>NC_058021.1:465000-1065000 GCF_019176455.1 Solea senegalensis | reverse complement strand
TAGTAATGTCCTTCGGAGTGTGCAGACCTCTACTCCGGACTTTCTACGACTCTGTGGTGGCCTCTGCCATCCACTATGCGGTGGTTTGCTGGGGAGCGAGCAGCACGGACCGGGACAGAAAGAAACTGAACAGGCTGGTCAGGAGGGCCGGCTCTGTCCTGGGCTGCTCGCTAGAATCGGTGGAGGTGGTGGGACAGAGGAGGACGTTATCCAGACTGTCCTCCATCATGGAAAACACACTCCATCCACTGCACCTGACTGTGGAGGGGCTTGGCAGCTCCTTCAGCGGCAGGCTCCGGCACCCACAGTGTAGGACGGAGCGCTACCGGAAGTCCTTCATCCCCACTGCTGTTAGGATATTTAACTCCTCTTAAATGTCCATTCACTGCTGTACTTAACCCGGATAACTACTCTATATTAGAGTGTAATTCCTTACCTAGTAACTTTTTATTTTTCTCACTATTGCACTGTATTGCTCTTTTTTAATCTTATTGTATTATATATTTTTTATTTCTTTTTTATTCTTATTCTTATTTTTTCTATTCACTTTGTTTTTTTTCACAACTGAGCTGTGGTGAATGTATGTTTCCCCCCTGGGGGAGGAATAAAGTCAATTCAATTCAATTCAATTCAATTCATTACATTACATTACACACACACACAGACAGACACACACACACACACACATTACACACACACACACACACACACACACATTGCATTACATTACATTACATTACACACACACACACAGACACACACACAGACACACACAAAAACACACACCCATACAAACACACACATTACATTACATTACATTACACACACACACAGACACACACACACACACACACGCACACACACACACAAAAACACACACCATACAAACACACACATATTACATTACATTACACACAAACACACACACACACACACACACACACACACACACACACACACACACACACACACACACAAACACACACCTGCCTCCATCTGTTGACACAAACGAATCACTTCCTGTGTGCAGCACAACATGAGAAAAACCCGGCTGTGCTTATAGACTTAATGTTGACAATGAAGTGAATGAATATTGAGACACAGGCGCTTCCTCTCATCATTTTAGTTTTCTGTTACATGAGAGCTGCTGGTCTCTGCTGCCTCCTGTGGTAAGTTTGTGTCACTTTGGCAAAACCAAATACAAAATAACACATTTGAACAAACAGATGGAGGCAAATGGTGAACAGCTGTCTGACAGCAGGTGTAAACCTTTTGTTAAGTGGCTGAAATTATTCTTGTGTTTTTTAAGTGAAGAAAAGTGAAAAGTTACCTGAGAGGGAGACTGTGTGGTGTCCTCCTCTTCTTCTTCTTCCTCCTCCTCCTCCTCCTCCTCCTCTCTGTCTTTGCAGCTCTTGAGTGGAGGTGACGTGGACGTGGTGTCCTGAACAGTCACTGAGTTTTCTTCCTCCTCCTGACTGGGAGGTCTGCACTGAGCCGACGGGAGGCTGTGAAGGAGGTGGTGAATCCGTATGTAGTGGGACCGCGGCGTCTCCGGCTCGCCGCAGGCTGACGCGATCACCGTCTCCAGCTCTGACACCGGGAGGGAGCAGGGCCGGTTTTTCCGGCGTGAGGGAGCCTGGGAGTTGCAGTTTGACAAGAGGGACTGGCAGGAGCAGGAGGTGCAGCCCCTCTCTCCTCCCTCTGTCTCCTCCTGAGGAGCCTCCACAGCTGTAGCTTCATCGTTTGTTGTCACAGGATTGTCAGGTTCTGGCCTTGGTTGTGTTTCCTGCCCAACCTCCTCTACCTCCTCTGGAACCTCCTCAGTCTGGGGTGCAGACTCATCCCTCTGCTCCTCCTCTCCTTCTTCCTGATGCCTTACCTCCTGTCTTTCTTCTCCCTCTGTTGCGCCTCCTCCACTGTTCTCCTCCTGCTGCTCCACCTGTTCCACCTGAGGCTCTGCAGACACTGGCTCCTCCCGCTCTGTGCTCTCCTCCTCCACATTTACAGGCTCCACCTCTGGTGACGGCTCCTCCTCCTCAGCAACAGGTGGGACCTCCTCCGGCGTGGGCTCCTCTGCGGTCATCTCGGGGACAGGCAGGACGTCCAGGGGGAGGTCAGGCATGTCAGGTCCCACACTCAGTGTGTCATCATCATGGTGGACATCTTCTGTGTTTCGTCCCTCAGGACAGGCCGTTTCTATGACCAGAGACACGTCCTCATCATCTGAGGACAGAACACACACACACACACACACACACGCACACACACACACACACACACAGTGATGGTCACTAAACTCACCATATTCTTAAAAACTGTGCCGTTCACAGCTTTGGATATGTTGACAATATTTAAACACGACATTAAGCTAAAACACAAATATATCAGTTTTCATATTTCTGCTCTTCACTGTGACTCAAACTTTTAAAATCACTGGTCATTTGTTCAAATACGTTCCATTTTCTAGTCTCACTGTTGCCTCCGTCTGTCTTGACATACAGTTGTGTGCAAAAGTCTTTGCCCCCTTCCTGATTTCTTATTTCTTAGCATGTTTGTCACACTTAAATGTTTCAGATCATCAAACAAATTTAAATATTAGACAAAGACAACACAAGTTAGCGGTTTGTAAATGAAGCTTTTTATTATTAATCCAAACCTACATGGCCCAGTGTGAAAAAGTGTTAAAACAACCACTTAACTGTGATTTATCACACCATAGTTTCATTTCTCTAGACACACCCAGGCCTAATTACTGCCACACCTGTTCTAAATCAACAAATCACTTAAATAGGACCTGCCTGACAACATCCTTGAAAACGTCAGCTCAACTAGTTATTAGGTTTAGGGGGCAAACACTTTTTCACACAGGGCCATGTAGGTTTACATTTGTTTTTCCCTCCCTTAATAATAAAAAACCTTTATTTAAAAACCGCATTGTGTTAACTTGTGTTGTCTTTGTCTAATATTTAAATTTGTTTGATGATCTGAAACATTTAAGTGTGACAAACATGCTAAAAAATAACAAACCAGGAAGGGGCAAACACTTTTGCACACAACTGTAAAGTGAATCACTTCCTGTGTGCAGCATGGAAATGTCCTAGAGTAACATGAGATCGAAACACTGCTATACTGAGAAACACAGTGATTACAGTGAGCTTCATTGTTAACAGGTTCAATTGACTGGACATTTGTTTGGGTTTTTTAAAGTTACGTACTACAGCTTTAAAGCAGAACCAATCACAGTTTTCTGCTCGAGACATAATGTTCATAAATACTCTTTATCATCACATGATTTGAGTGAAATACTGCTGACAGATTTCTTTGTGGCATAAGTGTCCATGCCACTAGAGGGCGCGATGCCCCGTGTACCTGGATGAATGGATGAGGTCAGCTCAAAGCGGAACTGCAGCTGTCCACAGACGTGATCTGTTGGCAACCTGCGGCCCAGAGAGTAACTCACCACCCGATCCCTGCAGAGAGACAGACAGAGAGAGAGAGAGAGACAGACAGACAGAGAGACAGACAGAGAGAGAGAGCGAGAGGAGGGGACTTGTGAAACTGAGGGAGGCAAGAAGACGATAAGAGCACTGAAAATGCAGCTACGATAATTCTATGTTATTATTATTATTATTATTATTAATAATAAGATATGTAATGTAATGTTATTATTATATTATGATGAAGATCACAGCGAATCCATGAGTTTCAGATGAGATGTAAAGTGGTGACAACACTTCTCTCTCTGATCAACTGTGTGTGTGTGTGTGTGTGTGTGTGTGTCAGTGACAGCCTGGTTTACCCGATGGCGTGTTTTTCCAGGAGCCTCTGCACAGGAACACAGAGCTTCCCCAGGAAACGCTTGATGATCGGACGACTCTTGGCAAACTTGTCCTTCACCTCGATCTCAAGGACATCGGTGGGCAGAGACACAAAGTTAAACCTCTGCAGAAGCAGACGAGGACAGAGGAAGAGAATTCAACTTCAGTGAGACTGGATTAGACCATGTCTACAGTTCCATCTCTAACCTTAACCACAATCAAAATCATAAGGACCAGGTTTTGATCTCTGCAGGGATGACTGTTGCTGAGGAGGTGAGTGTGTATGCCAGAAAAGAACAAGAGTGAATTACTGTATATACAAGAGACAGCAAAAGTGTGTGTGAGAGAGAGGGAGACAGACAGACAGAGAGAGAGAGAGTGAGAGACAGAAGACTGGAGACAGCAAACGTGTGAGAGAGAGAGAAACAGAGAGACAGACAGAGAGACATGCATGCACATAGACACACACACAGAAGCACGAGACAGTTGTTGTTAATCTCATCTTAAAAAAAAAAAATACAATTCAGAATGGGCCACACGGTAGTGTAGTGGTTAGCACTCTCGCCTTGCAGCGAGAAGACCCGGGTTCGTGCCCCAGTTGGAACAAGGGTCTTTCTGCATGGAGTTTGCATGTTCTCCCCGTGTGTGCGTGGGTTCTCTCCGGGTTCTCCGGCTTCCTCCCACAGTCCAAAAACATGCAATGTGGGGATTAGGTAAATTGGACACTCTAAATTGACCATTTGTTTGTTTTGTCTCTAGTTGTGTGTGGCCCTGCGATGGACTGGCGAACTGTCCAGGGTGTACCCCGCCTATTGCCCGATGTAGCTGAGATTGGCACAGCACCCCCCGCGACCCTCTGGTGGAGGATAAAGCGGTTAGATGATGACTGACTGACTGACAATTCAGAATTCAATGGAACTTAAATGCTTTACAATTGCTTGTTGGAACATCCAGGGCTTAAGGTCCTTTACCTTTGGGACTAAGAGCAGAGACACAGACTTTCTAAAAGATGTCCAAAACTGTGATGTGATTGTTCTGCAAGAAACGTGGAGTAGAGGAGAGGAGTCCACTGGCTGCCCCCCAGGATATAGGGAAATGATTGTACCCTCAACCAAACTCAAGGGAGTCACTCAAGGCAGAGATTCAGGGGAGATGCTCATCTGGTATAAAACTTACCTCACACACTCCATCGAAGCAGTAAAAATAGGTTAATCCCACATTTGGCTTAAAATACAAAGGAAGATCAATCTCGATAAAAGAAAACATATTCATATGCATGATATACAGTACATACCCCCATCGGAATCCCCATACTTGATCATATCAGTCACTACCAGACCCAGGGTAAGGGTTCCTGGTCTGCCGGGACATTAATGCTCGATTAATTTAATTAATCACCACGGAGACAAGTACATATCTTTTGAGACATTAACTTCCCTCAGCTATCACAACAGCCCAGGAATAATAATGACAAAAACATCAACCAAAATGGCCGGCAAATACTACAGCTGTGCCGATCACTAGGACTGTACATAGTTAATGGTAGGCTACGAGGAGACTCATATGGGAGATACACACACTGCTCCCACTGTGGCAGCAGTACCGTCGACTAGACTACATGATAACAGACATAGAGCCTGATCACCTCAGAGCCTTTACAGTCAGTCCTCTGACCCCCCCATCAGACCACAGCAACATCACCCTGTACCTAAAACAGAACAAAACACACTTCACAATAGAAGAGGACAACAAACGACATAACACTGAACAACCCTATAGATGGACTGAAAACAGTCAAGACCAGCATTCAATGATAAACACATTCCTCACTCAAACATATCTACATTACAAAGAAGGAATTAATCTAGCCGTGAGGGATAGAAACCTAATCTTAACTTACCGTATTTTCCGCACTATAAGGCGCACCTAAAAACCTCAAATGTTCTCAAAAGCCGACAGTGCGCCGTATAATCCGGACGAGACGGAGCCGGGCATGTTGGATCCCGTATTCGCCCAACTGTTTAATTCGGACACTGAAGAAGAAGAATTCGAGGGATTCGCGGATGAGGAATAACTTGATAAAGTGAGCTTTACATGTTTATTTTGTGTGTTGTGTTGTGTGACATTAACGTTTGAGCAACGTTGAGTTATTTATATATTGTTATTGCTTTGCACTATTTCGAGTGTTACTATATTGTGATAGCACTAACGTTTGATTTACCGTAACAGTATCAGACTGTTTTTTACGTGTTTATTGAATCCAGGAAAAGTTCCCCTCCACTATGTGATATAAATGTTGCACTACATGTTATACCCTGCTGTTGTTAAAAGATAAACGAAATACCACATCACATAAAACAGCTGTTTATTCATGTTGGGAGTAAACGGAGTTGTCAGAACGCTGGTTTGTAATCTATAAATAAAGTTTGACTGACCTATCTGACTGTTTTGTTGACATTCCCTTTAGCGCAGCTCCATCTAATGAATGCATAACGTAACCCCAGCCTCTACTGTAGCGTCTATTCTATGCGCCTTATAATGCAGTGCGCCTTATATATGGACAAAGTTTTAAAATAGGCCATTCATTGAAGGTGCGCCTTATAATCCGGTGCGCCTTATAATCCAGTGCGCTTTATAATCCGGTGCGCCTTATAATCCGGTGCGCCTTATAGTGCGGAAAATACGGTAATTGAATTTAAAGAAAGCAGCAAAATCCACAAACAAAAACCCTACCAAAAAGTGGTTTGACTCAGAAAAACACTTAGGAAACTATCAAATCAAAAGCATAGAGAACCAGACAACCAGGAGATAAGACATCAATACTGGCAAACACAAAAACAATATCACCACACCATCAGATCAAAGAAAACACAAGACATCAAACAACAACTCACCGAAATAGAAGAAGCGATAGATTGCAAAAAATTCTGGAAAAACTGGAAACAACTCAACAAACAAACCTGTGCAGTCAAAATCCAAGACAAAAGAAAAGACTTTTTCTCCCAGAACCGAGGAGTAATGCAAGGAAATAGTCTGAGCCCAACACTTTTCAACATCTACATAAATCAATTAGCAAAACCATTAAATGAGTCGTCAACTCCAGGCCTCATCCTGAACAACACACACATCAAATGTCTCTTGTATGCAGATGATCTAGTGCTGCTGTCCAACTCTGAAGACGGACTACAACAGCTCCTAGACCACCTTCAACAATTCTGTCAGACATGGGCCCTGACAGTCAACAAGAAGAAAACTAAGATCATGGTGTTTCAGAGTGAGAGAAACAGACCCCAGTTCACGCTGGGCCCAACCACTATAGAGCACACAAACACATACACATACCTAGGATTAAAAATGACGTCTCCAGGGAACCTTCCATGTGACATTAATCCAGCTGAGAGAAAAAGCAAGATGGGCATTTTATGCAATACAAAAATCCACTAAAATTAATATTCCAATCCCAATCTGGCTCAACATTTTTAAAACAGTAATCCAACCAATTGCATTATATGGTAGTGAATTATGGGGTCCATAAACAAACCAAGACTTTTCAAATTGGGACAAACATCAAATTGAAACCTTCCACACTGAATTCTGCAAATACATTCTTAGAGTCCAGAGAAAAACACCAAATAATGCATGCAGAGCTGAACTGGACCAGTTCCTGCTCCTTATTGACATCCAGAAAAGAGCCATATCATTCTATAAACACCTCCAAACTAGTGACCCCGCCTCATACCACCACCAAGCCTTGCAAAGCCAAGAGAGCAACATAGAGAGGAGTGCCCTCAGCCAGCTGGTCCGGAGGCTGACCACCACCAACCCTCCCCTGCCTCAAAACACCCCCCAAAATATCTGGCCCAACCAAATGATCACCAAACAAAAGGACAATTATATCACCTACTGAGAAAAGCTCAAAACCCCAAAGCAAACTAGAATGTTACTTTGCATTAAACCGTGAATAAACATCTATCTGACCACAGTTAAAGATCCCAGACTGAGGAAGACCCTGACCCGATACAGGATAAGTGACCCCAGGTTAGCAATAGAAACAGGCCGACACAGACAGACCTGGCAACCAAGAGAGGACAGACAGTGCTCACTCTGCTCCCAAGGGGAGGTCCACTTCTTACTACACTGCCACACATGCAAAGACCTGAGAGACTCATTTTTCCCCAAAATCTGCCAACAATACAGTGAATTTGAAAACATCCCAGACAAAGCAGCATTACTGTTTGTCCTGAGGGAGAAAAGTAAAGCACAATATGTGTCAAGCTGCCAGCGACTGAGGGACAGACAAGTGGACAAGAGAGAAGAGCAGCTAACCCACTGAACAGCTACTCTCTGTAGTTACAACTCTAATATGTGTGTTTAAACAGATATTGTACATATTGTACAGTATAGAGTGTGTGAATAAGTGTGTATGATGCTCTGGCAAAGTAAGATGTACGTTACCATGCCAATAAAGACGTTTTGAAATTTAAATAAAAAAAAATTGAGGGTGTGGTTGTTGCAGAGGAAGATGATGATGATGAAGATGATGTTTAATCTGTGGGAAAAGCAGTGATATGAAGATGTGCAGGAGAAGCTGAGATATGACGAGGGGAAGGATGAGTAGAGGAGAAGCAGGAGGATAAAGGGACGTTGGACTCATGACATGAAAACTATGATAATAATAAGAAGATAAAAATAAGACGACCTGAGACACAGAAACCCACAGAAAATTCACCACCACTATAAAATAAATGCCTGACTAAGTTGATGATATTTTAAGAATATTCTCAGCTTTGTCTTTTCGGCCTTTTCAGAGTGAAAACTGAAGTTTTGTAAGATTTGTTTACAGTCTAATCCAGACCTAAAAGACCGTTATGTCTTATTTAAATACTATAGCAATACTATAACAACCTTCAGTGGCCTTCATCATGGTCAACATGGATCAAACTGCAAGTCAAGATAAATATAACACAACATTAATAATTCAGAGTTGTGTAGGTTTGCGGGGTTTCACTCTGCCACAGAAATACTTTGTCATTTGTTCATAAAATGATCCAGAATGGTCTGTGCAGTGTTTGTGTGCGTTTGTGTGTTTGTGTGTGTGTGTTTGTGTGTGTGTGCTACAGACACCCATTAGAGAGTTGTATAGTGCATTACTGCAAACAAGCCCCACTTCCACTCAACATGGGAGCTGTTTGAAAAAGGAAAGTGTCTTTGAGCTGAGTGGAAGCTGCCGAGAGGGACAGAGTACGGAGGCTGCGCCATCGTTGCTAACAGTTATGCTAACCGGCTCTAAAGTAAAGTAAACTGAGAACAACAACAATCGAATGTAGTTTTAAAACTGACATGGCTGCGACTAAAAGCCGGCGGGTCGCGGCGAGCACCGGCCACGGGTGGTGAGTGTTTTTTTTGTATTTTTATATTTATGTTATATTTGTCACGTCACGGAAGCGCTGTCTGCTTCGAAGCTTGAGACAGCGAGACTCTTGTGGGGCAGCGAGTGCAGTGTATGCTGGGAGTTGTTGTCGTTCATCTACATGAGCCAAAATTACATTTCTCTGCCTTTCTCGGCCAAAAAGACACTGGCTTCAAATATTATTTCACATTTCTACGACATAGATGGTGAAACATGCCTTTAATCAAACTGTGTGTGTGTGTGTGTGTGTGTGTGTGTGTGTGTGTGTGTGTGCGTGTGTGTGTTGCACACACCTCTGTGCTCCACTGTGGGTTGACTGTGTTACAGACGACCCCGGAGCGTTTCTCCTGGCCGTGGTGTGGCAGTGAGGGGAAGATGCTGTGCTTCCCTGGCTGGATGGAGAGCTTCAGGTAGGGGTCGGGGTTGAAGAACATGCCCTTCTTCAGACCGATTGCCTGGAGGTCTGAAGCAGCACGGGGAATTCATTCAAAGACAAAATCACACTTTATTACTCACAAAAACATAAAACATGAACATATAACACGTAACACATAATTTAAGAACATGCAGATGTCAGTTGTGTGTTACTAGTAGTTTTCTTGCTAATCCCACAGCTGCTAACATGCTATTTCATGTATAACAATGTAGATGTAAATCCCAGGTATGAACAGGCACTGAGGTCGTCACCGATAAACATATAAATCTTCTTTTACATAAACATAATCTGGTCAAAGGTGAAACCAATGTCAGCTGGGATTACCTTCAAAAGATAAGTGGTATAATATGAACCTGCCAATTATATTAGAGCGAGAGCTAGAGTTGGAGACAGGGGTCAAATGAGGACAGTGTGTGGGACACAGGGACAGACAGACAGACAGATAGACAGACAGATGTGTGTGAAATACCTGAGAGCGAAAAGTTAATGAGTCTCCTGTTGCCCAGTCCATGGTTGACTTCAGGACTAACCACTGGTTTTAACACCTGAAGAAAGACAGACAGACAGACAGACAGGTTAATATATGCAATTATTGAATATATGAATGCAAGGAACATGAAAACACACTCAGACCTTCTTTCCAGTAAGACGAAATTTTAATGAAGTCCACGAGAAAAGTGGAACACTGTTGTGTGTATAGTCACAAATAACTGCACATAAATCAATGCATTCTATGGTAAAGTCATTTAAAACAAATCAAAGCTGTTCAACCATCTCTATGAGATATGATTGTAAGTTAATGTTGGGACACATCTATGTTTTTAAGGCTCCATTTTCAGCCTGACAGCGTCCTGCGATCAATACCCCGTCTTCATTATCCTGACATTGATTGCCCAGCCAGGAAGAGGAGGAGCGTGGGGGATGAGAGACAGACAGGAAGAAGTGAAGGACAGTGTTAAAAATCATTGTTTCCTCTATGGATGTTGGTGCTGGTCGTCAGTGATTTACAGAGCAACAAGTTAAATACTCTCTACTGGTACTGAGTGAGATGAAGTGGTGAATATGTTTTTAAGCACTCTCCTGCACCAAAGTCCATGTTTGGTCACTTAGGTAAATCTAAAGCATTCATTTTGAACACCTAACCCACAGAAACACATAGGAAAATTTACTGAAAGACGCAACAGTTCATCCAAAACTCATGTGTGCTGTCACAAAGAAGGAGTTTGATGTTGAGAGAATAATAGATAGATATAAAACGTAAATTATGCAGATGCAGATTTTTGTTAAATGGCTCAAATCTGTTTTAATAATGTAATATTTCCAATAAAAACCCAGAACTATCCCATAAACACTAAATGGACTCTTCCCAAGACTCCACCGATGACCAGGATTCACTCATCTGGTCGACCATTCATTGAAAACCAATAAGACACAGGAAGTTAAGAAGGGAAGTAGAGAAGAAAAGTCCTGATGAGATTCAATCACTGGAAACAAACTAACAACAGGCAGTGAAAACAACAAGATGAAAGATTGTGACACCAATTCAGTTTAATAAGATGCTAATCTGCTCTGCCGAGTACAGACAGAGCTCTGCTCAGTGATTCTAATCTCACAGATAAACCAAATGACAACTCAGTCTTTACATAATCTGTCATCCTGCAGCAGAACACACACACACACACACACACACACAGATAGAAAAGGACCAGTGTGTGCAGTGGACGAGAATCTTCAATGGTGAAGTTCTAACATTGATTTAAGACCAGTTTGAAAATGTGTCTCAATTTACATAATGGATTCACATTTATTACAGGTTATGTCAGCTGAGTTAGTACCAGCGTCTCAGTCCTGCTTCTGGTGCCATGTGACAGACTCCAGTGAGAGGTGGGTTATTAGTAAAGGTGCTCACTCGCAATAACAAAGAAGTGAATAATACAGAACTACCATTGAAGCCTCCTGTCTTACATCTGTCTCTTCATTAGCCACAGTGATCCCTTCCTGACCTTGAGAGGGACAAAACCCAAGAGACCCAGGTATTGGAAACTAATTAAATGGATAATTAATCACAGCTCCTGTCCTGAGAACACTGATGACAGTGGAGACACAAGGAAGAATAGAATTAGCCTCTCAACAAAATGCTTACCAGTCTAAAAATAAAATGTATCTCTCAGTGGGAACTGAAATGTGTGAAGTGCTTACTCTCCCACACCAAAGTCCATAGAGAAAACCAGTGTTTTTAGCTCATGGGGACACAGTAGCTGCTGGTCTAGTGCTGCTATATTTGGTCAGTTTGACCCTTTGGTAAACCTGAACAATGAATTTTAAAAACACCAAACTAACAAAGTAACACGTGTAAACCTACTGATACTGTAGTGTGTATGTGTGTGTACTGTGATGACAAAAATACACAGTTTGGTGTGGGGATTAAGACGTTCTAAAAAAGCAACAGAAACTGCAGAAGAGATAAAGGAGATAAAATACAATACAATACAGTATGTGATACATGCTCCACGATACCAACAATATCACAATATCACCATTCCGGCATAATCAATTTATTGTAAGACAATCATACAGTGATGCATCACAGTGTCTGTCGAACTGAAGAAAACTAAATGATTCACAACATAGAGAACAAAGGTCATGCATGGATGGATCATCTCTGTGGTTATCTCACTGTAAACTCCCTCTCCTTCAGCCACGCAACTTCTGCCAAGTTTTCACTATAAATTTGAGCAGCGCCACCGTGACGAGACATGAAGTGGTGATGTGTGATGGTTACTTTAGAGCACCTTCATTTGTAAATGAAAATAGCAATACTTGCCATTAAAACATCATAGATGCAAGCAGACATTGAGCCTTTGTGAAGTGGCTATGATCTCAGGCTGCGTCACTTCCTCCTGCTCCTCCTCTTGCTTTTGCACTGATGGTTAATAACATTAATAAGCCAGTGCTTTACTCTAAACTTCAGTGAAGTTACCATTTACATACATGTGTCATATTATTACAGTCTGTCTCTGATGGTTAGTCTGTGTCACCATCATATCTCATCAGTCACTGGGAAATTGATGATGAAATGATGGACATCAGTCGTCCCTCATCAAAATAATCTACGCTATTCTAAGGAGATTATCTTTTCTGTGACAGTCTCTATGTTAGCAGAATATTCAAGTAGAAGCAACAATGATTGACTGAATTATTAATAACAATTTTCTCAGTTAAGTCATTACGATTTTGAATATCAATGAATTTTTTAAAGTAATTTCAGCCTCTTAAATGTTGAATATACGGTGGTTTCTTTGCTCTTATAGGACAAAAACATTGGAGGACGTCGTCTTTTTGACTTCTGAGAAACAGAAGAATGATGTACTCTGTTTTCTTGACTCAACAATTGGTCGAGAAAATAACAGATCAGTTGATCATGAAAATAAACATTAGATGCAGCGCTAGATCCAAATAAGGTGTGGGTATAAAAAAATGTCCTTTTTCTTTCTTTAACATTACAACTGGATTTGCTTTCTACATTTACATGTACAGAGAATACTGTAGAGATCACTGTGAAGAAAGAGATGAGTGTGAATATCTTAGTACAGGTCATGATTTGAATGGTGGTGTTGGCAGAGGTATTTGCTGTCAGAGCACTTTCTGGTCTCAGCTCCACTATCAGGTGAGAATTTGCTGCTGATAGAGTTTTCTTCAATGACAAAGCATCTCCACAGTTCCAAACTGGACTACTGTCGAGTCTGGAGGTAAATAGCCTCCAGACTCGATAGCCTCCTCCACGCTCTCCCCTCCACTCACCTTCAAAAACTACAATATATCCAGAACTCTGCTGCCCGTCTGCTCACCCACACCCACTCCAGTGAAAACTCCACTGGCTCCCTGTTCCATACCACATACAATACAAGGTTCTCCACATCACTTACAAGTCCCTCCATAACCTGGCTCCCTCATATCTCACCGACCTCCCCCACCTACACTGTCCCACCCGCTGCCTCAGATCCGCAGACTCCAACCTCCTCACTCCCCTCAGGACAAAGTGCCGAACCCTGGGGGACCGAGCCTTCGCCGGAGCCGCCCCCACTCTCTGGAACTCACTCCCACAACACATCAGGAACTCAGTCTCACTACTCAAAACCCACCTGTTCAAAACTGTCCATTTACCACTATTTTATTTCAGTCCTGTCCTTTGTTTTGTTTTGTTTTGTGTTTGTACAGCATCTTTGAGTGTCCAGAAAATACGATGTATTATTATTATTATTATCATTATTATTATTATTATTATTATTATTATTATTATTATAAACCTCAGATAACAACTGCAGAATTTGATCCAGACATTATCTGAAGACTTTGTGGTTCACATTTGATGAACGGAGATTGTCTGGGTCAAATGAATTCAGCAGCAGGAGAATTTCGAGAAGATTCAAGCCTGCATGGTTGAGTCAGTCCTTTAATATATAAAGTTAGAGGCTGCAGAAGTTATGATAAAGACGTTATAAAAATGTCATATCACAATATAAACCAGTTTATATATGTACAAACAGAAAATCAACTACAACACAACAAAGTGTCCGAAATAACAGCAAACTATTGTGACCCAAACCACATTATAATCTGTGACAAGAGCAAACAAGTGTCATAACTGAACCATTAGTGCCTCATATCATTTTTAATTGAATAAACAACCAGTCTTTTGGGATCACTGATATAAACTGTACAGCTGTACAGTACGCTGCTGAGATAGTGAGTCACCACAGTGTCATCATCAAGTCATGTGACCAGGCTTAAAGGCTAACCAGCTCACAGGGCATGAGAGTTGTGAAGCCATTGCTGTCTTGTCTTGTTTCTGTTACTTCACAATCAATGACTTTATGTATGGATCGTGGTGAGGGATCTCAGTGAATCAAACTTCCTGTTTACAGCTGACTAACAGCCAGATCACATGGCAAATGAAGTATATCACAACTCTTTTACAGGATTGGCTGAAGAACAGGGAAGGTTTGTGCAGGCTAACAAATCAACGTTAAGAGATGAGTTTTCTTCATGGGAACAGAGCTGAGAGGAACAGCTGAGAGATGCATTCAAGGAACCCTGAAACTTCTAACTGCAGGCTGTCCAGCGCTGCCCTCCACAGGTCAAAGTTCTCAATCACATTTGAAGTCCGTCAACACAGTGTGAAGTTCTTTAACACAAGTCAAAGTTGCCCTTCATCATCAACATCATCATCATCATCAACACGCCACCATTACACCCACAAACACAAACCAAAAGCCTGCAGCTGATGTGTCCATGTGGTAATAGTTCATCAGTAAAAACCACTTCAGATTTTGTACTGATACATTTTGCTAAAACATTGTGAATGTTTAGATCATTTTGTATATTTACATGGAATATTGTGACATCATTTATAGCTCAAATGTGCAGGAACCATAATATTTGATCATATTGTCATATTTTCATACAAACCTTAAGCTCAGCTCAACAGTTAGCTCTTAAGTTTGGTTTGTAACCACAGAAAAGGAAAAACAAAGGGAAACAAAGCTAATGTTACCCAGGCTATCCAGCTGAACCCCGTCCTACTCCTCCTCCTCCTGCTCTCAGGATGGCTGGGAGACAGCAGTCCTAGCTGGAGACACATGCCGTCCATCCCACACATACGTGAACCAAATGCTGCGTCTCCTCCGTCTGCAGAGTGTAACAGTTCTGACTACAGCAAAGAAAAACTCCATCCACTCTTCTGTCTGTCCATCTCCTCTCCTCTTCCTCTGCCTCAAGTTGACCTGGTGATTTCCACCTCTTGCCTTCAACAGCCTGAATGACGTACCTGAACTGGACTCTTCATTCCCTCCCTCCCTCCATCCCTCCCTCCCTGTCTCTCTTCCTATGGCGGTTATTTTTGTTCATTTGTCCTCAGGAAGCAAGAGCAGATCAAGTTCTGGGGCCATCAGCATTTCCAGAGGCCCACGGCAGCAGAATGGGAAGGTAAACAAGGAAATCCAATCGCTCCTCCAACAGGGTGGGACGGACGAACGCTTTAGAAGAGCAACGATACAACAACAAGAAGAACGATGATGCTGCTGCTAAAACTGAATGTTTCATACTGCAATCTATAACTGTATTATAGTGAAATATGCATTATAATACTTCTAAGGGACGGTGTGGTTACATGAGGTACTGACATGGGAACCATAATCTCAGCTGCATGTGTCTAGGATATGTTTTGACTCTAGATTGAAGTTGGTGTTGCTTTGTTAGAAACTCATTCTCCACACCAGAGATCAAACTGCTGCTTCATCACTGAGTTCAGATTTCAAACAATGAAGTCCGTTGTTTGAAATCCTTCATTCTCAGAGATAACGGTGACACAAAGTGACCACACGAGGCAGCAGTAGACCAGCAGCTCCTGTGTCCCTGCCAGCTAAAATCACAGTTTCCTCTCGCTCTCTCTCTTAAATTGTAACATATATATCATTTATATTTATTTCTATATATATATACATATACATATATGTATGTATATATATATATATATATATATATATATGGAGCTGGTGAGGGAGAAGTGAAGCCGTGGTCAAAATCGTTTTCTGCAATTTTCTACTTTAAATCTGTTTATTATGGCCGCAGCAAGTCGGTGGAGGACGTCTTCTCTTCAATCTTGAGCTGTGGGTAGTGACTGAAATGATGAGATCGTGGATACAGTCAGTGGAAGTCAGTTTTCTGTCCGCAGGGTGGCTGAACTCAGACTTAGTGATAGAGTTCTGTCCAGATTTCTGCTGGCTGGTCTTTCCAGCTCAATGCTCCCTTCTGGAAAGGGTGACCAGAACAAGTACGGCGGGCACAACTCGACTGTCTTTCTGAAGGTTTATTCCACATACACAGTTAAGCAGACGTCAGTTTGCAGTTAGGCAGTTATCAGCTTGTTAGTTAGTTAGACAGCATCTTGTTAGGTTGTAAAACCGACAAGTCGTACAGGTTCTGATGATAGATAGCTTTACAAAGGCGCATACGAAGGCGATATATAACAAAACATGGCTTTGACGATGCACCTTAAAGGCACTTTAAAGGCAATGGTGCTTTGATACCAATTGCAGCAATAAACAGATAAATAGAATGAAAGACAAATAGCTTTGCCTGCTAGAAAGTTCTACAAGCTCCATGCTCAGACTCAACAGCAGAGACTTAGTTGAGGTGGCTCGGGCATCTGGTGAGGAAGCCTCCTGACTGCCTCCCTTGGGAGGTGTTCCCGGCACGTCCCTCTGGTAAGAACCCTGGGGCAGACCCAGAACACGATGGGGGGAATATATCTGTCAGCTGGCCTGGGAGCATCTCAGGCTAGCCTCAGAGACTCTCAGTATCTGGGGAGACGAGTGTCTGGGCTTCACTGCTGAAGACCCGGATCCACATGCACTCAGCGTTGTAAAGGGTGTACAGGGCGTCTGTTTGTCTGACTTTGACAAAGATGTTTCCATGTATTTGGAAAGTCCAGTTTTAGTCTGACTTACACGATAATTCAGTTTTTACTAATGTCATGTCAACGTCAGCATCAAACATGACTTAAAGACAACTCTCCTAAAGGTCCTAAAAACACACTTCGTCTGGATATAAAAAATCTAATGAAGTATATTTATTTATTTTTCATTTCCTCCTTTTGTTTGTTTTTTTTTTAGAAAAAAATGTATAAGCTTTATGAATATTTGTTTGGATTTTGTTCACCTTGAAAGAGAGAAAAAAAAGAAACTAATATGGTTCTTCTATTGCTATTACATTACAAGTATTTTTTTCTGTTTTCACAACTGTGGCTTACATTGCTGTACAGTGCTGTTTTTTTCCAAATGTGCCATATTTCTCAATAAAGATATTAATCAAAACAAAATAAAAAATCTAATGTGCTGTAACCATCTATACAATTGTCTGAGCAAAAGGAAAAAAGGCCTCACAATATTAATATCAAACACAAGTGATGACTTCCAGGGCTGGTGGGATATGTTGCCTGTGTTAAACTCAGTTGTGAGAAAGCCACAGTTGTAAAAACACAACATGGTATTAAGGAACAAAGGTCACAAAGGTCACATGTTGGTTGTGTCTCACCACAAATCAGCCAGGGCTGATTTCTTTATGGCCTTTTCAGCACAACAGTGTCCACAAACATTCAGTCCTGACCAACAGCTGTAGCCTCAAGACAAGAACAAGAGGAGGAGTTCACAGAGAACTGATCTCATCATCAAGTCACTTTAAAATGGCACAGAGAGATGGCAGCACGTTTAAGATGCTTAAAGCAACCTACAACTTTCTTATCTTTCACATTCATTGGTAGGTTCCTAACTCTCAGTCCTGTATGGCACATTAAAAGTTCAGTATTCTGATGACACATTCATGACCGTTTACACTGAACATGCAACAGAACTGTCACGCTCACACGTGCAGGACATGTGTCTGAGGCAGGATCCTCATCTCTGCGAGACACAGACACACACATGTTTTTACTTCACCATTAGTAACCAGTCCGTTCATTATTGACTATAAATAACAGAAATGCATGGGCAGCATCCCACAAACTTTCCTCTGGTTATACACAACTGAGCTCTGAGTGGTTCTGAGCTCACTGAGCGTCGAGAGCCAGGTCCCCAAAAACTGAAGCTGAAGGTATATAATCCTTCTCTATGTTAATGAAGGGAACAGGATTATTATTTTTCTCATAATAGATTCATCTGACGATCATTGTCATGTTTAATCGATTAATTGCTTAGTCCATGAAAAATGTCCAAACTTGGTCAAAATGATAAAGTTCACAAACCAAAATGAATCCGTTGTTATGATTTCTTTGTCTTGTGGAGCAAAGAAACCAGAAAATATTCACATGTAAGAAGCTGAAGAATTAGAGAAATGTTTTTTAATTATTAAAAAACACACAATGGTTGATTTAGTAATCGATAATCAATAAATGATTAATAATTGATTCATCAATTAATCGACGCAGCCCCAATAACAAATCGGAGTAAATTGTGTGTTTCTTGTTGTTCTCATCCTTTTATTTAGTTCTCATCACACGGATGAATGTTCAAGTCTTCATGATTCTGATATAATCAGATAATCTGTGTCATGATTGACAGCTGAGACTGAGATTTAGGATTGATCAGATGAGTCTGTGTGACCGTGATACTGCAGTTCCACGACCCAAGAAGCAGAATAAATCAAGCAAAGCTGTGACAGAAGAGTGAGACTCACAGGTGCAGGGCCTTTTTTGATGGTCACAGTGGGCGTGGTCGCCCTCAGAGCTCCAGTAACGCCGTGGTAGTATCTGAAGCAGACCTGGGTCTCAGCTGAGGAACACACACACACACACACACACACACACACACAGTTAACTCCACTTTATCATATCACCTGAACTCTCTTTACCCTTTCATGTTTACACCAACACATCGTACGTCATACGTAAGAATGACAAACAAAAAGCCTGAAAATCTTGAAATCTGACATCATTTCACTTTTGGTTAATGTTAGGGTTGAAAGATGCGGCCAACATCTTTAACACGGTAAAAAGATGTAAAAAGTGGTCGATATAGACAGTTATCACTGTAAATGTCAGAGTAAGGACTGAGTTTTGCTCCAGTTTTAAAGTTGAACATGTGGTTTGATGTTTGAGATGAAAACATTCACAGAAAAAAAAAAAGAAAATTGTAATTAACTCATTGATTTGATTCACATTTTCACTTTTACATGATTGATTTTCCTGTGTTGATTCAAGAGAGAATCGTCTAAGAAACAAGATTTGTTTGCCCTTTCCGAGTGCTCACACAGGGAAAATCAGGGAGTCCTGATGTCATTTTAAAGTGTTTACACAGAGAAAACCTCATTAAGAAGCACTCTCTCTCTCTCACTCTCTCACTCTCTCTCCCCAGCCAGCATCCTCTTACTGTACATGCTGTGGAAAGACTCTGAAGTCCATTAAATGTACATACAGCACATAGATACTTCACTTAAAGGGTCAAATATCTTGTTTCTTTACACACAGTCTCCAGGATCACATGGTTCACCTGTGAGTTTGTGCAAACTGTGTGAACTCGTGTTTATGATTAGACCAAAAAGAAGAACTGCAATTTAAGGCTGCAACTAACACTTATTTCAAAAATGGCTGATGTTTTCAAATGTCTTGTTTTGTCCACAAACTAAAATGATTCAGTTTTAATGATTTCTTTGGTTCATCGAGCAAAGAATCCAGAAAAAAATCACATTTAAGAAGCTGAAAAATCAGAGAATCAAACTGATTAATCAGTAATCGATTAATAATGGATTCATCGAATAATCAATGCAGCCTTACTGAAATGATCAGTGTGATAGTGCTCTAAACACTTGTGGTGCTTGAGGAAATGAGGTTGGTGATAATGAATGTTTTTCCTCATAGCAACAACAAACTGTGTTAAAAGTTCTCCATGTTCTCCAGAATTCTCTGTTCTCATAACAATCTGCAATCAATCTTGACATGTGTGTAAAAAAATGATGTTTGTTTTTAAACTTGAAGTGTGATCTTCTGCTGAGCACATGTTCTGTTATGTCTTATTATGTTGGGAAAAGGCTGGATATGATCTGTGGGTCATTTTTCTTGTTTGTGCTACTTATTTGATTCAATTTTACCCATTGCTTCTTTTGCACACGTGTCTGGTAAGGTTTTGTTTCTGAAACAAGCAAAAAGTCTAGTTTTATGACATATTGACTCATAGCAGATAGACATCTACAATATCTGTTGGTCCTCTGCTGCCTCATGTGGTGAGTTTGTCTCACTGAGGTGACTCTGAACGAAGGATTTCAAACACTGAAGTGACAAAATAAGACATTTGAACTTAGTGATGGAGGCAGCAGTGGAACAACAGCTCCAGAGAGCTGTGATGTAAAATTGCTGATTTTCTCTGTGGACTTTGGTGGGGAGAGTGTCTCCTGTCGCCTGTGTTTACAGAACATTTGATTCTGAATACACGAACCATCAACATCAGGGTTAGGGACGACGATGATGTTTCCACAAGCGACGTGTGATTTACATGCTGCTGCAGAAATATCTGAGCTCAAAGACTGAAGCCACTGTGCTGCTGCTGACAGAGAAACACTGAAGAGCTCTTCACTGATATGACAGAGTACATGTGAGGAGACAAGCCTGAAACTACGCTGTTGTTAAATGGAATAAAAAGACTTGGATGAATGAATGAAGTGTAATGAAGGACAACAGTTGTGTTACTTACAGTCATTGAGGTTGGAGCTGGAGTCAATTTTCCAGACTATCTGTCCCTTATGAGAGCCGCTGATGCCTCGGTTCTTGTAGTCCAGAAAGTTCTCAGACAAAGTTTCATCTGGAGGAGAGGAAGCTGTTCTACTGTCAGGTGTCTCACACAACACAACATCAAAGTGTGCAGTGATAATGTTACGCCTTTATACGAGGGAGCGCTACAGCCATGATGACGGGGACGCCACTATAGTTTTTAGAATATTATTCTGTACTTACATCATTACATGATAGAAAATACTGTGAATACTGTGACTAATACTGTGATTTGATGACTTAAACAATCAATCATTGTTAAACTCACCAACATGGTACATTCCAATCCAGTCCCCGGCATCCACTTCCTCCTTGATATCCCACGTGATAACCAGGTCTTCAGACTGGCTGATGGTGTAGTAGGAGGCGCTGATGGTGAGGGTGGAGCGGGCGTCTGGGGAGACCAGGTCAGTGTCGCTGGTGGACCGTGTCAGACCCAGCATGAAGGCCTCCCGGTCCAGACCGTTGACAGCGTAGCTCTCCGGTCCGTAGCTGTGACGAACCGCACCTTTACATCGTTGGCGGTGCTGGCTGTTGCGGGTTGGAGATGCCATGGCCGCCAGGCCCAGGAAGCGATTCTGGTACAAGTTCTGCAAAAAAACCCCGGAGGATTTATCCTTTCTGTGATCCTCATTATAGAACTGTCACATAGAGCGAACACTGAAATATTAGAGGCATTGTGTGGCTGATAATGCGGTGACCCGTGGAAAAAGTGATTAGAAATATTAAATATTGTCTGTACCTGCTTTTATCTTGTTAATAGACAAGCTTTACCTACTGGAAACTGAAGTTTGAGTCACTTTGTAAACTTTTCAAACAAAGGAAGCAGTTGTTGATCCACTACTGTCTCTATCTATGCTCATATTTATTACTTTTATCACTTTGAAGTTTGAAATTTTTTTTTCAACAGTAGACGAGCAGCTGCCTCTGTCCCCATGACCTAAAAATGCTGCTTTTCTCAATGGACTTTGGTGCAGGAGAGTGAGCAGTTTGTAGTTAGTGAAGTCTAACAGGGAGATAAAAAGGTGAACAGTTCTGAATCAGAATCAGTTTTTGCTCGTGTCTCTGCTGGCAGCCGTCGGCACATCTGCAGTGAGTGGGGTAAGGCTAACCCTAACCCCCAGTGCCTCATACAAACATACTTGTGTTTCATAAATATTATTAAAAAGTGGATACATTCATTGCATTCAATGAATATACAGTAAATACAACATTTTGAGTTAAATTGCCAACAAAATCATAGACTGTGTGGTACCCACACACACACACTGCATGCTAGTGCATGAAAACACTGTGATGTGAACGTTTGGCTTCACTGTGAACAAACATTAACTGTTTGTTCTTCTTTTACTTTTTACACACATGCAAAAACATGCTATTGAACATACCAACAAATGTCATCCATAACATCAACCTCACAATGACAACGTCCTCAAACGCTAAATAACCAACAATATTCAGTTCATTTCAAAACAGAAATGATCCACATTAAAAAGCTGAAACCACACTCAGTTCATCACTGCAGCTCTAGTTCCCACGCTTAAATAATACTCATGTACTTATAACCTAGGCATGAACGTGATCACATGTGAGGATATTAAGTATTAAGAGTATAAGTGTATATTACATAAAGAGTATTCTTTAAATACAGGCTACATTACAATTACTATTTATTTAAAGATCACTTTTCAAGATCGTCAAAGTCTATACAAGTTAAAATCACTAAATAATAATAACTAAATATGACATGGACTGCCTCTGATACACGTTTACTATAATAAAGCATATCATGTGAGCTTTCTCTGTGTGAATGAACGTCATCAGTGTTGAAGGTTAGGGTTAGTCATTCACTGGTTAACTGATTATGGTTAAAGTTAGTGACAGTGATTAGTTTCGACTTTCCAAACAGACGGTGCAGTGATTACAAATCAAGTCAAATCAAGTTTGACTGATTGAAAAGTGTGTGTGTACATAATCAAACATATGTATATGTGTACACACTGTATGTGTGTGATGGAAGCGCGCACACACACACACACACACGCGGTGGAGGCGGGTGGGGGAGGGGGAGGGCACTGACCTTGAAACTACAGAGCTGCATCAGCATAATGACCAGTCAACCCAAAGCAGACCAAAACCTAAGGGAAGTGGGAGGAGAAGGGGGCGTGTTACAAACGACAGCAGAACAAAAAGCAGCAGTGAGCGCGTTTGTGCAAAAGAACATCGTCATAACTTTCATACTTCATCTTTGTTCGATAAGCATATGAATGAGTGAGGAGCGTCAGCAGAGATGGACAAACTATGAGAAAACGCAGAGACAAACGGACAACACAAACAACAACACAAGCAGCAGCTCATCATTCTGCATGTGCATCACTGCATGATGGTCACATGCTTTGCATCCCTGCAGAGGAGAGGAGAGGAGAGGAGAGGAGAGGAGAGGAGTATCAGTATTTGCTAGTGTGGCTGTTTGTCTCAGGGTCAGAGGACTTTAACCTTTGGTCAGGTCTAAGTTCTTATAATAATTGTGTGGTTTCTGTGGAGAAGGAGGCGAGAAACCAAGAGAAGTCATTACAGCTGCACACAGAGCATCACACAGAGCTCAGTGCACTGCAGTGTGCAAAAATGACAAGTATTAAATGCAACACTGCACACACACACAGTGCAAACACGTTGCCTAGTGATAATTATTATTATTATTATTATAATAGTAATAATAATAATAATATTATAATAACTATTATTATTATTAGTAGTAGTAGTAGTAGTAGTGGTAATATATTTGTTTTTATTGCAAAGCAAACACAAAATCAGTGTAACCCGTATGTCCAATAAGAGCAGACAGTCCCTCTGAATGAGGTCGTACCTGGTTGTACAAGGTACTGACACATAATCATCACTGCCTGTGTGTGTGTGCGCGCAGTCAGTACATTTAATCGAGCTAAGGCCGTAGTCTGACTAAGACAGGCAATCAGACAACGTGCCGAGTCCAAGTATATACTTTTATATATATATATATATAATTATTGTAGGATTTTCTCCTCCGTATTTTTACTATTATAAATATATTATTGTAGGATTTTCTCCTCCGTATATATATCTGAGTATGCTCAATTTTAGTCAGACTAACATGTTTACCAAATGATTGTCTTAGTCTGACTAAAATTTGACTTTCAACATGCGTGTAAACACACTGAGTGAGAACATGGCTGCCAAACTTAAACTTCACTTAAACATGTAATATTTCTGCATTTAAAATTTAGACTTATGTGAAACTTATATTATTCTGAAAAACACTGCACAGGAAAACTTCCTCAGTGCAACAAGTGCCTAATGAAATCTGCTCCTGCTTCTGTCTACGACATCTTCAGAATCTGGTCATTAGCCTTTTTTAGCTCATGAGGACACAGAAGCTGCTGTTCTGTAAGTCTGAGAAACTCCAGGTAAATCTGAATGAAGACCTTCAAACATGAAATGGATCAACACCAATGCTGTAATGCGAGAGTAATACTGCAGCGTTCTCGTGTTGTTGTTGCATTCAAGGACAGTCGGACATTTGAGATCTTGGTTTAAAAATCCACCAGACAATCAATTTCACATGATCCTTTTTCTTATGTCAATATTTTCTTATTGTCTTCTGTTGGTCCAGCGTTTCTAACCACAGCATATTCTCGTCCTGTGTCTGCTGTGACTCACACACAGTGTGATAAACAGTGTGATATGTAAATGAAGTAGAAACATGAGCAAATACAAACCTAGATAAACATGTTAGTTATTCAGTAGGACATTAGTACGCCGTCACAGCAGCGTCTTTGGGGAAATGTACTCAGATGGTCTTTCCGGTGTCGCTGGCATCCTCATAATTAACCAGTTATAATTGCATTCATGATGACGGGATAATGAATTCAACACCCGTGTGGAGCAGGCAGCAGAATTCTGCTGGATCTACAATAAGCCAACACAGGCTTGGGTACTAAACCTGGTACCAGACTAAATTATGTTGGCACCACAGAGAACCAAATTCACGATACCTGAAGGTTCATTTAATATCCCATTTCCACTCTCAAATAACCTGTTTAACCTTTTTTGACCAGTGGGAATGTGTTTGGTCAGCATTCAACAACAATAAGAAGCAGCAGCTCATGGTTCAGTGACTGGGGTGTGCTACGCTAACGTTAGCTCATGTATCCTGTAATTGAGAGGAGGAGTGAGCTCACTTCTCTCCAGTGACGGGAATAACGCTGTTAAAATAATTATTAACATGTAAAAGAACTATAAAAAGTACTGGTTTTTTTAAAGTAACGTGCCCAACATTGCGTCTTTCTAATGTCACGTCCACAGAGACGCAGCTTTTATCCCTAGTACACCATCTTCTTCTTCCTCTTTCAGCTTCTGCCTGTAGGGGTCGCCACAATCAATCATCTGCCTCCATCTCGTCAACTTGTGTCCTCTACGCCAACCTGAACCTTACTGTGATCTTCCTCCTGCTTGGCAGCTCTATCTTCAACATCGTTTGTACAATATAATCACTGTATAATCTCCTCTGCACCGGACCAAACCATCTCAACCTGGACCCTCTTACTTTATATCCAAACTGTTTCACCGGAGATGAAACAGCTCATTTTCTAATCCATGGTCACGCTCAGCCATGCTGGTCTCCCAATGAAAATCTCAGCATCTCAAGTACATCATACATCAGCATTGTTGGAACTTTGTCATCAATGTGTTGCCTGATGTGGGATTATCTTTGAGGACTGACATCTACATCATCAGCACGCTTCAATGCACGGTCAAGTCCAGCTAAGACGGCTCAGTTGGACTAGAGACTGTAACTGACCACCATGTTAGGCCGTGGTCTAAACCCTGTGTGTGTGTGTGTGTGTGTGTGTGTGTGTGTGTGTGTGTGTGTGTTCACTCTTCACTGCACGATGTATGTAAGCTGTGACTTGATGACTGGCCTCAGAATGATTCATCATGCAAACACCAGCAGAACCAAACTATTTCAGGAGCAAAATCAAGAAAAGAAATCTTCACCTGAAGAATTCAAATTTGAGTATAAATTGACGCCATCACAGAGATACCGCTAAAGGCTCCTCCTCACCCATTAGAATCCATTTTTCTTTGTTTATCTTGACAGTAACTTTAGGTGTTAACTAAGCTGATGCGTTCTGTCAAAGCTTTCTGTTTATGTGTATTTTATATATAACGTCACTGTGTTCTTCAATAAAGAGGAAAATAAAGGAGCCTCATGTTGATTTATTGGGTGAAGTGTGTCTGCCTCCTCCACTCCACTGGGGGGTGTTAGCCTAAGGCAGGTTCCAGTAGTTAGCAGTTATTAGTATGTTGAGCAACATTAATTAACCTAAAAATGTCAGTTTCCTCAAAATGAGAGTAGTTAAATGTGTTTTGCTTTTCTGTGAACCTGTTTCTTCTATTATTTCCAGGTATTAGCTGTGGCTGTGAACTGTGGCACATGTTCATGTCCAACTCTGGTCTGACTGATCATATACATGCAGAGCTTGATTCCCAAATGCATTATCTGGGTTTATTATTAGTCTAACTTTGAGAAGTTTAATTCCAGTCGTATATAACATGTTTAAATACTTAAAAACTCTTGTTTTAATTGAAATTAACATAATAATTAGTATTTTCTAATGCCATGCAAACATACTGACTGTGAATGTGTCCTGTTGATGACTTTAATCACTGGCAAAATGACATATGAACATTTAAGCATTGATTATATAACGTGTAAGATAAAAAGGTCGACACAGAAAACTCTGTGATACTAAATCACTGCAGGGTTAATTCTTTCACCACAACTAATAAAACAATTTTCCACGTCACAGCTTGTGGCTACATCTCTTCTGATGGTATCATCTGTGACACATACACACACACACTGGCTCTATTGGCATAAAACTGCATTGTCCAAAAAGCCTTGGTATACTGAATCATTAAGGTTGTCCTAAACTGGAAATAAGGGGTTGAGACCAAAGCCTGAAAAACAGCTCCAATTGAATAACAAATACTTTGGTCCATATATTGTTTATACCAACTTGAAACAGTGGTGGTGCATTTTACAGAATCAAAGCTATGACGGCATACAGCACATACAAACGCAAAGAAGAGGAGATGACATAAATATCCATGTTTCCATATTCAACGTAGAGACAGAAGCTTTCGCCTCAGACTTCAGCCCCAAAATGTTTAGACATATAAGTCACCTTTAAGTTTTTGAAGTAAAAACAGTAAAAAGCAGTCAGTCGACACCTCATCAGAGCAGGTACTAATCTAAAAAGAGTACCAGGTAATATTGCTAATGGAAACACACACAAAAAAACGTGCCACTTTACAATGCTGTGTGTTTACATCATCATTGTACCAGTATCTGTTCTCATTTATCGCCAACCATATTTAATTTATGAATTCTGATCATCTGTTTGACACCAGGCAATTTCCTGCGACCCAAAGATGAGCGAGGGTCTGTGAAAATAGATCCTGACAATACCCAGAGGATCTACATGTGCACGACACAAATGTTTGAGTGCTGTTGTGAATGCGTCTGATCTGATCGATACAACCTCCTGCTTTTTTCTGAATTCTGAAAAATGTCCAGTAATTTTAACATGGAAAAAAGCTCTTGTTTACAGAAATGAAACATTTTGAGAACCCCACTTTTAACGCTCTCCATTCATTTACAACGGGGGAAAATTAAATATTACAAACATTACAAATAGAAAAATGTTGAATGTAACTTACATTTACACTTACAAAACTACTCTGTGTTCAGGACCTATTAAATCAACAGTTGTTTATCAGTAGATTAACTTCAATTTTTAATTATTAATGCATCAACAAGACATTTGTAAGCTATCCCTTTCAATTTTGAGGGTGCGACGGGGGGCCCCTACCTGGGGACCTCCTGTGAAACGCCTGTGCCAGGAACCAGATACAAAAAAACTTGCACTTTGCTGATTTTGACTGTAGGTCATTAACCTCATGCAACTTTATGTTTAAAACGAGCATTTTCACAATTTAATTAAAAAATGTTTTAAACCCTAATATTATATTTGAAAGACATTATCTAAAAAGTCAGAGACATGTTTGATTAATGAATTCTTTTCACGCATGCATTTTAAATCATCTTAAGTAAAATGCTGAGTCATTTTATTCTGTTGTCTGTTCTGGGGAAAAACTAAAGGAAGAAGAGCCATGTGTCATGTGTTGCTCCAGGATTTAAGAGGATTTTGTGGAATCCCCACACAAAGAGGGGAAGAGAGAAGCCTTTTCCTGATTCTGTGAGGGGCCCTGACACCACGCTGTCAACACATCACACCGAGCCCCGTTTGGAAAATGAATTCATTTAATGGTGCATGGCTCACTGGAAAGATATGGTCTTTGTGCATGAAACGTGGATCATTCTCTCTAAAACACTTGTATCCACTCGTTCATTCAGCACACGCTAAACAGCAACAAAAACACAACATTTCGTTTTTTATATTTAGAGATATAATTCCAGAATTTTGGCATAATTTTAGGCCTGCTGTTTTATTTTGCTGCATTACAAATAATATTTGTGATTTTGTCTTATTGTGTGCTTTCAGTGATTCAGACCACGGACTCACACGAGAGCTTGGGCAGAGAGTGACACATCAGTCCGCTACAGAAGAGCTGCAGGGCCGCCGCCGCCGCCGCCGCTGCTGCTGCTGGAGCCTCATCATCCTCCTCGTCCTCATCATCATCACATCACCTCGCGTTACACAGCAACAATGGAGGCAGAAGACGGTCTTACCTGGGATAAAAGAACCTGCCGATGGATCATTCTCCAACAGTGACGAGGTGAAGAGGACACGACGAGCGGCTACATCCCAGTGAGCTCCATTTTAGACGTAAAGAAAAAAGAGGAGGAACAAAAACAAACGACCGAAGGAGAGAGAGAGAGAGAGTGTCACATCCTCTCCTCCTTCCATGGACCACAGTAAAGGTAGACAAAATGAAATACGACCGTTTCCGGTTAGAACCAAAACCCTCCACTAAAATAGCAACAGTAAATATTGATTTGGTAAAACACTTTTTTTTGTTCATAAAATTCTTCAACAACGATGAGATAAACACCACAGTTTAAATGGCGGTGTTTGTATTTTTCAACAAATTTGCCAACTGCAACGGAAATTGTGCTTTAATTTTGAAGGGTTGACCGGAAACAGCTGGGTTGTCTGAGTGCAATTTGACAGACTGGGGTACCACACAGGTCTGCAGCCAATCAGAGAGCGCGCTCGTCTCCTCTTCCAAACTCCGCCCCCTTGACCAAACGACGCGGGCGTGAACCATGGAGATATGAATACATGAACACGTCAATCACGCACGCTGTCATTCATCCATCCACGGCTCTTGTTAGTTTAAAAAAACAATATATATAGGGTTATATATGTATATATACAGTATATATACATATATAACCCTAACCCACCATATTATATATATATGTATATATATATATGTGTGTGTGTCAGTGTTTCCTAACCCTGGTCGTCAGGCAACTCCAACACACCTGCTTCAGATGCTGTTCATCTGAAGCAGGTGTGTTGGAGCAGGACAGAGTTCCCTGAGGACCAGGGTTGGGAAACACTGATATATGTATATGTATATGTATTAGTGGTGGGACTCGATTAAAAAATTAACCTAATTAATTAGAGGCTTTGTACTTAATTAATCGCATATCAATATTTGACACGAGAAGCAACATTTTTCAATTTAAATGGCTTTTTTATTGAGAATTTGAAAACTAAAATTTCTGCCCACGGAACCCAGCAACAGCTTCTCACTGATTTCCATTTCTCTCGTGTTGTGTCCTGTGTGTCAGTATTACGGCCGGGAACTCGTGCAATGAGCAACGTTCTGCGCTGTTTGGAGTGCAATTAAATGCGTTTTTTTTTTTTCTGTAATTAATTAATCAGAATTAACGTGATAAAGTCCCAGCTCTAATATGTACACACATTACATGTCATTTAGCAGACGCTTTTATCCAATGCGACTTACAACGGAATCGAGTACAATCAGCCAGGGGTGGAATCGAACTTGCGACCATTGCAACCATGTGTCCACAGTGTTCATCTCTTATTCTCTTACACTGTATATGTGACACCTGAATGCTGCCAGCACTCCTTCAACCAGCGGTTTAACCGATGTAACAGACCACCACTAAGCAGCTTTACAATGATCAAAATCATTTTCTATGTTCCTGTAATGGTTTATACAACAGTATGAGGAAGCTCTTTCACCAAAATGATGTTTTTAATGGTAAAATATAATTATTATTGTTATCCATGAATTTTCAAATTAACTGATTTCCCAAAAGAAATTGAATAGTTATGGTTGATTTTCAGTTTCTGAATTTTTGAAGGTGAATTCAGTTTATTTGCCAAATAAATAACAATAACATTTGAAGTTGGGCTGGTCATGAGTGGAGGTGGAGCCAATCTCCCAGCTGACAGCTCACTGCTGCAGTCAATTCAGAGTTAATTTTATCACGTCTTTGGACTGTGGGAGGAACCTGGAGAACCCTCGGCTCAAACACAGATGGAACAGGTGACCAATCTCACCTGGATCTGATCTGATGACCGTCTTGCTGTGAGGCAGCTGTGTCAGCCATCACACCACCGTGTAGCTCACATTGCAGTATTTCACAGATTATGTCACAGATTATTTTTAATTTTCAAAATGATGCAAATACATTAAATTATGACTAAACAGATTAAAACCACAGCTTCACTAGTGATGTGATTCATACTCTGACTCCGCCTCCTCTATGATAACAGCCCAACATGACAGAAAGTGACTGTGGTCAAACACTCCATTTCTTCCTCTGGTCAGTTTATGACCTCACAATCATTTTGATCAATAAATCACAATAAAGTTCAGCTTTTACTGTCACACCTTTGTTTTGTTTCCAGTCTGGGTTCTGACTCTGGGCTGGGTCAGGGATCTGATTCTGTGTTTCTTTCTTATTGGGTTAACAGTTTTGACTTTACCAACACATATCATGAGTGCACTTCCTGTCTCTGTCACTAGGAGGCAGTGTGGACTTAATCTGCTGATTCCAGTGTTACATTCCTTTGTGACCGATCAGGCGGCCATTTTCAGTTCTTCCCCTGTGATTGATTCATGAGTCTGTTGATCCTGAGAAATTCTATAGATTCATTTCATTGATTAACACAAACACTGAGCTAATGTAGCGCTAACACTGAGCTAATGTTGTGCTAACACTGAACTAATGTAGCACTAACACTGAGCTAATTTAGCACTCATTGGTTGTTGGTGTCAGTTGACATCTGTGTTGCTCTACTGCCTCCTCCTGGGCTCCTCGTGTATTACCAATCTAAGTACAGGTTAAACATGAAGAAAACAAGTGAGTAAAGCTGTATGCAAGTCATTGAAAAGGTCCTGGAACAGGTCCTGAAAAATGACTGCAACACCAATCACATACTTTCAGACGATCATTATTTTCCACAGCATTTGGACAAATGTGAATTTCCAGGAGTTTAAAAGTCACATTAAATAATTCCAGGTTTTCCAGGGTGTGATACTTCCCTGCAATAATCATTAATCAATAATACTGTAATACTTCAACAGTCTATGAAGTGACTCTGTCCTGAGATCCATTTAGGTTTCTTAAGCTTCACATCAACCAGGTAACGTTCCACTGATGTTCCAGATGATTCCAGGAATCCTTCTGTAACATTTCCTGAAATCTTGAGATGAAGAACAGATGGTTTCTCTGTTCTTTACGGTGCTGTTTAAAGAACATGGGGAGAATAATCTCTGAAGATTAAAAATTGAGGATCGTTGAAGGAACCACTTCAGCGTCGAGTCCATTTGATCAGAGTCTCTGGAGATCGATACAGAAAGATGAGTTTGGCGTAAAGCTCCTCCTCCAACTCCAGCTCACCTGTCTCTCTCACCTGAAACAGGTCACATGTCAGACATTCAGATTACAGCATTACAAATGCCCAGATTATTACAGCCTGAATCTGATGAACAAAAGTAGTAGTATGAGCCACCACCCAGAATAAGTAGAAACCAGTAATCAGATTACAGAGACAGTCTTTAACAGTGATGCTGTAATCAGATTACAGAGATAGTCTTTGAAGGTGATGCTGTAATCAGATTACAGAGATAGTTTTTGACAGTGATGCTGTAATCAGATTACAGAGACAGTTTTTGACAGTGATGCTGTAATCAGATTACAGAGACAATCTTTGAAGTTGATGCCGTAATCAGATTACAGAGATAGTTTTTGACGGTGATGCTGTAATCAGATTACAGAGATAGCTTTTTGACAATGATGCTGTAATCAGATTACAGAGATAGTTTTTGACAGTGATGCTGTAATTAGATTACAGAGATAGTTTTTGACGGTGATGCTGTAATCAGATTACAGAGATAGCTTTTTGACAGTGATGCTGTAATCAGATTACAGAGATAGTCTTTGACAGTGATGCTGTAATCAGATTACAGAGGTAGCTTTTTGACAGTAATGATGTAATCAGATTACAGAGACAGTCTGAAGGTGATGCTGTAATCAGATTACAGAGATCGTTTTTGACAGTGATGCTGTAATCAGATTACAGAGACAGTCTTTGACAGTGATGTTGTAATCAGATTAAAGGTTAAAGTTACCAGGAAGATGTCGGTGCACAGTTTGAGGATGCGGTCCACACACGGAAGCTCCTCAAACATGATGGAGTGACTGATCCCGCTGAAGAATTCTCGGACAAACTTCCCGATCACCAGAACCACGGACGCGTACAGACCCATGATGCTGAGACGGGTAATCAGATTAAAGTCAGTGAAAAGTCCTCTGTAGACATGATAAAGTCATGATGTCACTGCTCACCCATATCCAGCCAGAAAGCCCAGACTCGGAGGACTGACTTTGTCACTGAACACAAAGAGCTGAAGCCCCGCCTCCCTGTTGTCATTCAGTGAAGCTCTGCCCTGCAGTGGCACCAGGCCGACAGTCGGTTGGTCAACGATCCACCACTCACGAATCTCTCTGGTCTGATTGGTGGATCTCTCCAGAGCCAGCAGGATGTCCTTGTAGCTGTCGTCTGAACAGAGAAGACACGTGATTGGATGAGAGGAGGTGTACTGTAAATGAACACATGAATGTAAAGTGATGTCACTGTAAATGAACACATGAATGTAAAGTGATGTCACACCATGGTAAAGCGGCTCGATGGGTTTGGCGTTGGAGTCACTCGGAGCTCGGAGGAAACACGGAAACACTTCCTGTATTACCCTGCAGACAAAAACACGCCATAATGTCATCGCTTCACTGTGATGTCATCTGTGATGTCATCACTTCAAATTGGTTACATGTGGGCTAATGGTAGGCCACGCCCACTGTGCTCACACAGGAAGTGTCCTGGTCCCATTCAGCAGCTCGATCAGCTCCAGGCGGGTCTGGTTGTCCAGGTAGGTCACATGTTTACCTGACGCAAGCTCCGCCTTCGCCCCCAGACTCAGGTTCCTGTTCAACATAAACACATTTGAACTCTGAAATCTGGACACTTGGTCAAAGATGTGATGAGCAAGTGAATGTAACCTCTGCACGGTCCAGGACACGGTCAGGGGAAAGTGGTCCAGGTGCAGAACCTGACTCAGGTAATGTCTGCTCGGAGGACTGATGGTCCACAGAGAGTTGCTGCTGCCCTGCAACTCTGCCACCGTCACGTCCTCATGTGTGTATGCCTCCAGAAACTGCAAAGCACTCTGGGAAAACACAGGCAGCGGCGTCAGTGCAGGACGTGACTGATCACAGAGTGAGAACAGGTCACAACTTACAGGTGTGTAACTGTACGAGTTCACCAAGCTGCTGAATTCGGTCTCTGTCAGATCTCTGAGCTGGTTCTGCTGCGCACTCATCGTGAAGATGGGCTGTAAACAATGACATCATCATCAACTGCAGCAATGACATCATCATCATCATCGTCGTCATCATGGTAACTGACCTGGAAGCCTCCCAGTGTGATGGTCACAGAAACATCGAGCGGTCGGTTGACGACACCAGCGACAGATTTGATGAGCGACATGAAGAGAAGTGGGAACCACACGATACAAATTAACAAGAGGACGATGAGACCGCCCATTCCATACTTGACCACACGCTTCTTCTTCTGACCACGAGGCTGAGGGTACCGCTGTGGACACACACACACGTGTCAACAAAGGTCAACACACACGCACACATCAACACACAGATGCACACAGACACACATCAACACAGGTCAACACACAGACACACACATCAACACACAGACACACACACGTGAACACAGGTCAACACACAGACACACACACACCTTCTCTGACTCTCTCCAGCACTTTAAGACAAAGCAGTGAGCATAAACGTCCTCAACACAGATCCATGAGGACAGAGACAGTGTTGTGTCCGTCCAAACCCAGTCCATGACCGCTCTGAGCTCAGTGAGGAAGGGGACCAGACGGAAGCTGCAGAGACACACACACACACACAGACAGACACAGAAAGACAGACAGACAGAACATTATTCCATCACTCTCTTTGTGTTGACCTCGTCTCTGGGTAGAAAAAGTGTGTAAACATATATTCTGCTGAACGTCCACCAGGGGGCGACTACAAGGAAATTGATTACATCATCAGAAACAAGAGTTTATTATGTTTCACACCAGTGATGTCATAGTGGGAGGGGACAGTGTGTGGTGCTGGACTCAGCTGGACTCACTTACCCCTGGAACAGGAACAGGTTGAGGTAGTTGTAACTCTTTGTCAGGAAGTTTCCCAAGACTCGTGTTGGATACCCAGACCTGATCTGGTATGCTGACAGTCCAAAGTAAATGCACTTGACAAAATACCAGAGCTGAGCCACCAAGTTCTGATTGAAGCGCCTGGACACACACACACACACATACATGTCAGGAGGTCGTGATGTCAGGAGGTCATGATGTCTAGAGGTCATGATGTCAGGAGGTCAGTTACCTCTCAGTGACGGTTGGCAGGATGAAGAACATCCAGAAGTGAATCCCAAAAACCAGAATCACCTGGAAAACCAACTTCCCCAAAACTGTTTTCCTCAAATACAGAGCACGGTCTATCACCATGGTACCTGCAGACAGACAGGTCAGCAGTGAGACAGGCAGACAGACAGGTCAGCAGTGAGAAAGACAGACAGACAGGTCAGCAGTGAGGCAGGCAGACAGACAGGTCAGCAGACAGACAGACGTACCAAACTGGATGAGGACCATGACTAAAAAAGCTTCAGGAACTTGATCTTCTGACAGAGACGACGTGATGTCAGCAGCTGCTGAGTGTTTCTACAACAACACACAAACACAAACATAAACAACACACAAACATAATCACACTAACATAAACAACACAAACATAAACACACAAAAACAAACATGAACAACACACAAACATAAACAACACACAAACATAAACAACACAAACATAAACAACACACACAAACAACACACTAACATAAACAACACAAACAAACATAAACACACACACACACAGATGAATAGAGCACAAACTCACTCCAAACGCCCAGAAACCAAAGACGATGATGATGAAATCTACGGTGTCGGCGAGAAACATGAGGACGTACACGTCTGTGACCGCGCTGTATTCTGGCTGAACCAGAGCTCTGAAGAACACACACACTGGACGGTACACAGACACACACCTGACACACACACACACACAGTTCCATGTGTTTATAGGCAATAGTTGTGTTGCCATAGTAACAAACATCGCTTACTGATCCCACCTTTGATAGTATTGATAGTTAGATAGCTCCGCCCACTCCAGGTGAGCATGAACTTACCTGTTGACAGAGAAATGTTTGGTTCTGATGGAAAGTTCTCTGAGTTTCTGCAGCAGGAGGTCAAAGGTCGTGGTCACCTGAGGCTGAGAGCTGACGCTACCTGAGGACACAAGCCCCGCCCACCTGAGCTCAGAAAAAAACAAGAATTCAAATGATCTCCTGAAGTGTGTTTGATTCTACCTGCAGGAGAGCGCAGCTGGGTGGAGCTAGAGCGCGTTCTTCTCCTGCCTCGTCGTCGCAGTGCGTTGGCCACGCCCACAGGTGACGTACAGTCAGTGGAGGTCTCTGGGTCATCATGGTGACTAAAAGTGTCCGTCTCCATGAGAACAGTTTGGTCCCAGAGTCCATGGCACTGTGGAAGAAGAAGGAGGAAGAGGAGGAGCAGGAAGAGGAGGAGTAAGAGGAGCAGGAGTATAATGTTTTTATTTACTGTTACACACTAAAATCAAGAGTAAATAACAAACAACGATCAGCTGTTCACACACTTCATCACAACATCCACACAGGAATGAGGCAGAGAAGGCTGTCAGTCAAAAACTGGCTCCGCCTTTCAGACACTTCGTCCAATCATCATGCAGAAGCCCAGCGTCCGTGCCCCGCTACTACAGTCAGAGAAGCTGAGCTTTCATTTGTCCAATCGGCATCAAGCTCTCATGGTGTTCTCATCATGTTCTCATGGTGTTCTCAACACGTTCTCATGGTGTTCTCATCACGTTCTCATGGTGTTCTCATCGTGTTTTTGTCGTGTTCCAATCATCTTCTCGTGTTCTTGAGCATGTTTATAAATGTAAATACAACACAGAACTTTGTAGAGCAGGCAGAGCTTTATTTACTGTCTTTGAGAAATCAACACCAGTTTAGAACTAACACTAACACTTTAGCATTTTGTAACATTACCTTTAGCATAGCTAGGTGGTAGAACAGACAGACAGACGACTTTATTAATCTTTAATAACTTAGCGTTACATTTAGCGTAGCTGTAGCATTACCTTTAGCGTTGCTCGGTGGTAGAATAGCACCAGCAGCTGTAGAAGGTCATACAGAACGTAACCTTCTTTCTTCTCCACTCCCAGAATGTTCGGGGGATGGAACGGTTTGGAACGGTCCACCTCCAGTTTTTGATTAAATGGAAAGAAACCAAACTGGAAGAAATACTTGATGACGATAGTGACCTGGCAATAGAAAATCAATCATCTTTATTGATCAGTACTATTTCTACACAGGTATGGATCATAAATAAAGGAGAGCTGACCTCGGTGTAGATGATGGCCGTCATCCAGAAGGTTTTACTGGGTCGAGGGACGGACAACATGGCCCACAGAAACACCAGAACAGGGAGTACCAGCGTGAGACAACTGGCTGATACCATGTGGTTCAACACAATGACCAGGTAACACACTGTCTCTGACCTGCACATGAGGAGGAGGAGCTTCAGGCTCTGAATTCAATCTGGTCATAAAAGTCACAACTTACACAAGTTGAAACGTGACAGTGTGGTCTCATGTCACGGTCACCTGACCTCACCTGACCTGACAGTCACCTGACCTGAAAGTCGACTGACCTGATACATGGTCACCTGACCTGATACATGGTCACCTGGCCTGATACATGGTCACCTGACCTGACACATGGTCACCTGACCTGACAGTCACCTGACCTGACAGTGGTGGTCACCTGTCAGGTGTTTACCTGGCTGCCAGGATGTTCCAGAGGGCGTAGCACAGCTGCAGCAGCTGTGGTTGGTTGTCATAGAAACAGTCGGAAGCCTCCAGCTCGTCATTATAGAATGTTCTGAAACACAGAGAAATGATGTGAAGAGGTCATGAATTGTGACTGACTTTGATAACTCACCTGTCCTACCTGTTCCTCAGCAGCTCACTGGCCGTTAGCTCCTGAGTGCGAGGCACCAGTAGACAGGAAGTGGTGGCTGAGTCAGACAGGAAGTCACAGATCTCCCCCCTCCTCTCCCTCTCTCCATCCTCAGCCTGAAGATCCAGTCCAAGAGCAGTGCTGTAAGAAGGGGGGAGGATGAGGGAGGAGGTGGAGGAGGCAGCGGTGTGTGCTTGGTTCTTGTCTTCACCACTGGAAAAACAAAAAAGAAGAGACATGTGTCAATTCGTCCTCACATCAGATGATTCTGTTGATACTGGAGGACGAACCTTTGTGTCTCACTCCACTCCTCTTCCTCTGATGAAGACGAGTCCACCCAGTCCATCCGAGACAGTTTAGGTCGTGGTCTTTGGCTGGTTTTAGTGATGATATGTTCAGGTGCGGGTTCTGCTGAGTCTTGTGGTTGATAAGGACTTGTTGGTCCCGGTCCTGGTTCTATGTTTGAACCACATACACAGTCTCGTTCTACCGTCGCCTCCAGTGCCGGTTCAGAGTCTGGTTCACCTGGATCATCTCCTCTTGGTCCTTTCTCTTGACCGTTTTCAATATGTGAATCTGCCAGACCACCTGCTCCTGGGTCTAGTTCTTCATCTGTATCAGGACTCACTCCCTCTTCATGTGTCACATCCCTGCAGTCCAGACCGGACTCTCTGGACGCCTTCATCATCTGCTCCTGGTAGTAAACATTGATGGCCTCTCTGCTCGGTAAATGACCCTGATCACATGACCACAGAGGACAACAGTGAAGCGGATCAAACCTCTTTGGTTTGGTTCACACCTGTGAGGACACTTTTACCTGTTTAGCCTGGTGTGTTAGCATGCAGTGCTCAATTCTCAGGACGGTGGAGATGTCGATGTGTTCCTGACAAAGACCACGGAGCCACGTGGTCAGAGAGTCCAGCAGAGCCGACAGCAGAACCCAGCAGAACCGCAGTGTGTTGGAGAACCGGTGAAGAGCTGTCTCTGAAACATCACCATCATCCTCATCATCATCCTCACCACCATCATTACCATCTCAAGTGAGTCAGTGTGACTCCTCCTACCTGTTCCCTCCTCCTCCTCCTCCATCACCTCTATGACACCACCTGCTGGACAAACACAGCAGATCAAAGTATTTTGGAGATGATTCACATCTTCATCACATGATGATTAAAGATCAAACTCAAACTACATTATTATTCAAAACTGTAATTATATCCTGTCCTCCTCCTAACCTCCTCTGTCTTCGTCCTCACATCCTCTGTCCTTGTCCTCTTGTCTTCTGTCCTCATCCTCACCTCCTCTGTCCTCGTCCTCACGTCCTCTGTCCTCGTCCTCACGTCCTCTGTCCTCATTCTTCCTCCCAACAGAAGATGTCTTCTCGCGTTGTTTCCTCTGGCTGTGACGCGCTCTCATGGCTGTTCTGGAGTCTGTGATCCAGGCGTGATAAACAAACTGGAAACACGGGGAAGAAGAAGAAGAAGAAGAAAACTTTAGGAAAACAATTTTCCAAACCAACAATTCATTAATAATAATCAATAATCAATTCACTCACTCACACACACACTTAAAAATGAAGCTGCATTGACCCATCCTCCACCACTGAACACAGGACCAGGTTCCAGGTCAGTGCTCTATCTTGAGCCTGGCTGAGACTAGGGCCTTCAGACAGAGCACCGGCTCCGTCCAGCTCACACCTGGTTCTTGCAGCTCTTCCAGATTGGGGGCTTAGCAGACGCCAACAAGAAGTTGATAAGATCCATTGTCCGTCTTATTTTAACAGTGTATCTCAACCCAAAAATATGCACCCACCTGTGCAAAAACTTCAACAAGTCTGCCAAACGAGGACATGAAACCACTAAGTGTTCTAGAGTCTCTCTCTGCCCACAAAAGGGATATCTCTCCCCATTTGGAGCGTAGCCATTAATAAAAACAAAATGAAAGCCTTGAATCTTGGCTATAACTGTGAGGATTCTCCCCTTCACAACCTCTGTGAAACTCAAAGCATTTACATTTAAAGATGGAGAGAATAAAACAGTGACTCCTGCGCTGATGCTAGAGCCGTGACTGAGCACATTTGTCTCATTCACACTATCACTGTGTGTTTCTTGAAGGAAAACTACATCAAGTTTCTTCTGGTTTATTATGTCAGATATTAAAGCTCTCTTCTGTGCGTTTCTGCCCCCATTGATGTCTAAAGAAGCCACTTTTAAACTGTGCATAGAAGATGGAGAGAGTGAAAGAGGCTAAACGACTGTACTCTGAGAAGCTCCAACACCAATTCTCAGCCAACGACTCTGCGTCTGTCTGTAAAGGGCTTAGGCAGATCACCAACTACAAGCCTCAAGCCCCCAACTCCTTTAACGACCAACTCCTAGCGAACGACCTGAACGAGTTCTACTGCCGCTTTGAAAGACAGAGGGACAGTCCTGCAACCATCCCCCACAACACCTCCCAACACCCCCAGCTCCAGTGTTTCACCTCCACCTCCCCCACCTCAGCAGGGGCCTGGGCATCTCCACCAATGCCCACCTTAAAGGTACCCCCCTCCACCTCCCCACCCACCTCAGTGTTGACTCTTTCCATCCACGAGAGGGACGTCAACAAACTCTTCAGGAAACAGAATCCCAGGAAAGCAGCTGGTCCGGATTCTGTCTCCCCATCCAGCTTGAAGCACTGCGCTGATCAGCTGTCTCCAGTGTTCACAGACATTTTCAACACTTCATTGGAGACATGTCACGTGCCAGCCTGCTTCAAGACCTTGAAAATAATCCCTGTTCCTAAAAAGCCAAGGACCACAGGACTTAATGACTACAGACCCGTCGCCCTGACCTCTGTGGTTATGAAGTCCTTTGAGAGTCTTGTGCTTTCACACCTGAAAGCCATCACCAACCCACTCCTGGACCCACTGCAGTTTGCCTACAGAGCCAACAGGTCTGTAGACGATGCAATTAATCTGGCCCTCCACCACATCCTCCAGCACCTGGACTCTGCAGGAACCTACGCCAGGATCCTGTTTGTGGATTTCAGCTCTGCCTTCAACACCATCATCCCGGCTCTAGGAGAAGCTCTCCCAGCTGAGCGTGCCTGACTCCATCTGCAGGTGGATCACTGACTTCCTGTCTGACAGGAAGCAGCATGTGAAGCTGGGAAAACAAGACTCCGACTCACAGGTCATCAGCACCGGATCCCCCCAGGGCTGCGTTCTTTCTCCTCTGCTCTTCTCCCTGTACACAAACAGCTGCACCTCCAGTCACCAGTCCGTCAAGCTCCTGAAGTTCGCGGACGACACCACCCTCATCGGACTCATCTCTGATGGTGACGAGTCCGCCTACAGGTGGGAGGTTGACCAGCTGGTCACTTGGTGCAACCGAAACAACCTAGAGCTCAACGCTCTAAAGACAGTGGAGATGGTCGTGGACTTCAGGAAGAACTCAGCCTCACCTGCACCCATCAACCTCTGTGACTCCACAATTGACACTGTGGATTCCTTTCGCTTCCTGGGAACTATCATCACCCAGGACCTCAAGTGGGAGCTGAACATCAGCTCTCTCATCAAAAAGCCCAGCAGAGGATGTACTTCCTGCGGCAGCTGAAGAAATTCAACCTGCCAAAGACAATGATGGTGCACTTCTACTCCTCCATCATTGAGTCCATCCTCACCTCCTCCATCACCATCTGGTACGCTGCTGCCACGGCCAAGGACGAGGGCAGACTGCAGCGTGTCATTCGGTCTGCAGAGAAGGTGATTGGCTGCAGTCTTCCATCTCTCCAGGACCTGTTCGCCTCCAGAACTCTGAGGCGTGCAGGAAAGATTATGGCTGATCCCTCCCCCCCCGGACAGAAACCTTTTGAGTCACTCCCCTCTGGCAGGAGGCTGCGGTCCATCAGGACCAGAACCTCACGCCACAAGAACAGAACCCCCCGACACTCTGACTCCTCACACTCCTCCTCTGCCTCTACATGTCACATATTATCATTACATCCTTTTTATGCGTCACATTAACGTCATTACTGTGAACTTTTGCACCTGGTGAATATTTCACTGTTATTTCACTGTTACTCACTTACTGCCCAGCTGTACTGCTCTTTACTGCTCTTCTGTAGTGCTCTTTTTCATCTTTTTTTTTAAAAAAACAAAACATTTATATACTGTGTATATATACATATACTGTTTCACTTAACTTTTTAAAAAAAATGTGTATGCTTGTTATGCACCAATGACACCAGAACAAATTCCTTGTATGTGCAAAACATACTTAGCAATAAAGCTCTTCTGATTCTGATTCTATTTTCTTAGACCTTCATTTTCTTCGCTATTTCCATAGAGTTATACCTGAATCCTTCCTAACTGTTGTGATGTACTTCTTTAAACGGAAGCGTTTCTTTTCATCAAGTAGATCAAAACCAACGACTTTGTAAAGTGTTTACTGTTTCAATGAATTTTTTTCATCAGGAAAATATTCAAACACACTAGCTGACTATGATTCCCCCTCACAGTTCTTCTCTCCCTCCTTCTCATCACCTACCAGCCACGCCCTCTTTATCAGCCATGCCCTCCTCATCAGCCACGCCCTCCTCATCAGCTCAAATCCACTCACCTGTTCACAGCAGCTGCCCCTGATCACTATTCAGCCCACCATATTTGGTCCTCTCCACCGCACAGTCACTGTCAGATTGTTCTATGTCATTTGCACTGGTCTCTCCAGTGGTTCTTGGACTGATTCCCGGGTTTCAACCCTGCCTGTCCCCGACCTGTCTGTTCTGTTTCTGTTACGGGGATTGACCCAGCCTTCCGCCCCTGACTACGGATTCTGCCTGCTCCCCGCCTGTCTTCAGTCTGCTTGCTGTGACGTAACAGCTCAGCCTTCAGTCCATTTCCTGCTACCTCCTCAGTGTGTTTGGTGCGTCAGCCACAGGGTTCACCGACTGCCCCCCATGAAGCAAGTTTATCTGATTGTCGTCTGTCCTTTGAAAAGGTGAAGAATAAAAGACATTACCAACTGTCTGTCTGCCTATGTGTGTTGCATTTGGGTCCTCCCCTGACCCGTTACAAGTAAAAGTCAACACCATCAGATATAGTGTCAGTCATGAGACACAGTCTGTATCCACACTGTTAATGCTTAAGTCATCTTTGACCAGCTCAGTCATTTTCTGACTTTCAGCAGCCAACGCCACCTCCTGTCCTGCTCCCACACAGACCCCAGCCATGGAGCCCAACATCACGAGACCCGCTGCCGCGGAACCAGCGGGCTCCTCAGGCGCGACCTGTGGAGCCAGCAGGAACCGTTGCCTGAGCAGGAGATGATCCGCTTATGTCCAACATCTCCACACTCAAAACACTTCAAGCTTCCAGAACTGACAAACACCATATAATAACTGTTTAACACAGAAAGAAACATCAAGTGATTGAGTCGGCGAGTCTAAAAACATCAGCACTTGTCTTCTGAAAGACTGAACATGCCTCAGTTTAAGGTCTTTACAACCTAAACCCGCCAATCAAAACCCACTGGCAAACTTACCGAACCACCTCAGCTCTTTCTCCAGCGCCTCATTGGAGATAAACGGAGGAACTCTGGAAACCGTGATCCGTGTAGAAGGAACCACCAACAGAGACACCTGTAGATATTTCTTGCTGAGCACGAGGCCACTCTCCACGAGTTTAGCTACAGCGCTTTCTTCTTTCAGAAACACAACCACCACTTTATTCATGCGGGAAGCAGAGCTGATGTTCCCGTGTCCAACCTGATCTCCCACTGCCAACAACACCTGTTCCCCCGTCACAGGAGACAGAGGAACTTCATGCTTCAGCCGTGAATACACGGGAAAACACTAAACTACAAACAACTAACACACAATAATAAAAATGACCATACAACACGCAACAATGAGAAAATAAAGACATTTGTGTTTATATATATACATATATATATAAATATAAGAGTTTTTAGCTCTCCTTGCTGCTCTTCTCACAACCACACACCACGTGAAGTAGAAGATGAAGAAGACGTCACTGTTAGGACAAGATTGAAATCTCTGAGGACTCACCTGGAAGGCGGACTTCTCAGGAGGCTCCTCCTTCTCCCTTTTGTCCTCCTCCTTCTTCTCGTCCTCCTCGTCTTCCTCACTGTCTGTCTCAAACAGGTAGTAGTCTCCGCTCCTCACCACTGCAGAGACATGGAGTGATGACATCATTGTAACACAGGGCTGTGATTGGTGGACATGATGATGTCATAGGTCACTCACTCGAGGTGTGGTTAACCCACGGTCTCCACCATCGCTTCTGTTGCTGACTCTTCCTTGGCTCTTGATCTGAAATTAGACATTTTAAACAAACAGCTGGGTGTGCTGGTCCGTAACTATGACAACACTTCTGTTTCCTCACCATCATAGCCGCCCACACTGTCCTGGTTTAAACTCAACATTTTCTCTTTTCCTCTGCGGAACTTCTGCTGTCGAGACTTTATTCTCTCCATCCTGAAACCAGCACAGGTCATAGGTCAGATCAGGTTTGAGAACCAGGACCAGGACCTGATTCATTTCAGTAGAGCAGTGGTCCTGATCCTAGTCTGGACATAAACCGTGTCCATGTCTTACTGTCTCTTCAGCAGATCCATGGACGTCTTCTCTACTTCCAGTCTTGCTCTGACAGCTTTCACAGTGGAAGCCTCAAAGAGCTCCGCCCCCCTGCAACACACACACCATTAACACAGCTGTGTCTGTGTGTATCTGTGTGTGTGTGTGTGTGTGTGTGTACCTGGAGGCCAGCAGTTGTGTGTTCCTCAGGTCCAGAACCACATACAGGAAGTAGTGACTCCTGAAAACTCTGCGCTGTAACAACAGGAAACAGAAACAGACGCCGTCCCAGATGATACCGGCCTCGTCGCTCGGCAACTCACACTGTTTACTGCTCTGCTGCTCCGCTGAGAGACAGACAGAGAGACAGACAGACAGGTGTAGAAACAGGCAGGCAGACAGACAGACAGACAGACAGATAGACAGTTTTACTCACGCTTGGTGTATCCTTTGATGGTACAGGCCAGACTGAAGAGCTGGATTAACCAACAGTGATTCAACACAAGAGATTTAATGAAACCACAGGCCAGGATCTACCGAGACAAACAGACGGACGGACAGACAGAGACAGACAGAGGGACACACAGACAGCTGTGTCAGAGAAAAGTCTTCAGCTAACAGGTGAAACACCTGAGGCGGTTTATCTGTGTGAAGATGAAGATGAAGATGAAGATGATGAAGAAGCTTCTCACCGAAAGAATGTTCTTCATGGTGATGACAAACACGTTGTAGCCAATCAGACAGTCCCAGTAAACCAGAATGGATTTTACTGGTTTCAGCAGCAAGTCTCCGCCCACCAACAGGAAGTAGAAACAGGCCACCAGGTAACCCATGCAGAAGACACTGATCCTGAGGGACAGGTGTTTTTTAAAAAAAAAAAATCTATATGTTCATTCAACTACCTGTAGCTCCGCCCACTCACCTGGTGGTCCCTGTGATGAAGATGACGGTGAGTACAAACCAGAACATGTAGCTGAAAATGATGACCTTCATCATGTCCAGGTAAGACCTGAAGGGACAGGGAGACAGACAGGTGGACAGGGAGACAGACAGGGGGACAGAGAGACAGACAGGTGGACAGGTGGGGCTTACCGGCACAGCATGAAATCAGGGACCGTGTTGAGACGCAGTTGTCTGATGACATCACAGATCTGAGCGTCGTCTTCGTCCGACTCGCTGTTGTCTCCTGCGAGGACTTGTACTGTCGGCTGAAGCTCTTCCTCAAACACCTGCAGCTGCAGCGACGCCCCCAACAGGAGCAGGAAGTCATCTGACGGCAAACAAACAAACACACGTCTGTTTACTGCTGTCGTCGAGTGATATCTGACGATGATGATGATGATGTCGTACAGAGGAGGAAGAGGGGGTTTGGTGGAGTCAGGTGATCGGGGAGAAAAAGCCATTTGACCACGTTAGAGTCCATGTGAGAGGACGGAGGTCTCCATGGATAATCTGAAAATAAAGCACATTCAACACAATTTTAAATATCTCATTCTCAGATTATTGAGTAACATAATCTCAGAATATATTTGTACCTTTACAGGCCGCAGGAGGGAATCCCATACACAGCAGGTACTGCAAACACAGCAGCCCGGATAGGAAGTAGCAGTATTTTGGCCACACTGCAGCAATGCTCCTCCTCCTGCGATGTGATAGGACAGTGATGAGGCCGAGGGCGTGGCCCACGGCAAACAGATCCATCCGCTGACCAATCACATTAACCGCCAACAGGAAACAAGTCTGAAGGAGAGGTTGACAAGGTTTTAGACTCAGTCCAGAGTGCTAGTCCAGAGCTCCAGACTCCAGTCCAGCGCTCCAGTCCAAAACCCCAATCCAGAACTCAAGAACTCACCTCCAGTCCAAACTTGTAGAAGAAGTAGTTGAGGAAGTATTTGACACAGCTGAGCACGTTGTTATCCAGATGTTGTCTGGTTATGTACTGAAACAGCGTTCTGGTGGGGGGCAGGACTTTGTTATGGCGGAGGCGGTAAAGCTCCTGGTGTCTGTAAACGGTCACTTCAAACGCTAACAACGCTAGCATCATCAGGTTGTGCTGTAAAGACAAAGACACGTGTCTTCATTATCAAAGACAAGAGGACAAACATGTCACAATGTGTCTTCATTATCAGAGACAAGAGGACAAACGCGTCACAAAGTGTCTTCATTATCAGAGACGAGAGGACAAATGCGTCACAATGTGCCTTCATTATCAGAGACAAGAGGACAATCACACGACAATGTGTCTTCATTATCAGAGATAAGAGGACAAACGCGCGACAATGTGTCTTCATTATCAGAGACAAGAGGAAAAACATGCAACAATGTGTCTTGATTATCAGATACAAGAGGACAAACACACGACCATGTGTCTTCATTATCAGAGACAAAAGGACAAACACATGACCATGTGTCTTCATTATCATCACTCACTCTCAGGTAGTCGAGCAGTTTTCCATCCGTCTTTCGAAGCCCCACCCACTGGGCGGGGTCAACAGGACCAGAGTATAAAACAGAGGTAGATAGATCGATGCTGGAGTTGTCTGGCTATAGAGAAATAGACAGGTTAAACACAGACGGGCAGACAGACAGACAGACAGACAGACAGACAGACAGTACTATGTTACCATGCTGCAGTTGGACGAGTATTTGATTGGCTGAACGACGTTGAGTTGGTACAACATCTTACAGACGGTCACCACACACGTCCACACTGTACACACTCCTGACAGCAGGGGGCGCCACGGCCTGCAGGGCAGAGCCACGCCCACACAGAACACAAACAGCAGGTTAAAGACACACACCTGAAGAGAGAGAGACACAGAGGGAGAGAGAGGCGGGTTCTAACTCACACCTGCAGAGAGAGAGACAGACAGAACAGACAAAGACAGACAGACTCAGACCTCCTTCACAGAAACCCAGATGATGTAGCAGGACACAATCTTCATGATGTGTAATTCCAGAAACCACCACAGGAGGCACTGTAGGCGCTGCAAGGAGAAGAGGAGGCGCAGGAACAACACAGCGAGACGATCTACCACCAACCTCCAAGACACCAGCACTGAGGACGAGACACCGTGAGTCCATGTCTTGTGTCAACCTCAACATCAGCTGCGTAGAATGTGTTTACCTGCACTGTGGTCAAACAGGGTTTCCCTGTCAAATCCACAGTGGAAGTCCTCCTCCTCCTCACACTCATCTTCTGTCTCCACCTCTGTCTCCATCTGGTCTTTTCTCTTCTCTTCCTCCAAGAGGAGCTGTGGAGCTCCGCACACTGACAGGTCAACCAGGCTGCCATCAGAGTGGACCAACCTACAGCGAGACCGGTGAGAGAGAGAGAGACAGGTGTGAGAGTGTGTGTGAGAGAAAGACAGGTGAGAGTGAGACAGGTGTGTACAGGATCAGCAGCAATTACAGAGGTCTGGTAAATCTGGTTAGAAATGAAGAAGATGAACCTACAGCTAACTAGTAAATATAGGAGGGTTTACCTGGTGATGGTGCTGTTGTGTGTGTCCACCACTGTCTTCAGGTCAGTCAGCTGTAAGAAGGACTCATGAAAGTAGTGAAGGTGGACGATACACACCTGAAGATCAAAGACAACAACACCTACGGATCAATGACAACACCTGCAGATCAAAGACAACACCTACAGATTAATGACAACACCTGCATATCAAAGACAACACCTGCAGATCAAAAACAACAACACCTACATATAAATGACAACACCTACAGATCAATGACAACACCTACAGATCAGAGACAACACCTGTAGATAAAAGACAACACCTGCAGATCAAAGACAACACCTGCAGATCAAACAACTCTGCAGATCAAAGACAACAACACCTGCAGATCAGAAGCAACAACACCTGCAGATCAGAGACATCACCTGCAGATCATAGACAACAACACCTGCAGATCAAAGACATCACCCAAGGATCAAAGCCAACAACTGCAGATCAAAGACAACAATGCCTGTAGATCTATGACAACACCTGTAGATCAAAGACAACACCTGTAGATCACATACGACACCTGAGCTCAAAGACAACACCTACAGATCAAAGTGTGTATGTCTGTGTGTTTGCGTGTGTGAGTTTGTGTACCAGTAAGAACGCAGCAGGAATAAAGATCCTGGTGAAAAGTCCTGAGACCGAGAACTTCTCCAAACCAATGTCCTCCAACCTGGAAAGACAAAGTCGCACATGAACCAACCAATAACATCAGTCTCATTATAATCTAATCTGATTAAAGTGTTGATCAGATTACCTGTGAGTACTGAGTCCAGTGTAGTAACTCCAGGTATGAGGGGATGAAGGAAACTGAAAAGTGTAGACCAGGATCAGAACCAGCATGGAGTAAACCACCACAGCTACCCAGAATCCTCTGAGCAAGGCTCGCCAGCGCTCGTAGTTCAGCTGCACAGACAGACAAACAGACAGACATACAGGTGAACAGGTGTATGTGAGCAGAACCTCTGGTACCTGCAGCACTGCAGTTTACCTGGTAGAGGGCGACGCAGCACAGGAACATAACCATGTAGATGACTTTATAAAGAACTATTTTTCCTTCAAAACTGACGAAGAAGAACATTGTTCCACAGACGTAGATCCAGTATTTAATGAACATTCTGGTTACCACGGCAACCAGAGCCTCCATTTGGACTCCTCCTCCAGATCCGCCCCCCATGAGTAGAACCTCCTCATATGATACCTCCTTGGTCTCAGTCTCCACATGGACTGTGATGGTGGAAAGCTGTGTCTCTGTCGCTCTGTCTTTCTTCTCAGTCATGGTTTGACGCAGCAGCAGCCAGAAGGTCACGAGACACAAGAGCTGCAACAGCAGCAGGTCATCAGTAAATAATCACATTACATCAGTGCTATGATTGCAGTTGGACTTTTACCTTGGAGACAAGCTCCCTGCAGGGGGCGTCTTTTTTTGGAAACAGTCCTGGGACTTCCTGAATCGGGGGGAAGCTGTAGACGTACTGCAGGATGACCAACAGGTTGCCATAGGCAACCAACCAGGGTGATGACATCAGCGTGTAGCGTCGACGCTCTCGCATCATCCAGAGAACACATGACCACAGCAGCAGGACGCAGGTGAGCCAGGACACGTATGTGATTGACCATGCCATCATGGCTATCAGAGCACAGATGTAACTCTGTTTGAGGAGGAAACTGAACGCTATGGAGGCAGCGCTGACCACACCGTCACCTGCCTCTGCCCCGCCCTCCTCCCACTCATCTCCTTCAAATAGACAGGTCTCCAGCGTGTCTGAAACATGATGTCAAATGATGTCACATGGTGTCACATGATGTCACATGATGTCACATGATGTCTCATGGTGTCACATGGTGTCACATGGATGCTGACCTAGCTCCTCTGAGCCACCAAAGACTGGGATTCAAACCATACACTCACCTGATTGGCTGAGAGAGTAGTGGGGCGTGGAGTTAACATCCAGTCCCAAAGCAGTACTCTGTGTAGGTGGGGCAAAAGAGCCAGAGGGGCTGTCATTGGTTGATGACATCTCTCCGCACTCTGGACTGTTGTGAGCCCTCCTCCACATCTCTCTCCGCCTCTCTGCTGTGATGTCACCCCTGACCTCAGCACTCAGGTTACTGGTGGAGGTGATGATGTCACTGCTACCCCCAACTGCTGACTCCACCCTCTCTACACCACCGCCATCAATGAGCTGAAAAACATGTAAGCGTCAGCCAATAAGAGGAGCTTACATGACACCCTGACAGGAGAATAAAGACCTGGTCCTCACCTGGTTCCTCCTCAGACTGGCCACTATGTGGAGCAGCAGCAGCAGCAGCAGAGGACTGCTGAAGTGAAACCAGCTGAGCTCAGTGTTCATCTGCAGCTTCCAGGGGGCAGTGCAGTCCACAACCACCACAGGCACCAGACCAAACACACTGTAACCAATCATCAATCATCAGTCACTGATCATCAGTCATCAATCATGAGTCAATGATCATCAATCATCAATCAACAATCAACAATCATTAATCAACAATCATCAATCATCAATCATCAGTCATCAATCATCAATCGTTAGTCATCGATCATCAGGCATCGATCATCAATCAACAGTCATAAATCATCAGTCAACAATCAACAATCATCAATCAATCATCAATCAACAATCAACAATCATCAATCAGCAATCAGCAATCAGCAATAACAATAACAATAACAGTCATCAATCATCAATCATCAGTCATCAGTCATCAATCAACAGTTATCGATCAACAATCATCAGTCATTACTCAACAATAATCAGGCATCAATCAACAATCAACAGTCGTCAATCATCAATCAACAATCAACAATCATCAGTCATCAGTCATCAGTCATCAATCAACAATCAACAATCAACAATCAACAATCAACAATCAACAATCATCAATCATCAATCAACAATCATCATATCCACGACATAGGAAACCACATTTTATCAATAATCACATCAGGAGCAGTGTTACCTGGCTGAGGTGTGGTCAGGAGGCCACACCTCCTGCATTGAAGGCAGCTGGTAGCAGTAGAGAAGCAGGAAGTGGGCAGAGGAATAGACCATTGACATCACTGACACACACCTGAAGAGGAAAGGTGGGACTTGTCCTGACCATGCCCACCATGTACACAACACCTGGAAACAGAGCAGGTAGGGGAGGGAGGAGAGGGAGGGAAACATGATACCTGGAAGGGGTGGGGATGGGTTGGGGCACAAAGGGAACTTTTAGTTAAACATCTGGTTGCTATGGTGACCTGTGAGTGTTTTCTCCAGGTTGCTATGGTGACCTGTGAGTCCCAGTAGAGCTGTCATCAGGATTTTCCCTCCAGTCGTCGTCATGTTTCCCACAAAGTGTCTGGTTTTACAAATCAGTGACTCCAGTTCAACCAGAAATCTGTTCCTGCTGCCTTCCTCCTCTGACCCCTCCTCCTCTGGCCCCTCCTCCTCTCTGAGCACAGAGTCAAACTCCTCTTCCTCCTGCTGCTGCTGCTGAAAACACAAGGAGCAGTTCATTAGAGTTTGTCTGGTTTCATGTTAACAGACAAACGAATATTAAATAGATTAAACCTGAAACCTAATCATTATAGTGTGTGTGTGTGTGTGTCATAACAAGGTTACAGTTATTAATCGCTGACTGAGTTACAAGCTAATAGAAAGTTAACCTTGTTTAGAGACTAGAGGGGAAGACTTAACAAGGTTACACCTGCTTCATGTGTGTGTGTGTGTGCGTGTGTGTGTCTTCTACCTGTGTGTGTGTGTCACCATGTAACCTGACAGTCAGTCTCCAGGTCACCAGACTAACTATCAACACACCAACATCTGGAAGCACCTGTCTCACTGCAGAACCTGCATCACTTCCTGTTAGACTGAAAGAGAGACGGACAGAGAGAGTCAGAGAGACAGAGAAATCTTTTTAAAGGGATAGTTCAGGGTTTAGTTGTGTGTGTGTTTGAGTCTAATGTAAAGACTTTGGTGCCTGTGTGTGTGTGCAGAGCCATGTTGAACAGACAGGGAGACTACTGTCTAACCCCCCCATACACACACACAGATCAGATGTCCTGTTTCCTGTGACTCTGTGTCACTTCCTGGGTTAGGGTTATGTTTACTGTAGTAAGGACCATGACTCCGCCTCCTCAGCACACTTACCCACAATGTACCTCTACATGTCATTCTTACCTGACCAGGCCGAGCTGAGCAAGGGACTTCTGCCACGATGTACCTGCAGACAGACAGACAGACAGACAGGTGAGCAGTCAGACAGACAGACAGACAGACAGACAGGTGAGCAGACAGACAGACTTACAATTGTTCTCAGGCTGCAGTGTTACCGTGGTAACCTGGAAGAAGGACTGTAGTAGGAGGAAGAGGAAGCTGGAGACACAGACAGCCATCACACAGCGACTGGTGTTTCCTGAGACAGCAACAACATGACTTTAAACGCAGGTCAAGTGAATGTAAGCGCAGGTCATGTGATGTCCTCCCTGTGTGTGTGTGTGTGTTATGGACTCTAAATTGACTGTGAGTGTGAGAGTGGACAGTTGTGTGTCTCTGTGATGGACAGGTAACCTGTGTGACCCCGCCTCTCTCTCAGCTGGGATTAGCACCAGCCAATGGAGGATAGTTTAAGTGAAGATGACCAGGTTAGTTAGTTATCTGTGATTTTTCCTGGGATTTGAACTAGCAACCCTCCAGTTACAAGCCCAGTTCCTGGCCATGGGCTGCCTGATCATGTGACCATGTGACCTCACAAAGATGACACACTGTGGGACCTAACTGTGAGTGTGTGTGTCACATATCCTGTCCCTGAGGGGCATCCTCATTGTCTCTGTTTCCTCAGGAAATGAACATCCTACTGTGTGTGTGTAAGTGTGTCCAGGTATTACTAATGTTGTGGGGACCTAAACCTGTTTCCACAGTCACATAATGGGGACTTGTATTCCTTGTTTGGGACAAAAATCAAGTCCCCATAACGTAAATGACTACATTTTAAGGTGAAGATATGTTTTATGGTTAGGATTAGGATTAGGCCAGTAGTAATTGTGGTTAAGGTTAGAGTAAACCTCCAGGAAATGAATGTAAGTCAATGCAATGTCCCCTCAAGTCATGAATGTGTTTCTGTGTAGCAGGTCTGGTCTGGTTTCATTGTGTCAGAATGACATCATCACTATGTAACATAATTATTATGATTTCATCAGTGAAACATGTGACAATGAATTAATCCATGTGATCAGTATTCATACCTGTGTTGGGGGCGGGGGCAAATACAGTATTCATACCTGTGTTGGGGGCGGGGTCAGAAAGCAGCGGCACCAGCAGCAGCAGAAGTACATAGACCAGAGAGAATCCATTGTACCGCAACACACATGCTGTGAACACATGAAGACTGTGATGAACACATGAAGACTGTGTCACTGGTGTGCAACCTTTGAATTCTTCCCTGTAACAGACACATGGTTCCACTTCTTCAGGTCACATCTGGTTTTTAGAGAGAGTGCGTGTGTGTGTGTGTGTGTGTGTGGTTAGCAGTGTCAACACACACACACACACACACACACCTCCCCCTCTGTGGAATGTGAGGCACTTTAAAGGGAAATTTCAGCTAAATGTTAAAGTCAGTCCTGGACAGTTTAGATTAGAATAAAGTTCAGATCAGATCAGTTCAGATCAGATCAGATCAGCTCAGATCAGATCAGATCAGATCAGTTCAGTTCAGTTCAGTTCAGATCAGATCAGATCAGATCAGATCAAATCAGTTCAGTTCAGTTCAGATCAGATCAGATCAGTTCAGATCAGATCAGATCAGATCAGATCAGATCTCATTCAAAACAACAATCACTCAAGACCAGACAACATCTGGTCCTGGTCTGAAGCCCACAACACTCACTGTGACTCAGGACTATGCGTGTGCTTCAGTTCTGGTCTGAAGACTGTGGACCACAACACACTAGTCTGGTTCTGGTTCTGGTCTTACCTGCAGTCAGAGTAAGGGGCAGTAGGACCCTGAGGACCAGACCTGCAGCCACTTCTGATGACATCCTTTATAGATCCAGATCTAAACCCAGTCCTGGTTCTGGATCCACTTCAACCTCAGAGCTCCACGTGTCTTCATGGTGAAAAAAAGCAAAGAATTTATTTACATGTTTTCTGTCCATGAACTTTTCTCCTCCTCCTCCTCCTCCTCCTCCTTCTTCTCCTCCTTCTTCTTCTCCTTATTTTTCTGCTTCTTCTCCTCCTCCTTTCTTCTTCTCCTCTTTTCTTCTGTTCTCTTTCTCTTTCTTCTTCTTCTCCTTTAGTAGTTATCCAGTAGAACGTAAAAGTATCACTCTTCTTCTCTTGTTCCTTTTTTTTCTACGCAGAAAAACACCCTCGTTCTGGAACTCCTCTCTCTCTCCCTCTCTCTCTCTAAACTCCGCCCACCACGTGAGTGACGGCTGCTTCAGCCAATCAGAGGACACGTTAATGTTTCAAACTTCTGAAAACTAATCAATGTTTTCTTTGTTCAGTTTGTAACATTATTTTGACTATTTGCACATCTTCATTCATTCTTATTTCATTCATTATTTATCACTTGATGTTTTCTAAATCAATAATGATGATTAACATTTGTTTATTCTTTATTTTTAATCTTAAATAGATTAATATTATAATCACTGTGTAATTGCAGTTGCAACCTCTGGCCTTTAGGGGGCGCCACAGTAGCAACTCATTTATTTATTTTGTTTGCAAAGTTTTCTTTCTTCCTACAGACTTTGAACTCATCATCATATTCGTCCTGTTTGAATACAAATCCCACAATTCTCTGCGAGTGAAGATTTGACTAAATCCAAACAGCTGTGTGTGTGTGTGTGTGTGTGTGTGTGTGTGTTGTGTGTGTGTGTGTGTGTGTGTGTGTGCGCGTCCCTGGAGGCAGGATGACAGTGTTAATCTGAGGGGGCGGGGCCTGATGGGAGTAAAAACCAATAATCCATCCAAACAACAGACTGGAGGACAAAAAGAGAGAGCGCGAAATAAAAGATAAAAGGACTGCACCTTCATCATCATCATCATCTTCATCAGTGAGAGAAAAAACACCTGCTCAGGTATTTAACGTGTGTGCGTGTGTGTGTGTGTGTGTGACGTAACTGTCCTTCATCCTCTTCCTCCTCCTCTTGTCTGTTACTGTTTGACTGTATGAACATGAATAACATGAATACATGAATAACAGTGAGTGTTTGTTTGTTTTGTTACAGTAACATTGTTTCATGTTTAACATCACACACGCACGCACACACTGCTGCCTCCATCACTAAGTTCAAATGTGCTATTTTGTCTCTTCAGTGTTTGAAATCCTTTGTTCAGATTAATGTCAGTGAAACAAAGTGACCACATGAGGCAGCAGAGGAGCAGCAGCTTCTGCTGTCCTTTAAACTGTTCATAAATACAAATTTAATAGCTCACTTTTTTCTGTTACTTTTGAATTAACATTGATTCTGGTGAGTAACGAGTGCATGCATGCGTGTATGTGTGTGCGTGTGTGTGTTTTTTTCTTGGTGTATCAGTGAGTAACATCACCTGCAGATGAACCTGTATGTTTACAGTGAATGTGTGAAAAAGATGAAACAGTGATTTTTATTGACATAAACAAAATCATAAACAAGGCAATCAGAGATGGCAGACGCCGCCCCTTCACGCAACAAGCTGGAAACACACTCTGTGGCCAACGGTAGAGCGTCTGACTCACATCAGAAGGTTGCATGTTCAAATCCCGTCAGGGTCAAAATTCTAACAAGCCTCTGTTGCCCTCTGTTGGTCATATTGCACACAAGTATGGAAGCACACACACACACACACACAGACACACACACAAATATACTCTCCTACTCCAGCATGCATCGTGTGGTGACTTGAGCGTACTTGGGAAAGCCATGTATCCCAGAATGCATTTGGGCGGAACATAGCAGCAGAGAATACAAATATAAATCTGAAATAAATATTTTTCTGTCCTGAACAAAGTTTTAAGATCATTCGAGGTGATAAGCTCCGCCTCTGCGTACACTGGTGCTCACAGTGTCCCGTGGAGGGCAGCGTTGCCTCAACAGGACGTCTCTGTCATTAGACGCTCAGTGTGATCCATATATTTGTTGTTACCGTGTTATTTTGTTTTAAATGTAAATGTTTTGAGCTGACAGTTTGAAAGTTTGTATATTATTAATGTTTGATTTATTTTAGATTTATAGTATTTAAGTCGCACGGTCATTGTATTTGTATTTAATTATAATATGTACATATATTTATTTATGTATATATATATTTATATGAATATATGTGTATGTGTATATATATGAATATATATACATATATATGAATATATGTGTGTGTATACACTACTCTACACTGCTGTATCTATTTTCCTCATGGTACTGTATATTTTAATAAAAATTATTTAGATTTTAATAAATGAATTAAATAATAAATTAATAAATATTTTAAATGTGAAAATAATAACAATGTATATGCATTTATTAAAAGTATTTCATATGTTAATTTATCAACACTGGAGGTGGCGCTAATGAGTCAGCCATGACGTCATCTCAGTGACGGTGTAATCTTCGCAGCCGCAGTTCGTCTCAACCCAAGAGAACGTTATGTTAATGACAAACAGCTGACGTTGTACCGTGCGTCATGACGTCATCGCCCCGCAGCGCATGGTGTCGCAGACACTTTGATGACGTAGATTTTAGCGTCCATCACCAGGAGGAAGAGGGCGAGTGTCCGCACGAGGACAGGTAAAGACGATGCTTCGGTTTATATTTAATCACTGATCACTGATCACTGATTGATCACTTTGTTTCATTGTTATCGATCACCAGAGAGAGAGAGCGCGAGAGAGAGAGAGCGCGAGAGACAGCGCAAGCATCATTTCTGCTTCATCACACTGCAGCTGTGTGTGTATGTGCGCGCGCGCGCGTGTGTGTGTGTGTGTGTGTGCTGCAGCTGGGTGTTTCCTACTGCAGTTCACTCATCTTCATCATCATATATATGTATGTATATACATATATGTACATATACATGTATTACATATACGTACATATATGTATATGTACATGTAATATATGCACATATACATATATGTAATACATACGTATATTACAATGTACCCTTCAACCTTAACATGAAACAAAGTTAATAATAATAAAGTAAATGTTTTATTCATTGTTAGGTGGATCACCATGACAACAGAGCCAGGTGAACCCCAGGAGGCCCAGCACAAAGAGGCAGAGTCTTTTACTGAAGCCACCGCCCACTCTACACCTAAACAGGTAAAGATCATGATACAATAATTGTGTGAAGTGTGGATTTATCATCTGGATGTTGTCAAAATGTGTCACAGCACTGTGGGCGTGTTCTCACTGATGTGGGTGTATCCTAATATAGACTCCTCCTCCTTCTGTGTCCATTTTTTGAGGGGGACAGTTGTGTCCTTGACAGCGAGGACGTCCCACACGTCAAACTTTATTAAAAGAAGAGGTTCAGTGAACTCTGGATAATTATGAACAAGGAAAAATAAATCAAATAAAGTCTAAAATAATAATAAGATCAAGTTTGATTGAAGTTGATTTCATTTCAGCTGATTCTTCACATTATTGAATGATTATTATTTTGTAGATTAAAGATTAATTTAATCCACAAAATCATATTCCAGGTTAATGACATGTTTGTCTTTCAGTGTTAGACACATCACATCTGTGTAAATATGGCAGATTTATGGGATGTTTTGTTAGAGCACTTAGAACAGTCTGTGATTCAGGACGTTGAACTGTAGAGGGCAGCGTTGAGTCTCCTCCTGAGTGGTCAGTGGACAGAGACATGTCCTCCCTGGCTGCTCACTTCACAGGGTCCTGAAATGAGACTAATATGATCAAGCACATATTTGACATCACTTCCTGTGTTCTCAGAGTGAGGAAGGCGGGGCCAATCAGATCCACGGCTCATTGGCTGAAGACTCGACCAGTCACCTGTCGTCCAACGTCACTCGTTCTCCAGCCAGAGGGACGATCAACTTCTGGACAATGAACACGAGAGTGACTCTCCTCGATGGCTCCACCTTCACCTGCACTTTAGAGGTGAGACAGGTGGAGAGTGAGTCAGGTGGAGGCAGTGATACGTTGACTCCCTGTTTTATTCTGTCTGTCTGTCTGTCTGTCTCTCCAGAAACGAGCTCGTGGTCTTCAGCTTTTTGAAAAAGTCTGTGAACATGTGAATCTTCTGGAAAGAGATTATTTTTCTCTGTCGTTCAGAGACACAGACGACAACAAGGTCAGCCTGTCTGTCTGCTCACCTGTCGTTCTGTCTGCTCACCTGTCTGTCTGCTCACCTGTCTGTCTCTCTGTTGTAGAACTGGTTGGATCCAGCAAAGGATATAAAGAAACAGGTCAGAGGTGAGTTTTTTTTTTCCATATGGTCACTAATAATCTGATTAAGACTGAATGTGATCACTATAATCTGAAGGTGTATCCAGGTGTGTTATCACCTATCACTCTGTCACCTGAGAGCAGTAATCAATGAATAATCAGAAAACACTGTGTGATGTGTCCCCAGGTGTCCCCTGGAACTTCTCCTTTAATGTCAAGTTTTACCCTCCTGACCCCGCCCAGCTGTCTGAAGACCTCACCAGGTAGGTCCGCTCCCCTGCTTCAGCTGCTGGACAGGTGTGGTACCTGTCTGTCTGACTTTCTGTCTTTCTGCAGGTACTTCCTGTGTCTCCAGCTCAGACAGGACATCATTTCTGGTCGTCTTCCGTGTTCATTTGCTACTCACACTGTCCTCGGTTCTTACACTGTCCAGTCAGAGCTTGGAGACTACGACCAAGGTAACGTTGTAACAAAAGGAAGACGATGACGGTTCAGTCTATAGACAAAGGTTACAAGGTTACAAGGCTGCAGAGTTACAAGGTTGCAAAGGCACAAGGTTACAAGGATACATGGTTACAAAGTTACAAAGTACACCTGTCTGTGTCTTTCTGACCCCCTGTCTGTCTGTCTCTGACCACCTGTCTGTGTATGTATTTCAGATGAATGTGGATCAAACTACATCAGTGAACTGAGTTTTGCTCCAAATCAAAGTAAAGAGATGGAAGAGAAGATCATGGAGCTGCATCGTAACTACAGGTAACACAAGGAAACCTCAACCTTTGACCTGTCCTCAATCTGACATTATACATTATATTATATCTATCTATCTATATACATATATGTATGTGTGTATGTATGTATGTGTGTATGTATGTAAGTATATATGTATGTGTATATATGTATACAAACAACATCCACTCTCACACTCACCGTCATTTGACCTGATCTGTAAATCTGTGACAGGAAACTCACACATGAGCACAACATGTGCTCATGTGACCTGCTATGATTATGATATATATGATATAAACATGTGATCATGTGACCTGTTATGATTATGATATATATGATATAAACATGTGATCATGTGACCTGGTATGGTTATGATATATATGATATAAACATGTGACCTGTTAGTAAAGTTCATTGTGTTTTTTCAGAGGAATGTCTCCAGCTGAAGCTGAATTGCATTTTCTGGAAAATGTCAAAAAACTTTCAATGTACGGAGTCGACCTTCATCACGCAAAGGTCACACACACACACACACACACACACACACACACTGATCTGTCTGTCTGTATGTATGTATTGAGTCATGTGACGGGGGGTGGAGTGGCTCAGTGGTTAAGACCAGTGCCCTGTGTGCGAAAGACATCATGGACGCAATGGTTGCAAGTTCGACTCCACCCCTGGCTGATTGTACTCAATTCCATTGTAAGTTGCTTTGGATAAAAGCGTCTGCTAAATGACATGTAATGTAATGACATGGTGAAGTTCAAAGTGAGCATCAGAATGATTTTGATCTACACACACAATCATCTTTAGAGTTTTTACAGGTCAGAGGTCAGACCACTGGTTATGAGGAAGTTTGAAGCAGACGGGTTCCAACAGACGACCACATTGGTCACTTCAATAATACTGTACTTAATAAATGTTTTCCTATCCTGAATGTTCAGATAATATGAATGTGTGTGTGTGTGTGTGTGTGTGTGCGCGTAGGACTCAGAGGGTGTGGCCATCATGCTGGGCATTTGCAGTAGTGGTCTGCTCATCTACAGGGACAGACTGAGGATCAACAGATTCTCATGGCCCAAGATTCTGAAGATTTCATACAAAAGAAACAACTTTTATGTCAAGATTCGACCTGGAGAGGTGAGACAGATGTCAGCCAATCAGAGTGTGAGACAGACATCGGCCAATCAGCGCGTGAGACAGATGTCAGCCAATCAGAGTGTGAGACAGATGCCAGCCAATCAGAGTGTGAAACAGACGTCAGCCAATCAGAGTGTGAGATAAATGTCAGCCAATCAGAGTGTGAGACAGACATCAGCCAATCAAAATGTGAGACAGATGTCAGCCAATCAGAGTGTGAGACAGGTGTCGGCCAATCAGAGTGTGAGACAGACGTCGGCCAATCAGAGTGTGAGACAGAGTGTGACACGTCTCTGAAGGTCTGTCTTAAGTACTATCATAAACCTTGGACTATGAATAAATATGCTGAGTCATGTTAGTGGAAGAAAGTAACAGAACGCACTGTCATCTGTAATTTGTAATCTGTAATCAGTTAGTCTCTGATTGTTTGTTTCCAGTTTGACCAGTTTGAGTCCACCATTGGTTTCAAGCTGTTTAACCACAGAGCAGCGAAGCGACTGTGGAAAGTGTGTGTGGAACATCACTCCTTCTTCAGGTCAGTGTGAGGACCTCATACAACCACACTGACATAGATCATGTGATCACAGTGACCTCCTCTGTTTGTCTCAGGCTGGTGTCTCCAGAGGAACCCCCTAAAAAGTTCCTGTCTCTGGGATCAAAGTTTCGGTACAGTGGTCGGACTCAGATTCAGAGCCGCAGAGCCAGCGCTCAGATCTCCAGACCTGCACCACATTTTACCCGATGTGTCAGCAAGAGGAACCTGATGAGCCGCAGCCTGGATGGAGGTACCAACACCACGCAGATCCTGATCCAATCCCTGCAGTAATACAGCACCACTGGTCCTGTCACTCATAGTACTGGTCTCTTACAACTGTCTGGTCCCAGTAGACTTATTTTTCACAGTCACTGGTCAGTCAGTATTGTATTGTATTTGTCCAGATTTCTGCTGGCTGGTCTTTCCAGCTCAATGCTCCCTTCTGGAAAGGGTGACCAGAACAAGTACGGCGGGCACAACTCGACTGTCTTTCTGAAGGTTTATTCCACATACACAGTTAAGCAGACGTCAGTTAGCAGTTAGACAGCATCTTGTTAGTTAGTTAGACAGCATCTTGTTAGTGGTAGTAAAACCGACAAGTCGTACATGTTCTGATGATAGATAGATCTACAAAGGCGCATACGAAGGCGATATATAACAAAACATGGCTCTGACGATGCACCTTAAAGGCACTTTAAAGGCAACGGTGCTTTGATACCAATTGCAGCAATAAACAGATAAATAGAATGAAAGACAAATAGTTTTGCCTGCTAGAAAGTTCTACGGTATTACTACTCGTACTCGTCATCTTCATAGTGTTTAATTTTCTGTTCTCAGAGTTGGAGTTCAGATTTGGGTTCAGGTCCATTATAGATTCAGTCCTGGTTCAGGTCCAGCTCATATTCAGTCCTGGTTCAGGTCTGGTTCAGGTCCAGTTCAGTCCTGGTTTGGGTCCAGTTCAGGTCCAGTTCAGGCTCAGTCCTGGTCCACGTCCAGTTCAGATTCAGTTCTGGTTCAGGTCCAGCTCAGATTCAGTCCTGGTTCAGGTCCAGTTCAGATTCAGTCCTGGTTCAGGTCCAGTTCAGATTCAGTGATTTATATCTGTTCTCTCTTGAAATTGAGTTTTAATCCTCAGGCCAGATGACCACGCCCACACCTTCTCTGATTGGCTCTCCAGTCATCACAGCCAATGGCAGTCCTCACACAGGTAGAGCTCGTTCCTTTGCTCAGAACTGCTCTGTCATTGGCCACGGCTGTAAATGCTGCGCTCTGATTGGCTGGAAGGATCTACCGTTTGTGCTGATCAGCACTCACTTCTTCAGTCTGACTGAACTTCCTGTGGGTCAAAGGTTAGGGTTAGTTGAAGTGCTGAGTCATGTGATGTTGCCTTCATTAATGACATCGCCTGCATTAATGACACAAAAGTGCTGAGTCATGCGATGATGATCATGTGACCTGTTTATTAGCTTTGTTAGCATCATAGCTTTATTTTAACTTTTAAAACCTGGGATTAAATGTGTCCTGGATGAGATCTGACAGCTGATTGGCTGCAGGACCGGGCTGCTGCATGCGTGCTGAGCTATCACTGGCTGCTGGCCGTGCTTTCCCGTTGATGGAAGGATGGCTGATGTCATCGTCTCAGTGGTCACCATGATTACTGTTGCTACATCACAGTGGTGTATGTGTCTCTGTGTGTATCTAGATATGGGGGTGGGACTTTACGCGGCGTCTAAATCCGTTGGCGGCAGTGACCTCATGACCTCAGGGTCACCTGAGAGGAAGACGGAGAAGACACGAGGTAAACAAACATGAGACACGAGGATTAGCTGACTGAAAATAACACGATCGTCCTGTGTCTCCCAGGTGCACAGCAGGAAGTGATAGAGACGGCCATGGAGGCAGAGCAGGAAGTGATAGAGACGGCCATGGAGGCAGAGCAGGAAGTGATAGAGACGGCCATGGAGGCGGAGCAGGAAGGGATAGAAGAAGATGAGACGCTGACAAGAGTGATGGAAGTATCTCAGCAGAGTCCTCCAACTCACAAACAAGACACCAAGGTAACACATCACCTGTCCCACGTGTCTCTCCTGTCCCACCTGTTTCACGTGTCTCACCTGTCCCACCTGTCTCACCTCATGTTAACTTTTTTGTTTAGACAGAGTTGACTGACACAGCTATGGACGGAGACCTGACTGCTACTGAGGTAACCTGTCTGTCTGTCTCTGTCTGAATGCAGCACCTGTCTCACCTGTCTCTCTTACCCGTGTCTGTCTCTCTCTGACAGTCTGACCAGGATGAAGATTTGAAAACTCAGGTAAATCTGTCTTCTGTCCTCTTATCTGCCTGTCTTCTGTCCTTGTGTCTGTCTTCTGTCCTCTCACTTGTTTTCTGTCTTTTGTTCTCTCATCTGCCTGTCTTCTGTCCTTGTGTCTGTCCTCTGTCCTCTCACTTGTTTTCTGTCTTTTGTCCTCTCACCTGTCTTCTGTCTTCTCACCTGTCTTCTGTCTTTTGTCCTCTCACCTGTCTTCTGTCCTCAGGAGGCACCGGACAGTCCAGAGGACGTCCAGAATCCTCGGCATCAGGACATCAGTGCTCTGAGACGCTCCTTCTTGGAGGGAGGACAGACAGGAGGAGGACAGACAGAGTGGGAGAGACGTCTCGCTGCATCCCCTCTGCGCCGGGCGGACGACTCCCCCATGATTGAACCCTTGGAGCCAGATGAGGTGAGTGACAGGTGAGCTGTGAGACAGTCACAGCTGTTGGTGGGACTGTAGTTGTGTGTGTTGATCACATGGGGGCGCTGGTGAGAGGGTGAGCAGGTGTCATTGGTTAATTAGTCTGTTTGTGTGTTTGATGTTGCTCACCTGTGCACTGCAGGAGGGTGGGGTCAAAATAAACCAAGCTCCCCCTCAGCGAATCAGAGAGAAGTGCCACACTGTTGGGCGGAGCTACGACACAACCTCAGGGAAGATCGTCTCCGTGACGTCTCGGGACACTAGCTTCGACGTTACCATGACAATGAGTCTGGAGGTGGGCAGACAGGCTCCGCCCATTCCACCGTCCACTGATGATGACATCACAGGACGAACGCTGATGACTATCTGTGAGGTGAAGACACCAGTCTCACCGCTGGAACCACCGCGTGGCATCTGTGCTGCCATTAGTGAGACTGAAGGAGGAGGAGGAGCCTCTGTGATGTCACCTCTGACCCTCTGTCCAAACTCGTCTCAGGCCGCAGTGGTACGATGACTGCTGGTCGGCATGGAAACAAGCAGCCCCATATTAACCATGTTCAAACTAAACACCTGAGCTCTGACACACAGGGTCAGCTGGAGGTCAGGTGGAGGTCAGGGTCACTGGAGGTCAGGGTCAGCTGTAGGTCAGCTGGAGGTCAGGGTCACTGGAGATCAGCTGGAGGTCAGGGTCAGCTGGAGGTCAGTGGGAGGTCAGGGTCAGCTGGAGGTCAGGTTTAAAGGTGCATGTTGTAGTGTGGAGCTGCAGACAGGGCAGCAGGGGGCAGTGTGGAGCTGTAGTGTTCAGTTTAAACGTCGTCAGCTTCTCCCTCTCGTCCTCTTTGACACTGTTTTTCTTCTGATTGAAATCATTTGTGTGTTTGATGTTGTTCATGTGTAACGTGTGCTGGTCTCTGATTGGTCGCTGAGGGCGTGGCACTTGTTTCATGGTTGGCATAATCATGAAACTGACGATACAAAGAAATGTGACGATCAGGGAAAAGTCACCTGATCTGTCCAATCACACGCTTGTTACTAACTTGTTAAACAACCAGTGTAACCAGGTTAATTATTAATAACCTTCCCCTTGGCTTAGCCCCTGCATGGCTACTGCCCAGCTCTTAGTATTTGTGTAGGCTCCTCCTCTTGTTGTAGGCTCCTCCTCTTGTTTACCGTTGTTTGTTTGTTTTCAGGCTGAAGCCATGTTTGAGGAAATATCTCCTGAACTGAAGACGCTGCTCCGGTCGGCCAGAGAACAAGAAACTCTGCTGAAGGTCTGTCTCTCTGTTGCTCTTAATGTTGCTGCTGAAGGGGATTGTGGGTAAGCATTGGGATCTGCAGGAAGCACAGTTATCACGGCCGCTGCCCTCACCTTCGTGTGTCTTCACTTCCTGTTTCAGAATTCGGAGAATTCGGAGACGGGGTTCCTGATGACGGAGTCACGTGACCACGACCGGCCACTTGTGGACCAGCATCAGGTAGCAACAGGAAGTGTTGTGGGCCCGCCCCTTAGCAACCCTCCGCCCCCTCCACCAGGAACTAGCATGATGTGTGCTGGTAATGTCATAAAGGGAGGGGCCAGTGATAATGATACTGATGTTATCTTTGCTAACCAAATAGATACAAGTGTGAGAGTAGAAACGACTGAGGATGATGAAGATGATGTCATCAATGTGCTAGCTCAGGCAGCTGTAGAGGAAGCCATGAAGGCTGCAGTCACTAATACTAACCATGATACTCAGCTTAGCATTATTGCTAACTTTACACTTAGTTATGGTGAACACGAGCTAACTAGCACAGAGGCTAACAACAGAACTCCAGCTGCTCAGTGTTACCTTAAAGAGGATGACTCCCAGGACAAAAAGGGGCGGGGTTTCAGCGAACACACACCTCCCCTCTCATCTCACAGCCTCACCTGTTGTTGCAGCTGTCCGTCCAATCACAGCGAAGCTGAAGAATCTAAACGTCAGGAGGTAACGCCCACTAAACCTGATGCCTTTGTCACATGTCAACCCTGTGACCCCTCCCCTAGTGACTACTTCAGAGATGGCTCCTCCCACAGTGACCTCTCACCCAGTGTATGGTGCCACACCTGTTGATTGATTGATGTAATGATCAGTGTGAATATTGATGTTTTTCAGAGTTGGGTGGGTGTGGACTCTGATCATGTGACAGGTTTCCTGCTGAGTTCACAAACATTCACCTCAGAGACGGCCAATACCAGCACCACCACACACATCACCAAGGTAATACACGTCACCATGGTGATGAAAGAAATAGCAGAATATGAATGAATGAATGTTTGATGACAACATGTTTAACTGTTTGTTTGTCTTCAGACGGTGAAAGGAGGAATTTCAGAAACAAGAGTTGAGAAAAGAATTGTGATTTCTGGAGACACTGATGTGGACCAAGACCAGGTAACACACATGCACACGCACAGACACACACGCACAGACACGCTCCCAAACACAACGTTCTAAACGTCTGCTGTTCTAAACGTCAGCTGTTCTAAACGTCTGCTGTTCTAAACATCAGCTGTTCTAAACGTCTGCTGTTCTACACGTCAGCTGTTCTAAACGTCTGCTGTTCTAAAGGTCAGCTGTTCTAAACGTCAGCTGTTCTAAACATCTGCTGTTCTAAACGTTGTTGTCTAGTGTGCCGGGTTCATTAAAGTGTTGCACACCAGGTCTTGGACTGACCCAGGTTGACCGGGTCTGGCGTGACCTGGGTTAATCCTGGTGTGTGTGTGTGTGTGTGTGTTAAAGGCTCTGGCAGCAGCTCTAAGTGAAGCGAAGCGAGAACACCCTGAACTTTGTGTCACACGAGTCGTCGTCCACAAAGAAACATGTGATTCGTTAGTTTCACCACAGGTAACATCACCTGTCAGGAGCTGGATGCTGATTGGCTGATGGGTGCATGGCGTCATCATGCTACAGGCTGTGCTAAACCAACATGTAATTAGCATGACTTTGCTGTGCTTAGCTTCTCATAGAGTTAGCCACGTGATGATCCCTCTGGTGGCCACTTTGATATTCACCTCATCAAAAATGTGACAACCTGAAGAACAGACTTTTGTCTCTTTCAGGACTGAAGCTTCAAACCTGCTGCATCATGGGAGTTGAAGTCCAGACATCAGTGCCAACAACAGGATTGCTGCAGACACAAACACACACACACAAACACACAGACACACACAAAGTCACTCTCTCACTCTGTTAGCATTAGCTTGATTGTAGCTTTAGTTATGTTCATGTTTAAGATTAAACTTAGGTTTTATAAATGAATGATTAAATTATAACACAGATTGTGTGTGTGTGTGTTGGGGGGTGCTGCCCAAATTAACTTCTGCTGTATAAGCCCCGCCCCTCAAACATGATTGGATCATGTCGTTAACGTAGCATGAATGCTAGCACTGTAACCGCTCTATATTTACCCATAATGCTCTAGTGTTGTGAATCATCTGTGTATTTATTTATTGATTGCACTCACACGCACTCACACACACAGACACCAAATATAAATAAAGTGTAAATAAACAACAGAAATCTCTTTTTTTCTCTTTTTGAAAACTTTTTACATCAATGTTTTTGTTTCTTTGTCAAGTTTATAAAACTGTTTCTGTCCGTCTGTCTGCATCTGTGTGTCCGCCTGTCTGTCTGCATCTGTGTGTATGTCACTGGGAGCGAACACACACATCCACAGCAAACATGAAGAACGCTGCAGAGGGTTCAACTTCTTTTTATTACCTTTAGGGACTGTTTCTTAGTCTTTTGATCATTTTGGTTGTGTTCATGTGTTCATATTGCATGAATTTTAGTTCTAAAATAGACTGTATACAATTAAGTGTTACACTCATACTCATAAGTGCCGATTTATATTTTTGCCTGTGGGTGCACAAATTATATAAATATCATCATATAAAGATCATATAATTCTGACTATATCTCTCTCTCTTCTCTCCTCACTTCATTACACTGAGTGACACGGCCTCTGTCAATAAACAGCTGTTTATATTTTTTTTGATGGCTATCCCCCGGTGGCCGCTCAACTTTTTCACCCACGGGATCGACGCCTATGCTCGTACCATTAAGCACAAAAAAACGTCCCATTCAAAGCAGTTTTTCATCTTGCTTCCATTAAAGCATAATTCATGCATTTGACCATATCATATGGCAACAGTTGAGTTATTGAAGGACTCGGCTTCTTCCACAGGCCATGTGTGAATTATTGCTGGGATCAGACACCAGGTGAGAATGACTGGACACATCTGTAGACCAACCCACCACGCCACCAATGGCGCATTACTCACTTCTCCTCGCCATGGCACGGTTTAAGTAGCATTTCCACTAGCCTAGTACCTGGTACCAGGTAATATTTTTAGTACCTGCTCAGGTGAGGTTCCAAGTGTGCTTAAAGGCAGGCACTATGTCCTTTAAAGTCTTTTAAAGTGGAGTGGTGTATTTAGGGACAGCGCTGCTGATCGCAAGCCACAGACCGCTGCCACTGTAGTCCGTGGAGTAGGAGGCTGTACTCTGGAGATGTGTGGACAGAAATCAAGCTGAACAGTGCTGATTTGTAGATAGATTAACTACTTAACAATACTTAAAATGTGGGTTAATCTCCAACAACTACAGAAGTGTGGTATAAAGTCACTAGTCCCTCGTGTGTGTGGGTGTGGGTCGCGTGTAAAATGAAGTCACCGCGGTTTCACTCAGCCGTGGAGTGATGACTCCGCCCACGTTAAGTAGGTACTTTTTTGTAGTGGAGATTACATTACATTATTACATTACATGTCATTTAGCAGACGCTTTTATCCAAAGCAACTTACAAAAGTGCATTTAAACATTTGGGTACAAATAAGAGCTAGAAGTAAGTAAGAGTTAGATCAAACTATGAAGTGCTAGTCATAAGTGCAATGTACAAGTTTTTTTTGTTTTTTTTTGTCGTCTTAGTCAAGTTAGAGTCGGATGCAACCTAATTGTGCCGTGCCGTGTCGTGCCAAGGCGAGGAAATGCGCCACAAGAGACCTCTGACAAATGAGCTTCAGTCAACACTTTGTCTGCCTGACTTTCAAGATGACTGAGCAAGACTCAAAGCTGTGTTCTTACAGCCTTTATTTGACTTCAGGAGAGTGCACACCCAGCATGCTCCACAAACTATCCATGGTGCTGCAGTGGAGAGGGTGACCAGCACCAACATCTCTGAAGACTTGTCCTGGAGTAACAACACCGCATCACTGGCCAAAAACGTTCTACAGAGGCACCATGGAGAGCATCACCTTGTGGTACGGCTCCAAGACTCTGCAGCGCATTGTGAGAGCAGCTGAGAGTATTATTGGAGACATTTACACACCTCCCCCACAAAGCCATCAAGATTGCTGTTGACCCCACACACCCACCTCACAGCCTCTTCAGCCTGCTGCCGTCAGGGAGGAGACTGCGGAGTCTCTGGACCAGAACCAGCAGGCGATCAACTCTTCCCCTGCCCCCCTGCCTCACCCCTTCAGCATCTGGCATCATGTCACCCCCAAGAATTATAAAGTATGATAAGTATTATAGAGTATTATAAGTATTATGAAGTATTATAAGTGTTATAGATGAAGGGAATAAAACACAGTGACCGTGATTTCTATTCAAAAACAGATACAGTTACAGCAGGAGAAGATGCTTCTAATCTCACAGAGATTGCATCTTACAACATTTTAAAAGAACATATCAAACGAATGGGTTCACATCATGGACGTATTATAAGAACTGGATAGAGCTCCGCCCCTTTGGCCCTGTTCATTCCTCTGGAGTTGCCCTTCATCCTTATGGTATTTTGACCAAAGCATGTCACTGACATGATCATTAGGACACCAGGGAACTATTTTAATTGAGGAGATAGGGTATAATATGTCTCCTTTAACTCTTGATCAAAGGGAAAATTGCTTTTTGGGCCGCATGAGTATTTGTTGTTGCAGTACCACGAGTGGCCACCATGACAACATCGTCTTCAAGGCAGAGGGGGCGGAGCTACATGCAGTTCTGATCCGTGGTTCACGTGTGTGTGTGTGTGTGCTGTGAACTTGTGGATCGCGACGAAGGGGTTAAAAAAAAGTTTCGCTCCATTTCAACACTGAGCCCGCACGTGCACGGCATCAGAGCATTTAAATGTAAGAAGAGCGCAGCTTTCTCATCATCATCATCACAGCTCTATCGTGGATGTTTCACAGAGGACAGACACGGGATAGACGGCGCGGCACAGGTCAGCCATTCACACACACACACACACACTGACTACTGTACTTCGCAGTGTGTAACAATAGGAATTGTTGTCATTGTTCATGTTGTGCACGGACGTCTTAGAGTGACGGGCCAGAAGGGAAATCCGGCATTTTCCTGCATATTCTTATGCATAGTCCTATTAAACTGTGTGGAAATCTCTACATGATTTGTCTTATGAATCACATCACTAACCCTAACATTGATTTCTGGTTATTTCAAAATATTCAAGTGTTTTCCTTAAAAATAGTATTATATACACAAGTGCAGATATGCTAAATGTCCCCCTTCATGGTTAGCTTTGAAATCAGAGATTTCCGTATTTCAACAATGTTTAAAAAAATGTGAAGATGTCCATGCAATAAGTTTGTTTAATTTATTAGAATTATTAGAGCTGTAAAAATCCCCTCGTATAATATTTTTGTATGCAACTTACTTTATATATTATGTTGTTTTTTTTTCTCTTTTATATTCTTTTGTTTTTGTCTTTATTATATTTATTTATTTTCCCTTGTTTTTCAATGTATGTTGTTTGGGTTCATAATCTTTGTATAATGATATACTGGTGAGGAAGATGTCGTATGTAAGCTTGTTTGTCAATTAAAAAAAGTCCTGCTACTTGTGACCATGTGATGCTGATGTGGCAAAAGATGAAGTGTCAGTCAAATCACTCACTTTAACAAAACAACAATTTACAATATTATTCTCGTAAATTAAGTTTTTTTCTCTATGTGACCCTAATACTCTGTGGTAATGTAATGCTAACTATAGCTAACTAAATGAAAAACAGTTTCATTTAGTTAGATAAACAACAATTTACAATATTATTCTCGTAAATTAAGTTTTTTTCTCTATGTGACCCTAATACTCTGTGGTAATGTAATGCTAACTATAGCTAACTAAATGAAAAACAGTTTCATTTAGTTAGATAATCAACAATTTACAATATTATTATCGTAAATTAAGTTTTTTTCTCTATGTGACCCTAATACTCTGTGGTAATGTAATGCTAACTATAGCTAACTAAATGAAAAACAGTTTCATTTAGTTAGATTCTAACAATTCTAAACAGTTGTTAGAATCTATTGTTAAACTAATTCAATTCAATTCAATTCAATTTTATTTGTATAGCACCAAATCATAACATACATTATCTCAAGGCACTGTACATAGACACTGACGATCAGCGGTGGCGATCAGCGGTGCTGCACTCTCTGTGAAAATCAGTTAGGGGCATAGGGACAGCACCGCTGATCGCCACCACTGATCGACAGCTTGCCGGAGCACCGGAGCTGGTCAGCGTTGGCGAGGTCTCCGGAGCACAGTCTCCCGTCTGATACAGTAACATACAGCGGCAGTTTATTCAGCTCGCCGTGCGCCGCTGGCGATCAGCAGTGCTGTTCCTAAGTGTTTTTAACTGATTTACAGTTGGACAGTGTTCGGCTCGATCCTTATGTAGGACGTCTCTTCCTGTGACGGCACTCTCGCTGTTTTCTGCGCACACTGCCATGTTGATATTGTCAGAGAGCTAGTGGAGGGAGGGGGAGACTCATAGAGCTGTAAAGCGCTGTAAAGAGGACAAATCAGAAACCCCCTGGAAGACGTGGGTGTGTATTTGCCTGTGTCTCATTTGCATATAAAGGGACCATGCACGGTCCAGGTTTCCCTGAACCAGCTCTAACTATAAGCTTTATCAAAAAGGAAAGTTTTAAGTCTAGCTTTAAATACAGAGAGAGTGTCCGCCTCCCAAACTGTTATTGGAAGCTGGTTCCACAGGAGAGGAGGATCCTGGTAACTGAAGGCTCTGCCTCCCATTCTGTTCTTATAGACTCTGGGAACCACAAGTAAATCTGTATTTTGTGACTAAGTGAGCATCATGTGATAGAGATGAACTCACTCTGTCGTTGTCTTAAAGATCAAGTCTGTTCCAGGTCGTCTGCTGTCACACTCTTAAATTTTATTATTCTATTTTTGAAGTGAACTGTTCTCTGTTGTTCATGAATGCACTTCCACAGAAAAGCTCAGTTCTGATAACACTTGTGTATGGATTGATTTATCAGTGGACTCTTCTTGGTCTTCAACTGTTTGATTGTTTATGCACTCGCTCGCACTGACTTTGTAAATATCTGCACCAGTATATGTGTGTGTGTGTGTGTGTGTGTGTGCGTGTGCATGTTCGTGCATTGGAGACTGTGTGCTTCTAGGCTATAATAATTCAACCCAAGAAAAATAAGATTTCTTTATTGTCATTCCAACACACATTAGGACATGAGGTTTGCAGTCTCTCTAAATCCCCGGTCAGCCCAAACATTAAAAAAACAAAACAATTTAAACTTAGGTAAAGTGCTGTATGTGGCTATGACAGATTAAACACAAGAGAATAGAAAAATTAGCTTATTAAATTAAAATAACAGAAAAAAGTGTGTTTAAATAAATCAATAAATGAGTGCTAAAGGTGTACAATACAAACAGCAAACAAATTTACAAGTGAAAGAAGTGAAAGAACGGGGTCCAGAGCATTTATCAGGAATGCAGGGGTGGGGGAGGGGTGCAAACAGTACAGTCTGTCCATGTGGGGAGAGTTGATGAGCTGTTCCTCAGTCTTGTTGTCCTGCCTGGGGGGGTGGGATTAGTCATGATGCAGGTGCAGCTGGAGGTGAAGATGTCTGTGGTGGTGTGAAAGCTGCTGCTGCCATGTCACACAGGTTGCTCTCCACCTCCTCCACACCTCTGTAGAAGGACAGAAGGACGTGTCTCAGCATGTGATCAGTGACACTTTATATTTGGACATGGACAGAGAAACTTTATCTTCCATTCAGCTGATTTGTAATGCAGGCAACATCTCTTTAATAAAGGTATGCATAACACCGGACAGCACCTTCTACTGGCCATAAACTGCTATAGCACACAAACAATATTTATCATTAGTTATCACATGTCACATGTTCTCATGTTGTGTTACAGTTTGGTCACTGGAGTGAAAACAGATCCACAGCATCGATCTGAGAGGTAACCCTGAGGCACACACTTCTTTCTTTAATGTTTTATAATCATGTGTTATGTGTTCATGTGTTCATCGAGCATGAGTTTAAAACAATTATTTAATAACAACCAACCATAAACAGTAAAATCACAAAAGGTCTGCGCCTCCAAACCACTCCCTCCCCCTTCCCCATCACAATCCTCCCCTCCACCCATCGTTAACACCTCCCAACATTTCTAGCGTCTCCTCTATTTCCCTCCCACTTCTTTAAGCTCCTCCCTCCCTGTCCTTGTCCCCAAGCCCCAAGGTTCAAGATTCATAACTCTTTTTTAACTTGACCTAAGCATTTATGTAACAGTGTGACTGTTTGTTACTTCACAAATCTAGAGGTGAAATTCAAGGGCCGCTGTCAATCACAAGTGAGTGACAGTGGCCCTCGTGCATAGTAATGCTGCGTGAGAGACAGAAGGAATTATCCTACCTCCTACTAGGAAAAAGTACTGGAACTCAAAGTTGGTAGTCCTTACTTGTGAACTAAGCACAAATCCATGAACTGCGACGTCACAGAGAATCAGTTTCTGACGCCACAATAACGAGAACATGAAACAGTGCAGGTGGACAACACACAATCTTTGTATGAAGATGGATCTTCTTCCAAATGTTGTCTTTCATAGATAACCCTGTGTATGTATGTGTGTGTATATATATATATATATATATATATGTGTGTATATATAAAAACCTATAGGTAAACACATCATTTCTTAATAAAAAGATAAAGCTAACAAGGGTTCAATGATTAAATCAATAAAATAAAGGTCAATCTTCAAATAACTTTCTCTTCAGTGATTTATAAACATTTCCCTGTCAGTCTGTGAGATGGTACAGTCCATCCCTCCTCCCTCTCCTCTCCCTCCCCCTCTTATTGAGTAGAATGAATGAAAGAGAGAGAGAGAGAGGGGGGTGATAGAGAGAGGTAAAGTCAGTGTGGCGTTCCAGCAGAAACTCTGCAGCAACACATTCCTGTGAAGCACATTTATTTAAGCACTTAGTGCTGGTGGAGCTGCAGTGAGAGCTGTGAGAGGGTTAGTCGCTGGTTATAAGGTGAACAGTTAGACTGAGTTTCAGGCAGAAGCAGCAGAAGATGAAGTTGCTGCTTTTGTTGTTTCTCTTGGAGCAAACATCAGCTCAACAGAGAGGTGAGAAACGTTCTATTGTCTTTACTCTGATGTTGTAACGTTGTGTCTTTAAAGTTTGTGACATCACTTGATCAATAATCATCAGATTCACTTTAGATTTTCATATCAAAGTGAAGATGATTTTCAAAAATCTTAATCCCACTCTGAAGGCATGTTAGCATGTTAGCATGTTAGCCTTAAGTAAATATTAACATTAACAAGTTAATTTGAATACAATCCATTTAAATTGGTTTGCTTTAAATGTGTTGGATAACACACAGACACACACTCACACACAGACACCACACAGACACAGAGACACACAAACACACACTCAGAGTTATAAGGTTGAATTTTTAAAACTGATCATTAATCTGAGGTTTAAATTAAAGTCTTTTCAATTATTAAAAACCAACACGTTCATTAGTGTTTAAATTATTGATGATTTATTTATCTGATCAGTCTGTGATTGATCAAGATATTCATGAGCGATGACACACACGCACACACAGAGACAGTCCTGCTGTGAGAGACTGTGTGTGTTAATTAGAGTTAACAGTTAAACTCCGCCTTCTTCCTCTTTACCACCATAAAAGACCCCCCACATTAGTGTGTGTGTGTGTGTGTGTGTGTGTGTGTGTGTGTGTGTGTGTGTGTGTGTGTGTGTGTGCGAATCTTCCCTCTGACACTGAGGTGAAGCACAGATGACTTCACTGATTCATTCTATAATGTAAACATTGAGGTTATAGTATGAGATTATAATGTAACATTGAGGTTATAGTATGAGATTATAATGTAACATTGAGGTTGTCGTATGAGATTATAATGTAACATTGGGGTTACAGTATGAGATTATAATGAAACATTGGGGTTACAGTATGAGATTATAATGTAACATTGAGTGTCACAGTATGAAATTATAATGTAACATTGGGGTTACAGTATGAGATTATAATGTGAAATTGAGGTTACAGTATAAGATTATAATGAAACATTGAGTGTCACAGTATGATATTATAATGTAACATTGAGTGTCACAGTATGGGATTATAATGAAACATTGAGTGTTATAGTGTGTGCAGATGTGACAATGAAAATTTCCTTTGTTGAAGGTGAAATGAAAAACAGACAAAACAAAGTGAAGGATTAAGTTGTTGTGACCTCACACTCGCTGATAAATCCTGAACATGTAACAGATTGACGACCTTGTGACTTGGATGTTTGTGACTGAGTTGATTTGAATTGATCAGTGATTACGTCATCTATTGTTTAACTGATCAAAGGTGACAAACACTTTATCTCCAACAAATAGATTCACTACAGGTTTTTAGTGTGTGGCCTCTGAGGTCACATGATATGACCACATGGTTGTCACATGACAGCCTAAGGAAGTGAAGAGTTTCATATGGTGACTCACTTACTTTTACCTGCAGAGGCTCCAGAACCTTCTGAGTCACACACACACACACACACACACACACACTCTGTGAGATAGACTCTGTGTGTGTGTGTGTGTAACAGTTTTGTTTGCCCTTGTTGTTCAGGTTTGTTTCCGGCCATCTTGAATCTGGCGAGTAACGCCATCATCAGCAGCAATGCCACGTGTGGAGATCCAGATCCTGAGGTTTACTGTAAACTGGTCGATCATGTTCCAGGACGAAAGATCAGGAACTCACACTGTCCTAAATGTGACGCCAACTCTGTCCTGTCCAAAGGTACGACACCAGAACCAGGACCATGATTCTGAACCAGGACCAGAGTCTATTTTAATCTGCACTATCTAATCTAATCATCACTTAATTCATCAAATTCATCAAAATCTGTAAACTAGAAACTTTAGACTTTTGTTACACTGTGTCATAATTCTGTTGATTATTGACATTTAGATAATGACAGAGGATTCAACGTGTGTGTGTGTGTGTGTGTGTATGTGCACATGTTCAGAACGTCATCCAATCACAAACGCCATCGACGGAACAAACCAATGGTTCCAGAGTCCGAGCATCAAGAATGGACGACAGTTTCACTGGATCACCATTTCACTGGATCTCAAACAGGTGAAGTATCCAAATACTTTAAATACTACACTTTATTATACAAGTACTTTAAATACTATTATTGATTATAATTATAAGTGGAAGTACTTTATTAAGGATATTTCATGTTGTCAAATGTGTTATTTTTCTGTTCAGATTTTTCAGGTCGCTTACATCATCATCAAAGCAGCTAACTCTCCTCGACCTGGTGAGACCTGTCTGTCTGTCTGTCTGTCTGTCTGTCTGTCGGTCTGTCTGTCTGTCCGTCCGTCCGTCCGTCCGTCCATCCATCCATCCAACCTGTCGACCTGTGTCACCTCTCTGTCTGTCTGTCTCCCAGGTAACTGGATCCTGGAGCGCTCTCTGGATGGTGTGACCTTTGAACCGTGGCAGTTTTACGCCATCAGTGACACTGAGTGTTTGACTCATTACAATGTGACTCCAAGACTCGGTCCACCGACGTACAAGAGGGACACGGAAGTCATCTGCACGTCCTACTACTCCAGACTCAACCCTCTGGAACATGGAGAGGTGAGTGTGTGTGTGTTTCTGTGTGTCTCTTGGCGTATTTCTACTCGCCTCGCCACAGCATGGTTTAAGTAGCGTTTCCACTAGCATAGTAACCTGGTACCAGGGAGTATGTAACTCTGTGATGATTGGTCAGAGCGCAGTCACTGGAAGAGACATCACACACACACATCAAGCCAAACAGTAGATCACTTAAAACTACTTAACAATCCTAAAAACGTGGGTTCATCTCCAACAACTACAGGAGTCACAGTGTGTGTGTGTGTGTGTCACTGCAGTTTCACTCGGCCGTGCAGAGATGACTCCGCCCACGTTAAGTAGATACTGTTTATTGTAGTGGAGATGAAACCTAATCATGTCGTGCCGAGGCGAGTAGAGCCACTGGAAATACATCATCTGTGTCTCTGAGACTGACTGTCTCTCTCTCTCTCTCTCTCTGTCTGTCTGTCTCTCAGATCCACACCTCTCTCATTAATGGGCGACCTGGTGCAGACGATTTGACCTCTGACCTCCTGAACTTCACGTCAGCTCGTTACATCAGACTGAGACTTCAGCGAATCAGAACGCTGAATGCAGACCTGATGACGCTGAGCACCCACGACCCCCAAGACATCGACCCCATCGTGACCCGGAGGGTGAGACAGACGCGAGTAAAGTTTAATCTGTAAATAAAACAAAGCCTAAACCCTTCAGACTCTGGACCTCGTCAGTCCAGCTCTGACTGGACATGTAAATCTTCCTGGTCTTCCAAACAGGAAGCTGATGCTACTGATGCTGCTGATAATGATGCTGATGCTGCTGCTGATGCATGAGAGAGTTAAAGTCCTTTGTTCCTTCTCCTGTGACAGTAATGAAGTTTCTTTGTTTCCTTTGTCTCAGTATTATTACTCCATCAAAGACATTTCTGTGGGTGGGATGTGCATCTGTTATGGACACGCAAAGAGCTGCCCATTGGACCCCGTTACCAAGGTAACAAGAGCTAACTGTTCACCTGGTTACCTGGTTACATGATCTGACCTGCGGCCTGTGTGTGTGTATGTGTGTGTTTTTATAGAAGCTGCATTGTGTGTGTGAACACAACACCTGTGGAGAGAACTGTAATGAATGTTGCCCTGGTTACCACCAGCAGCCATGGCAACCAGGAACCATCTCTGACGGAAACACATGCGAGAGTGAGACAGTGCACCAGTCTGTCTGTCTGTCTGTCTGTCTGTCTGAGCTGTGTGTCTTTCTAACAGTCTGTCTGTCTCTCTGTTAGAGTGTAACTGTCACAACAAAACCTTTGAGTGTTTCTTCAATCAAACGGTCGCCAAACTCTCGCTGAGTCTCGACTCTGCTGGAGTTCGCCGTGGAGGCGGAGTTTGTGTCGACTGTCAACAAAACACAGACGGAGTCAACTGTGAGACGTGTCGAGACGGATACTACAGACCTGAGGGGGTACTGCACACCTGTACTACTACACACCTGTACTACTACACGACTGTACTACTACACTAGTACTACTACACACAGTACTGCACACCAGTAGTACTACACACCTGTAGTGCTACACACCTGTACTACTACACCAGTACTACTACACACCTGTACTACTACACACCATACTACTGCACACCAGTACTACTACACACCTGTACTACTACACTAGTACTACTACACACTACTACACTAGTACTACTACACAGTACTACGACACGAGTACTACTACACACAGTACTGCACACCAGTACTACTACACACCAGTACTACTGCACACCTGTACAACCACTACTACACACAGTACTGCACACCAGTACTACTACACACCTGTACTATTACACACACCTGTACTGCTACACACCAGTACTACTGCACACAAGTACTACTACACACCCACTACTACACACCTGTAGTGCTACAAACCTGTACTACTACACTAGTACTACACACACCTGTACTACTACACCAGTACTACTACACACCTATACTACTACACACCTGTACTACTACACACCTGTATTACTACACACCTGTACTACTACACCAGTACTACTACACTAGTACTACACACCAGTACTACACACCAGTAATACTACACACCTATACTACTACACACCAGTACTACTGCACACAAGTACTACTACACACCTGTACTACTACACACCTGTAGTGCTACACACCTGTACTACTACACCAGTACTACTACACACCAATTTCAATTCAATTTTTACCAAATGTACGTAAATGTAATGTGTTACGTCATTAATTACCAAATTTACGCAAGTGTAATCTGTTACATCATTAATTACCAAATGTACGTAAGTGTAATCTGTTACTGGGAGAAAATAGGCGTTAATTTAGTTTTGCTTTTGGAAATTTCCATGATTATAATTTTAGTTACATTTGAAAAATGGCTGCAAAAGCTCAGATTTATCAAATATTTTCTTCATACCAACATCCTCCTTCTAAAGCGACACTTGTGATTGGCTCTCTCTGGTCATGTGACTCAGTCGACAGTCAGCAGCAACAATGTCAGAGACGCAGTTCACACACACAGAAGATAACAAACATTTTAGTACAATGTACAGTGTTTGTCGCACCTGAGGACACATCTGTGTGTGTGTGTGTTTGTGTGTTCATGAGTGTTCATATGTGTGTAGGTTTCTCCATACTCAGAGTCTCCGTGTGTAAAGTGTAACTGTGACGTCAGAGGATCTTCATCATCAGTTTGTGTCAAAGACGACAAAAAACAATCCGGTAAACAAACAAACAAAACAAACACACAAGTAAGAAGTATGTTATCACTCACTGTGTGTGTGTGTTTGTGCAGGTCAGTGTGTGTGTCTGCAGGGTTTCACAGGCCGACAGTGCGACCGTTGTGCGTTTGGTTACAGAGATTTTCCGCGGTGCGTTCGCTGTGAGTGTAACCTGTCAGGCAGCACCAACAGTGACCCCTGCAGGCGGTGCAGCTGCAAGGTAAACAATGTTCCCTGCACGTGTTACACCTGTAACATGAACGTGTGAATGACGTGTCACCTGTCCTCTCCTCAGCTAAACGTGATGGGCGCTCACTGTGATCTCTGTAAACCAGGTTTCTTTAACCTTCACAAGAACAATCCTCTGGGCTGCAGCGACTGTTTCTGTTTCGGCGTCTCTGACGTCTGTGAGAGCTCCACCTGGTCCACGGCTCAGGTAAGACACGCCTCCTTAAATACCTGTCACAGGAATAATATTTAAACAAAAAAAAAAAATCATCTACATTTTTTGCTTAGGTGTATCATAAAGATGCTTGGCTCCGCCCCGCTGAGTCACTCCTCAGCCCAGCTGCTATTCATGATAATGACCTCATACCCAGCAATGCATCCTCAGGCCACACCCACCAACTGCTGTCATGGACAGCACCCACCAATTTTCTTAGCAACAAGGTTGGCAACCATTTTCTTATTTAGTGAACTGCAGCTTCCTGTCTGTTGATCCAACTTCCTGTCTGTCCGCCTGTAACTTTCTGTCTGTCCACCTGTAACTTCCTGTCTGTGTAGCTGGTGTCTTATGGGGGTTACCTAAAGTACTCGGTGATTTATGACATCCCATTTGACAATGAAGACCGCTCTCTTCCCGCCTACTCTGACGTCATCATTGAGGTGAGTGAAAGTGGAAACATGGCAAACATGTGACCTACAACACCCTAACCCTAACCGCGAGAAACAACGCGTTGTCTCTGTCTCGTCCGTAGGGAAATGGTGAAGGTGTCCGTCTGTCTCCTCGTGTCCCGGTTCTTCTGTCTCCGCTGGCTGAGCACTCTGTTGCTGTGGCAATCGTCCCACAACATTTTGTTCACGACCAAACAGGAGTGGACGTAACTCGTGACGTCCTGTTGTCTGTCCTCACTAATGTGACGTCACTGAGGGTCAGAGTTCACCTGGACGTCCCTGCAGACAAACTCATACGGTGAGAAGTAATCAGATTAATTTGAATATGATGTAATCTGATTAAATGTATTCAAATTAGTTAATGTGTGAAAATTATTTGAACAAACATGTCTCACAAAACTCCAGATGTGTGTCGTGTCCTGAGAAATAATCATAATAATTATTCTGTAGAGGGTATAGATTAGAGAGTACAGATTAAATGATAGTGTAGAGTATAAAATACAGAGTATAGATTACAAAATATAGATTAGAGTATAGATTAGATTATAGGGTAGAATATACATTACAGAGTATAGAATACAGAGTGTAGATTAGAGAGTATATATTTCAGAGTATATATTACAAAGTATAGAGCAGAGTATAGATTAGAGAGTATATATATTACAGAGTATAGAGTAGAGTATAGATTGGAGAGTATAGAGTAGAGTATAGATTGGAGAGTATAGAGTATAGTGTAGAGCATAAAATACAGAGTATAGATTACAAAATATAGATAAGATTATAGATCAGATGATAGTGTAGAGTAGATTAGAGTGTATATATTACAGAGTATATATTACAAAGTATAGAGTAGAGCATAGATTAGAGAGTATATATTACAGAGTATAGTGTAGAGTATAGATTAGAGAGTAGATATTACAGAGTATAGATTACAGAATATATATTAGATTATAGTGTAGAGTATAAAATACAAATTATAGATTACAAAATATAGATAAGAGACTCTTATCTATATTTTGTAATCTATACTCTTATTAAGAGTATAGATGATAGTGTAGAGTAGATTAGAGTGTATATATTACAGAGTATAGATTAGAGTGTAAAATACAGGGCATAGAAGACAGAATAGATTACAGAGTATAGAGTAGAGTGTAGATTAGAGTATATATTACAGAGTATAGATTAGAGTGTAGAGATTACAGAGTATAGAATGCAGAGTGTAGATTTGAGTATAACATACAGAGCATAGAATACAGAGTGTAGATTTGAGTATTACATACAGAGCATAGAATACAGAGTATAGAGTAGAGTATGGAATACAGAGCATAGATTACAAAATACAGATTAGATTATAGTGTAGAGTATAAAATACAGAGTAAAGATTACAAAATATTGATTAGAATATAGATTAGATTATAGGGTAGAGAATAAATTACAGAGTATAGATTACAGAGTATAGAGTAGAGTATAGATTAGAGAGTATATATTACAGAGTGTAGATTAGAGTATAAAATACAGAGTATAGAGTAGAGTACAGATTAGAGAGTGTAGATTAGAGAGTATAGATTAGAGTATATAATACAGAGTATTGAGTAGAGTATAGATTAGAGAGTAGAAATTACAGAGTATTGAATACAGAGTGTAGATTAGAGAATAAAATACATAGTATAGGATACAGAGTACAGAGTAGAGTATAGATTACAGAGTATAGATTAGTTTTCTTTAGTGAGGACAGCTGAGACTGTCAGGACTCCACCAGGTTTAATCCGGTCTCACATTCAGTTTCCTTCTGTCCTTAAGTCTCAGGTCTGTATCTCTGGATGTTGCTGACTCAGGATCAGACTCTGGGATTCAGGCGGTTGCCGTGGAGACATGTGAATGTCCATGGGGTTACAGTGGCACTTCCTGTGAGGTCAGTCATCAGTTTTGTATGATTGTTGTTGTTACCTGTGTCACATGACTCATCCACGTTTGTGTCATGCGTGTTGCAGTCATGTCTCCCAGGGTTTTACAGAGTGGGCGGAGTCATGTTTGGAGGAAACTGTATGCAGTGTGAGTGTAACGATCACGCCGTCGAGTGCGACATGGACGGAGTTTGTTTGGTGAGAATCAACAACAACAATAAATAGCATGTGGTTAATAACATGTGGTTAAAACAAGCGTCTTTAACAAACCTGTGTCTCTCAGGAATGTGAGCACAACACCACAGGTCCTCACTGTGATCACTGTCTCCCTGGTTTCTATGGCGACGCCACAGAGGGGACGACACATGACTGTCAGCCTTGTCCGTGTCCTCTGACAGAGCCGTCCAACAGGTGAGTGTCTTTACAACAAACTTTATTAGGACACAGACATTCTGACAGTCTGAATAATGTGTGTGTGTGTGTGTGTGTGTGTGTGTGTGTAGCTTCAGTCCCACCTGTGTGTTGGCGACGTCAGGTCAGGTGTCATGTGACCAGTGTCAGGTGGGATACACAGGAGTGAACTGTGAGAGGTGAGGACAAACACACTGTGAGTGGACTTGTGTGAAAGAGACAAACAGGAAGTGCAACACCTGTGTCTGTGTCCCCAGGTGTGCCACTGGTTACTATGGTAACCCACAGGTGGTGGGCGGGACCTGTGTTCGTTGTGAGTGTAACGGTAATGTGGACGTAACCAAAGCTGGACACTGTGACACTGTCACTGGAGAGTGTCTTCATTGCCTTGGCAACACAACTGGGAGACACTGTGAAGTCTGTCAGCCTGGTTACTATGGAGACGCCGTACAGGCAAAGGACTGTCAGGGTAAGAGGACACTGCTACAGGACATCACAGGACGTCAGTCCCTCTGCTTTCGTTACCAGGAACAACACTCTGTCTCTGTCTGTCTGTCTGCCTGTCTGCCTGCCTGTCTGTCTCTCAGAGTGTGGGTGTGATGTCAGTGGTGCCATCTCCAGTGTTTGCAATGTCACAACAGGTCATTGCTCATGTCAAGAAAATGTGACAGGACGCACCTGTGACATGTGCCAGGTGAGACACACACACACACACACACACACACAGATACACACACACACACACACAGGTGATAAATAAAAGTGTGTTTTTTTCAGATGGGGTTCTTTGGCCTGAGAAGTGGGCGGGGTTGCTCAGCCTGTAATTGCAGCCAATCAGGATCCGTGTCTGTGACATGTGATGAGGATGGTCAGTGTCAGTGTGTGAGCGGTGTGGGCGGAGACAAGTGTGAGCGCTGTAGTAGAGGTTACTATGGTTACCGTCAGAGTGGCTGCACAGGTACATGAATGCGACGTCAGTCTGGCTGCTGATTGGCTGACAAATCTCTGACTGGGTTCCTTTTGTTCTTTTCCCAGCATGCACCTGTGATCACACTGGTGGGAACTGTGACCCAGAGAGTGGAGAGTGTGTATGCCCCGCCCACACAGAGGGAGACACCTGCGATAGGTGTGAGATAGGGTACTGGGGTCATGACCTCAACACTGGCTGTAAGGTACAGAAACTCAATCAGTCAGTCAGTCAGTCAGTCACTCACTCACTCACTCACCCTAACCCTCAATCGCTCCCTCTTTTTTAGCCATGCAGCTGCAGCACAGCAGGAAGCTCCTCCCCTCAGTGTGACATCACAAATGGGCAGTGTCAGTGCAAAGAGGGCTTCTCTGCCAGGTCATGTGACCAGTGTGTACCTGGTTACCATGGTTACCCAGCATGCTCTGTGTGTGGCTGCGACTCAGCGGGAACAGACGAGCGCTTCTGCAACTCGACTCTGGGAGTGTGTGACTGTGAGCACGGAGGAGTGTGTGTGTGTAAGGTAATGAGCTGCACTGACCTCTGCAGGCAGATGAAGGTCACTACACATCATTACAGTGTGTGTGTGTAAGATAATGAGCTGCACTGACCTCTGCTGTCAGATGAAGGTCACCACATGTCATCACAGTGTTTCAAACAGATGTGTGTGTGCGTCAGGTGGGTGTGGCCGGGCGTCACTGTGAGGAGTGTGTCTCTGGTTGGTTTGGTCTGTCATCGATGAATCCACACGGCTGCTCTCAGTGTTTCTGTTCAGGACTGAGCCGAGACTGTGAAGAGAGGGGAGGAGTCTACAGAAGACAGGTGAGTACAGGTACAACACAAACACACATATGTCATATACAGACCTTTTAACTCCTCCCCCTCACACACACACAGGTCACCCTGGCTCGCTCTCCGTCTCTCCTGACTGTGGTCAGTCAGTATAACCTGCAGGGTTTAGTGTCTGGAGTTTACCAACAGGGCGGCGACATGTTACTTGACACTCGTCAGGTGGACTTAAGCAGACTCACCGGCCCCCTCTACTGGAGACTGCCCCCCCAGTTTGAAGGTGACCAGGTAAATAACTTAATTTATCTTTCTTCATCTGTCTGTGTGTGTGTGTGTCTCACTGTGTCTCACTGTGTCTCATGTGTTTGGACAGCTGATGTCCTACAGTGGCCTCCTGTCTTACTCCGTCACGTTCTTTGCTGAAGACGGTTCAGGACTGTCCAATCAGGAGCCCCAGGTGATGATGAGGGGCGGTACTCTGAAGAAGCATGTGATATACACTGACATGGTTGCCCCGAGCAACGGCATCAAGACCCAGCACAACATCAGGATGACAGAGGTACTGGTGAAAGGAATCCTGGGAAATCAGAACGAAACCAAACCCTGCTAAAGTTAATAATGTGTGTGTGTGTGTGTGTTACAGTACAAATGGAAGTATTTTAACTCTGTGTGGGAGGAGTCAGTGAGTCATGAAGACTTCATGTCCGTCCTCAGTAATGTCCAGTACGTGATCATCAAAGCATCGTATGGAACCAGACTTCAGCAGAGCAGGTGCTACAATGATTTGTGTGTGTGCGTACATGTATATACATACACATACATATGTGTATATATATGCACACACATGTATATGTATACACATGTGTGTGAACAAACTGGTGAGTCCTCATGTTTTATGTTTGACGTCGTCTCTGAAGGATTTCCAACATCACCATGGACACAGCAGTGGAGGAGGAGTCAGAGGAAGAGTCTGATGTCATAGGGGCCGTGGCCAGATTTATCGAGTCCTGCATTTGTCCACTTGGATACAAAGGACTGTCGTGTCAGGTGACCATGATGATGTCATGATGACGTCAAAAAGTGTTGCTGTGGAAAAACTGATCATAAATAAATATCTGACCTGTCTGTCTCTCTGACCTGTCTGTTACTATGACCTGTCTGTCCCTCTGACCTGTCTGACCCATCTGTCTCTCTGACCTCTCTCTCTTTAACCTGTCTGGCTCTCTGACCTGTCTGTCTCTTTGACCTGTCTGTCTGTCTGCAGGAGTGTGCGTTGGGTTATTTCCGTCAGCCTTGGTCTGAGTTGTCCTCTCAGAGACAGACGTCCATGGTTGTCCGTCCATGTGTCCAGTGCCGCTGCAACAATCACAGTGAGACCTGTGACAGTGAGACAGGAGAGTGTCAGGTAACAACAGGTGTTTTTCTGTCCCTGTCCCACTGAACTAATCTAAACCAAACTGAGCTAAACTAAACTAAACTAAATGGAACCAAACGGAACCAAACGGAACCAAACGGAACCAAACTGAACTGAATTTGTGTCATGTTTTCAGGACTGTCAGCATCACACCAGTGGGCAGCGCTGTGAGCTCTGTGCCCCAGGGTATCATGGGAAAGTCAGTGGCTCCATCAGTGACTGTTCTCTGTGCGCCTGTCCACTCAGAGACAACAGGTAACATCTGTCTCTCTGCCTGTCTGTCTCTCTGACTTGTCTCTCTGTCTGTCTGACCTGTCTGTCTGTCTTGTGTGTAGTTTCAGTTCCACGTGTGTGTCAGAGGGAGCGTTTGGTGATTTTCGCTGCACTTCCTGTCAAACAGGATATGAGGGAAGATATTGTGAGAGGTGAGTTATGACATCAAATGATGACATCATCATATTTAATGTGGCATCAAGCTGACTATACTTTCACTCTGTAGGTGTTCTGTTGGTTACTATGGTAACCCCTCAGTGCATGGTGGGAGGTGTTTTTCATGTACCTGCAGTGGGTGGGGCTCGCTCCACCCACTGTGTGACACAGTCACTGGACAATGTGAGTGTAAGGCTGGGGTCAAAGGTCAGTCCTGTGAAAGGTGTGACGAGAGATATATCCTGGATGGAGGAGAGTGTGTATGTGAGTAATATCCAGACACACATAGACAACATTTACCCTAACCCTAACCCTTAACCTTAAATCTATCCCTAACTTAAACATCACAACTAAACGCTTAACACTTAAACTAACCCTTTACACACAAAGACACACAGACAAACACACTCTCTTGGGTTGCTTCTCATCACAGGTGTTTGTTTGTGTGTCTGTGTGTGTGTGTCTTCTCTTACCTGCAGTGTGTGAGGACGGTTGCGTGGACGTTCTTCTCGACGATCTTGACAAACTACACAACGTCTTTGTCTCTGCTAATGTCAGCGGGATTTCCATGGCACCGTACGGCCAGCTGGTGGCACTAGAGAACCAGACCAGAGGCTCCTCCCAGGTAATTTGTGTTTGAAACAGTGTAATCCTGAATGCAGCACACATGATGATGATGATGATGATGATGATGATGTAACGTCCTGTGTGTTTTTGCAGTTCATGTTTTCACAGAACAACTCTGTCATGTTCCGTCTGTCCCGAGTGGACGACGACTTGGATCATGTGACCTCTGAACTCAGCACGTTACTGCGACAGGTAAATCAGCTGTGATGTCAATCAGCTGTAATGTCAATCAGCTGTGATGTCATGTTGACATGTTTTGGTCACTTTCAGGTCACACATCTGTCCGACCACATGGAGGAAGTGGACGTGTCGACCAACACCAGCCTCTCCCAGGGTGCACTGCTGCTGAGGAACATCGGCAGACTTCAGGAGAGGATTCTGGGTAAAATGATGACATCACTCACATGTCAAACAGACAAAAGAAACTCCAAAGATATAACATGTGACATGTGTTGTGTCCAGTCCTGCAGAGTCAGGCATACCATGTGACCCAGACCGCAGGGGAGGAGTTTGACTCGGCCAATCAGACACATTTACTCGATGAGTTACAGGTGATGTTGGAAACCATGAGAGGCATCAATGTAGCAGCTGCCAGTGCAACAGCAGATCAGGAGCTCAGGTGATGTTTTCATGCTTTATTCAAAGATGCGTCCTTTCATTTGTATCAAAGCTGAAATCACGTGACCACAATCATTCAAATAACTGAAACAATAACTCCGCCTCCACAGCCTGTCACAGTCTCTGTGGAACTCACTGCATGTGGACTTTATGTCCAGCAGGGCTGCGCGCAACATCAGGCTCCACGGCCTCGCTGCCTCACTGACCGTCCACATGGAGGCGCTGCAACACATCAGCGCACATCTGGACCATGCTGAAGACAAAAACACGCACACACACACACTGCTGCAATCTACACACACACTGCTGCAGCAGCACAAGGTAAACACACTCACACATACACACACTCAACCATTCACACACACACTCACACATACACACACTCAACCATTCACACACACACTCACATACATGCACACACTCACTCACTCACACACACTCACTTACACACACACTCACTCACTCACTCACTCACTCACCCATGTGTCAGGCTGTCTGTCAGAGCCTGAGTGTGGCGTACGTGTCTGTGGATGCTGTGATGGAGGACGCTCAGCTGTTGTTGGACGATGTCTTCAGTCTTGTGGATGAGTTGACAAACACCAGTGCAGTAAGAAGCCAACATTCAGCAACAATAAACAATAACAATAAACAACAACAACAAATAAACAAAGTGTGTGACTCACTTGCAGCAGGTGGAGCTGATGGGTGGGCAGTTGGACCAGTGGCACCCCCTGCTGAGGAAGCAGGTGGACAATTTGGTTGTGGGACTGAAGAGGACGGATGCCCTGGAAAATGTCTATAAAGCAGAGAGCCACGCCAACCTGCTGCAGAACTACGCTCTCTCTGTGCACAGGTAACCGCTTGATAAAACATGATTAGCTGCTATTTTTTCCTGGTTAAATAAAGATTAAATGATGAATAAAGTGTAGTCCTCATAGAGACCAAAACCTGGTCCTACTGAGGCAGAAGCTCATGTCTGTGTTTGAATTGTTGTCAGGTTAGGGTTAGAGTTTACGGGTCATTAATTGGGTTTGGGTTAGAGTTCACTGGTCATTAACTGGGTTAGGGTTAGAGTTCACTGGTCATTAACTGGTTATTATAACTCTCTCTCCTTCAGTTCTCTCTCTTCTGTGTGTAATGGATCTCAAAATGGCCGTCAACTATTTCAGCTCGACGGTGACATCACACAGCAGGTTGACTTTGCCCAGCAACTGGCGTCGTTAGCCCAGGTCTCCTCCTCCTGTGCTCTCAACATGGTATTGATCTCTTTACCTGTTTAAACACACACACACACACACACACACACACACACTCATTTCATTTATGTTTCAGAGCGTCCAATCAGAGCAGCTTCTGTCAGAGGAGACGAGAGACAAACTCAACGTCAGCAACACTGTTTTACACCAAAGTCAACAACTTCATCAAACTGTTGAAGGTGTGTGTACCTGTGTGTGTGTTTACCCGTGGGTGTACCTGTGTGTTAATTGTTGTTCTTTCTCCTCACAAACCTAACAAATGTGTCTTGTTTGTTCAGATTTGCAGCTGAACATCTCCATGGTAACCAGCAGTCTGCGACTGGTCAGAGAGAGTGTCCAAAACTCAAGTCTTCTCCTCCATCAGCCAATCAGAGAGCTGCAGAGTCTCCACGGTGATGAGTTTCACTTATGTGATTTATTGATTGGTTGACGTATCGACTGATTTATTGATTGGTTGACGAATCGACTGATTTATTGATTGGTTTCTTTCATCAGGTTCCTCAAAATCATTACGTCTGGCTCAGCTACAGACTACAGCTGCACACTCTGGCCTGCAGATGGTGCTGCAACAGATGCAGAGACTCAGTGATCAGCTGCAAGATTCTTCTTCTGTGGTGGAAAATACCATCGACACAGTGAGAGACACAAATGAGCTGGTGATGCAGACACGCGCTGCAGGTCTGTAAACTTGGTCAGGGTAACTAACCAGTTTCTAACCAGTAACTAACCAGTTGCTAACCATTGTTTTTTGTGCCCAGCCAATGAGGCACAGAGTAAACTGGAGGAGGCAGAGCAGCGCACAGAGCATCTGATAGAGCGAATCAAGCCGCTGAGCATTCTGGGAGAAAAACTGGGACGTAACCTGTCAGACATTAGAGAGCTGATCGATCAGGCCAGAAGACAGGCAGCATCGGTGTGCACACACACACACACACACACACACACTCATGGTGAGCATGGTCATGTCCTCATGTCCTCATGTCCTCGTATCCTCAGATTAAAGTGGCCGTGCAGGTGGACAGAGACGGAGACTGTGTGCGTTCATACAGACCAGAGATCCAGTCGAGTCATTTCAACAGTCTGAGTCTCGTCCTGAAGACGACGACTCGACAAAACCTGCTGTTCTACCTGAGCAGCAACACCACGGTACTACACACACCTGTGTACATACAACTGTGTACACACTGATGTACACAACTATGTACACAACTATGTACACACACCTGTGTACACACTGATGTAACATAGTTAATGTACAGATTTCAGGTCTGTTCAGGTAGGTGTCACTCACACACCTACTCACTCTTTCTTCTACGGACGTTCTCAGGTGGACTACCTGGCGGCAGAGATGCATGATGGGAAAGTGTCTCTGGTGTGGAATCTGGGTTCAGGCACCAGCAGACTGGACTTTCCTGAACTCGACATCGCCAACAACAAATGGACCAGAATCAATGCTACACGGTAATTATGTGTGACATCACTGATCACATGACTGAAGAGACAGCTGATCTGATGATGACTTTATCATTGTCATGTGATGATGTCGGCAGGTTTGGCACCCACGTGTCTCTGTCAGTCCATCGGCTGGAATCAGAGACACACCCACTGCCCGCGGTAACAAGCTCATCACCAGGTTCTTCTCGAGTTTTAGACATTGACAGAAACTCTGTGATCCACATTGGAGGACTGGGAGCTCACACTCAGGTAACAGCAGGTGGACAGGTGTGTGTGTGTGTGTGTGTGTGTGTGCGTGTGCGTGTGTGTAACTGTTCTGTGTGATTTCAGAGCACCGCAGCTCTGAGGTCGACAACTTTTCAGGGTTGTCTGAGTGAAGCTTCACTCAACGAGAGGAACATCGGACTGTGGAACTACGACAGCAGAGAAGGACAGTGTGGAGGCTGCTTCAGCAGGTACGTAGACCTGAGACACACCTGAGACACACTTGAGACACCTTTGAGTCACAGTGAGGTTGTATAAGTAACATCTGTCCTTAATGATGTGATTACATGTGGACAGATTTAAGTACAGTGATGTCACATAAGTCTCATGTAATCACATGTAAATTAACCTGTCCACCTCTGTCCTTCTGTGTGTCAGTCCACAGACTGAGGAGACGTCCTTCCACTTTGATGGTTCTGGATTCTCAGTGGTCCAGAAGTCTCTGCGTGCAACTTCCACCTCCATTGTTCTGCTGTTTAAAACTCTGTCACCTGGTGGATTAGTGCTGTACCTGGCCTCCAACAACACTGTATGAGACACACACACACACACACGTGCACACACGCACACACGGACAGACACACACATGCGCGCACACACACACATTATGGATAAACAGATGTTATCTACTTCCTGTCTCCTCAGAGAGACTTCCTGTCCATAGAACTGGTGGAAGGGCGTGTACGTCTGACCTTTGACCTTGGCTCAGGTGCTCTAACCCTGACCTCCAACAGGAAGTATAACAGCGGTGTGTGGTACAAGATCACGCTGCAGAGGAACAAACGCAAAGGTATTTAAACATTCAAACAGCAGTGATGTCATGTGAGGGGGCGGAGTTTCTCACTGTGTTACCTGGTGTGCAGTTTACCTGTCCATCATGGCTGCTGACCAATCATCGGAGAAGGAAGTGTTGGAAGGGGAGTCTCCTGGAACGGCCTCTGACCTGAACCGCTCCGACCTGGACCCCATCTACATCGGAGGACTTCCTGTGTCCAGACCAATCAGGTGACTCTGCTGGTCATGTGACAGGAAAAGACAAGCGTCTTCCGAATAATCACATCATTGTTCAGATGTCCGGCTCAGAATGGGCGTGTCTTAACTCTGTCTGTGTGACTGTGTGTGGTTGCTAGGCGACAGGTTGTGTCCAGGTCCTATGTCGGCTGCATAAAGAACGTGGAAATAGCACGTTCCAACTTTGACCTGCTGCGAGACGCATTCGGTGTCAGGAAGGGCTGCGTCGTTAAGGTAACACTTGCCACAGACGATTGATCACACTGATCACACTGATCGCATTGATTGATCACATTGATTGATTGTCTCTCAGGCTGTTCGCAGTGTGTCGCTGCTGAACACAGGCTTTGTTCAGATCCCTCCCACATCACTAGGTCGGGAGGCGGAGCTTCTCTTCTCCTTCTCCTCCAACAACCAGTCAGGAATCTTGCTGGCTGGCTTCAGCTCAGACAAACAGGTGAGGTCACATGATACATACGTGTGATGACATCATCATTAATGTGTTACTGTAACCTTTTGTTTTTGTGTGTATGTGTGTGTGTGTGTGTGTATGTAGCACTTCTTGTCTGTTCAACTGGTCTCAGGTGTATTAGAGGTGGAGCTTGGTGAAGGAGGCAGAGCCACTCAGAGGGTGAAGGTGATGAAACCTGATGGAGGATCGTTCAGCGATGGAAAGACACATTCTGTGATTGTCTCCATCTACAAGAAGTAATGTTATCATGGAAACACCTGTCTCACCCTCCTGTCTCACTCTCCTGTCTCCCACCGGTCTCACCCTCCTGTCTCCCTCTGTCTCTCTCTCTCTGTCTGTTTCTCTCTCTCTCTGTCTGTGTGTCTCTGGTCTCTCTGATTCTGGTTGATTCAGCACAAATAAAGTGTCTCTCTGTCTGTCCTCTCAGGTCTCTGTCCATACAGGTGGACGATGATCATCTGAAGTCCGTCCCTCTTTTGTCATTTGGATTCGCTCATTCGTCTCCAACCTCCTTCTTCATTGGTGGGCTGCCTTTAGGGGTGGAGTCACATCTACCAATCAGATTACATGATTTATCCAGACTGTTCAGAGGCTGCATTCATCACCTGGTATTAGCTGGAGTGTGAGTGACACACACACACACACACACACACACGCAGACACACACAGAAACACAGAAACACACACAGGCACATCTGTCCTCCTCTCTGATTGGTTAGTTGTTTCCTCTGCAGACTTGTTGACCTATCAGAAGCGATCAGGTATGAGGGGGCGGAGTTTGACAGCTGCCTGTTGGAGGAGAAAGTTGGTGAAGTTTTTTCTGACGAAGATGATGTGGAACCAACCCCAGACCCCACCCACCAATCTGTTGCCCCGCCCACCCACCTTAGCGCACTGACACCTGGAGCACTCACGGTAATCATTTAATTTATTTACTGTTAAATGGTGAATGTGATCAATAGATACTGATCATGCTATTGATCATGTGTTCACTGATTATGTGTTTATTGATCATGTGTTCATCAATCATGTTTATTGATCATGTGTTCATTGATTCCAGATGATTTGATGATTGTTTTTGCATGCAGTGTGTTTCAGAGGCGGAGCCACATTTCCTGTCGGCAGCAGCTCAGTTTGGTTTGTCCAAACATAGTCACATGACTTTCATCATTAACCCCAACACTGTCAGGAGGAGGTGAGTCTCCATGGTAATTAGGGGGTGGGGCTCCGCTCAGTGGACTTAAGTGTGGTTTCTCACCTGTTGTGATTTTTCCTCCTCAGTCTCTCTGTTCGGTTGTCGATTCGAACCCGAGCTTCAGACGGTTCCATCCTCATCCTCACTGACTCCAAACATATGGACTTCATCATCCTCAGACTGACAGGAGGAAGACTGATGATGTCAGCTGACCTGGGGAAAGGCCCCGCCTCCATCACCTCATCTGTTGTTGTTAATGATGGACACTGGCATGACGTGTGTACACACACACTCACACACACACACACACACACTCACTGTAGTCATAGTAACTTCACCTGTGTGTCTCTCTCAGGTGAGTGCTGAGGTTAGTCGGCGGTCGGCTTCTGTGTCTGTCGACGATTCAAGTCCCAAATCAGTGACTGTGAAAGGAAATCAGCTGGATGTGGATGAGCGTCTTTACCTGGGCTCGTTCCCACACACACACTCACACACGAGCAGCAGGAGACTCAACAACGTATGAACAAACACACAAAACTAAATCAACACAAATCATGTGTTTTATTAACGTGTGGACTTGTGTGTGTCCCTCAGCTGAGCAGCAGTCTACCAGGTTGTCTTCGCTCTGTCAGTCTGAACGGAGCAATGTTGGATCTGACCAAGCCAACGTCACAACATGATGTCACTTCCTGTTTCAGCACCGACCAGACAGGAAGTTACTTTAACGGCAGCGGCTACGCCGTCTTCAGTGAGTGATTAGAGAAATGGCTGGATTTTCAAATTCTGATGTTTCATCAAATTCATAATCTGTGTGTGTGTGTGTGTGTGTGTGTGTGTGTGTGTGTGTGTGTGTGTGTGTGAACGTGTGCAGTGCATGATGGGTACAAAGTTGGATCAGATTTGTCCGTGAAGCTGGAGTTTAGAACCAGCCAATCAGACGGAGTGTTTGTGGGCGTCAGCAGTGCAAAGGTCGATGCCATTGGCCTGGAGATGGTTAATGGACAGGTGAGTGTTTCATGTTTAATGTTTATTATGAATTATTCATGTTAAATGTTTATTATGACTTATTCAAGTTAAATGTTTATTATGAATTGTTAAAGTTAAATGTTTATTATGAATTGTTGAAGTTAAATGTTTATAATTAATTATTCATGTTAAATGACTGATTTATCTGAAGGTGGTGTTTAACGTCAACAATGGTGCAGGACGAGTGTCTGTACGTTCACTCGCTCAGGTGTTGTGTGACGGACAGTGGCACCACCTGCTGGCCACAAAAAACAAACACACCCTGAGTCTGACCATAGATGGGCGGAGTTACACCACCATCAACCCTTACCCGCAATCCACATCTGCTGAGACCAACAACCCTGTTTACCTGGGTGGTTATCCAGGTGAGACACTGAGGGATTGTCTGTCTGTCTCTCGGATCTGTCTGTCGGTTTCTCTGATCTCTCTGCCCGTCTCTCTGATCTGTCTGCTCGTCTCTCTGTCTGTCTCTCTAATCTGTCTGCCTGTCTCTCTGACCTGTCTCTGACCTGTCTCTCTCTCCCTCTCTCTGTTGCAGTGGGGGTGAGACAGAACTGTCTTTCCATCAGCTCCAGGTTCAGAGGTTGTCTGCGGAACCTTCAGCTCATCAAGTCTCACCTGAGTGACACTCTCAAACCAAGCTCCGCCCACTTCTTGTTGGGTGTTACACCCTTTTCATGTCCTGTCTAGAGTAGTGGTTCCCAACCTTGTTAGCTTGAAGGCCCCGACCTGAGCCCCTGTCCAGGACACGCACTCAAAAAAGAATAAAGTTTTTTTTGGTCTGAAGATAAGAAGTGTTGTGTACTTCCACTAACCCTAACCCTCATTTTTTGATCCTGGTGAGTTTTTGCTACTTTTACGTTTCTCACTCATTTCTAATGACATGTTTGAAGTCACTGGATCGTGAAATTGTTTATGAGTGAAAATGTAAAGATATTAACATAAATATAACCTTAAAGTGCACAAATAACAACAGATGAAGAACCAGGATCCTCTTATCTTATCTGACATAGTCATGTGACATCGTTTACTACTAACACTGCTTTTGATTTCAATGTAACTTATAATAACACACAAATGAAGTAAAGTTATTGTATTTTAACTCAGTGGATAATGTCAACAGTGCATCACTTCATCACTTCACCGGTTCATCAGTTCACTAGTTCAGTGTTTCCCAGCCCTGGTCCTCGGGGAACTCTGCCCTGCTCCATCACACCTGATTCAGATGGTCAGCTGATCACGAGCAGTTGACCTGGATCAGGTGTGTTGGAGCAGAGTTCCCTGAGGACCCGTCTAGGAAACACTGGTTTATAGGACAGTAGAAGTTTGAAGACTTTCTTAAACTTGTCATTTGTAACACAAATGAGTGCATTTTGCGCGGTGAACAGTACGTGAACGCAAACCTGCGAGTTGACGTCGTTGTTGTTGCACACAACACAGAGAGGAAGTGTGGACCTGCTGCACTCAACACTGGATAAGCAGAGAAGCCACAGCTGCTGTGTGTTTGCTGCTTTTCATTTCTTTGTTGATGATGTTGTCTTGCATAGGAGGTAAGCTATCATGTTAACCCTGCTTTATATGCTGTAACATTTATAAAAGCGCATTGTGTGACACTTCCTAAGTTACTGAGTTGTGGAAACGTTAGTACTAGCATTCCTCACTCCGACCACATTCAAAACATGAACGTTACTGTCGTCGTGGTTAAACTTGTTTGTCGAGAAAAGCTGACACTGAGTAATGTCAGTTTGTGAAATTATGATGTTAAAGAAAAAAAAGCAACTATAGTTCATTAGCTTGTTAGCTAATATCCCAATGCTTTTCAAATGAGAGTATCGTGCAGTTTCTTCATGCGGTTAGCTGATGTTAGATTGCAGGTTAATGTTTAAGTGCTCAATGAGGGAATCATGGAAGCAAATCTGTACCATGAGTCAAATTAAAATGGATTAACAGAAATGCTTTTTCATTTTCACAATATAGCGATAATAAGTCATCCAAACAATTTGAATTCGCTATCCCAAGGAGAGTGACGTCAGTTGCCGAAAGCCATTTATACTAGAATGTATTTTGCCGTAACGTAGCAGGACCAAATACAAATATAAACGTGAAATAAATATATTTCTGTGTCCCGGAACACAGTTTTAAGACTTGTGGCATGAAATTAGTTATTTGGACTGGCAGTGGCTTTGGTGGCAGTAACCCTAACCCAGTGAATGAAGATCAGGTTCCTGCAGAAGTTCCCTTTGAAACTCACCATGTGTCTCGTCCTCACAATCAGGTTGTAATGGCTCACACACTGATCTACGCTCTCCGTTTGAAGTTGTCAGAATTACCCTATGTAATCATTTGATTTAGTAGAAAAGTTACTCTAACAATAAATACTTTAGTTACTTGTACTCAAATCAAATACCTTTTTATGCTTACATTGTTTGAGTTAACTCATCGGGTTTTACAGTGCAACTGTGACACATCCCTAACTAACCCTAACCCTAGCTGTTAGCTGTGCAAAGACAAAAGAGGTTTAGTAAAAACATGCTCCACGTTCTCTAGTTCGGCACAGTTAGGCACAGTTAGGCACAGTTCAGCACCATCTGGGTGAGATTTCTCAGGTATCAAGTTATTAAACCATGGAATTTTAAAACCAAACAAAATGATCATATTTGTCTATAACATGAATAGATTTTCTGAAAATTGCAGACATAATAAAAACTGCAATAATAAAATAAAACAATTGCAAGAATAACAGGCTTTAAAGTTTTGAGGGGAGAAATTAGTCATTTAGAATTCAAACATGTGGTTTGTGTATTTATAGTTTGTCAGTGCCGGTGTCAGAGATGAACAGCTCTCGGGTACAAAACTCAAGTAATTGTGACAATGAAAATGACATTTTAATTAAACAGTGCATTTTTATGTAAAAGTTATATAAAAATTTTAATGATAGATAGATAATATTATATAAAATAATAAGTAAAAACAATTGTCTAAAGTGACCATTTGCCCCCGGACATATTTACATTATCAAATCTGACCTTTGTTGTTTGGACACCCCTGCTCACATGTAATGTCGCATTCGTCCACCGGAGGGCATAATGTGTGAATTGATTCAGTACCCATGATGTTTGTGGAAAACATATACTGTAAGACATTTTTAGTCTGTTCAACTTGCAAATGGAAGTTCACCTGCTGCCTTAAAATTGCAATTCAATTAACTTAAGCGATATCCTTGTTTTGACTAATAAACTCAAGTTTATAAAGTTGAGTAAAGTGCAGTGGTATAGTTATCTCATCGTTCCTCTATTAGATATCAAAGTTGATTCAACTTTCAATCGCTTTGTGGTTCAACTTGTTACAGCAAGTTCAAACAAATAAATATCCTATATTAACAGATATGTAAAAGTCACTTTCTGCATTATAATAAAATAGTTGATACAACTATTTTATATTGACACAACTAGTCCTATCAAGTTAAGCAAATTTAAGAGAGAGGATTGAGATAAAAATCAAGGAATTCTGCCGTTAAATATGTCTCACTGCCACAGTCTGAGACTATAGGTCTGCCTGCGGGAATCTCATGTGGTTTACTCCACTTATCAGGTTCTTTATGAATTTTAGGTAGCATGTAGAATCGCCTCGGTCTAGGTTCCTCGATGCCCCTCAAATATTTTTTCTTTAGTTTAGCATTAATAAATTTTTTATCCTGTAATGTTTGTGTAATTTTTTCCTATAGGGGGACCGTGTCCAAATAAATAGGTCGTTTCAATTTAACATAATAATTAATGTCAAAAATGTCCTGTACTGGCAGGCTCACGGGGGCTAACAGTTTACCTCCAGGGCCCAGTGGTAAATCAGCCGCTGCGCTGTCAAATGGGACCAGTGGATGTTGTCATGTTTAGTGGTAAAATCACTCCTGGCGAGTTCAGGGATAAAATTTTGGTTCGACCTGATGTAGCAATTAAGGTCGTGCAGATTGGTCGGTTCCTGATGGGGGAGAGCCCTTGAGAAGTTAATCAAGGGGATCCAGATTTTGGCGTGTGGAAATTTCAATTTTGCCACTCTGATGAGCCTCTGTCGCTCTTTCATGGAAGTCGCAACTTTTTGAGTCCTATTGTTGAGCCCAAGTGACAAAACTACTGTCTCCACATTCGAATTGACTGACATTTTATTCAAAACGGCACCTATGTGTCTAAACGTAGCTCCCGGGAAGCTATCGACTTGCAAATCGGGAATTTGGAAAGGCGGAAGTCTGGAAACATTTGAGTCTCCAATGACCATCCACTTCTTCCCCACAGACAGGCTCCAGTTTTTGAGTTTATTGTTAGCGTTTATTGTCTGGTGGGTCTGCGTGTGGGTGTGTCTTGTGAATCATCTGCCAAATTAGTGCGTGATGGATCCATGTTGGATTTGTCAAAATCAATGTGAGACTGAGTGGTGTGTTTTCTGAAAGGGGACCAAAAAGTACCTGGCCGAGCATCAGTTTGCTGGCTGTTGTCACAGAAGTCATCAAGGTGGTCCGTGGAGAGGTCAACAATGTGTTCTGCGTGTGAGGTTGGAGGAACAGTAGGTCTCGGAGGTAGCGATGTCGGTTCCAGAGTGGGCGTGGACGTCAGTGGTCGTGGGCGACTTTCCTCCGTCTCAGGTGGTGGAATTCCTCCAGGTGTAGGAGGCTGTGGAAGAGATGTAGACACATTCTCACCTCTCAAGGAACTATGAGCAGATCTGTTTCTTTGCTCCTTGGGCCTGGCGCCAAGATTTGTGGTCATCACAGGTGGTGGAAGGAAAGGTGTGGGGGGACCCGCCCCCTGGTCCATAGGATGCGGAGGAGGTGACCAGTCACCTCTGGCCACGGTCATAGTGGCAACGGGGGTTGTGATGCCAGGAAGCGGAGGAGGCGTGGTGGTGGACGGTGGAGAGGTCGCTGTCCGATGTGCTGGAACCGCAGACGAAGCCGCCACTGGGGCTGGGATTGAAGCCGTCATCGGAGCAGGAACTGGAGTTGAAGCTGCCGCCGACGCCGAAGCTGACGATGCCGTTGGAACTGCCGCTGGAGACGCCTCTGGAGCTGATGTGGTGGCTGTGACGACATCAGAGTGAACCTGTGCATTTATTTTGGCCCTCTCTGCCTTATGGGCTTCTTTAGCGAGCCCCTCCTTGACATGAGAGATCGTTTCAGGGAGGAGGCGTGAGCCCAGATTACGTCGGGCCCAGGAAGCCGCTACATCAAAAGGCTGTTTCCATTCTGGGTCTTTTAATGCAAATAAATTGTCAACTTCGCTGTTAATCACATCCTCATAGTGTTCCTTTAATGTGTTCACTGTGCTCTCTTCCCACTGTTTAGCATTGTCCCAAATAGCATCTATAGTTTTAGGTGTGGGAGCTGCTGGTTTAATGAGTGAGGATAAGGTATATGTCATGCGCGTTATCGTGACCGGAAGTTGGTCCTCATCAGATAGGTTACCACGGTGATGCATAGCTTTAATGAGTCTATGTATAATCCGTACCTTGGTTGTGAAATCAGGATCAGTGGAGCGTGGGGCTGTCTGATTATCACGGTTGGAAGAAAAAAAGCATCCCTCACCTCTCGATGACGCGCTTGGGACCGCGCGTTGTTGAGCGTAGTCTCTGCGCCACCACTGGTCTCCCGTGGCACCTCTCCTACGTGACCGGGGATTCTGGTGAAACAGGGTTAGGGTTAGTGATCTCTGTGGATTCTGGTGAGAGTGTTGGTCATTAAAATCCCGTCTCTGGCGTTGATACTGCTGTGGTCGTGCGCCATTTTGGTTTTGGCAAGCGTTATTCTGTGGATTGCGGCGGGCGGGAGCCCCCGCTGGGTAACGCTGTGGTTGTCGCCGAGTCGGATAATCCATCCGATCATGTTGCTGCCATCTAGGGCGAGGAGGATGACCCGCTGGCTCACGTTGTCGCTGTTTGCGGTGGGCTGAGAAATCAGCTGAGTCACGTCGCTGTTGTCTGCGGCGAGTCGAATAATCAGCTGAGTCACGCCGCTGCTGTCTGTGGCGAGGCGGGTAATCTGCTGAGTCACGCTGTTGCTGTCTGTGGCGAGGCGGGCAATCAGCTGAGTCACGTCGCTGTCTCCGGTGAACGGGATAGTCAGCAGAATCACGTCGCTGCTGTCTCCTGCGAACCGGATAATCAGCGGAGAGACGTCGCTGCTCTCGGCGGAGAGCAGGAAAATCCGCGGAGTCAGGCCGCAGCTGTTGTCTGTGGGCCAGATAATCTGCTGAAGCACGCCGAGGCCGTGCTCTCGTAACGGAGGCGTAAGAGCGTCTGTAGCCGCCGGGCTCTGCGTTACGGTGGTCACGGTCATTGTCCCAGCTGACAGGCGGTGGTTCAGTGTACCTGTTCATACGCCGCCCTCTGGAAGTCACCGTGGTCCAGCCGTGTCCGTGTCGGCCATTGTTGTATGAGTCGCATCAGGTTAAACGATAAAAAACTTTGAAAAAACGACTCTTCCAAAAGAGGAATAAAATCAAAGAGTTTTATTGCTTACACGAAGCACAAAAAACTTGCTACATTTCGGCAATATTAGCCTTCTTCAGGCGAAATTGTATATAAAATTGTACAGACGCTCCACAAAACGTGTAGGCTAGGCTGCTGTCGGAAGCTAAGAGGGAGAAGCGGGGTCAAGCGGAAGAAAAAGTCACGTGCAGGGTCAGGGGGCGTGGCCCGTGAGAGCTGGACTCTCATTGCACTGCAAAAAATGACGGTAAACATTGCGTTTAGACAAAAGTAAAAAATGAAATGTTATTTTAACTCGACATAAACCCAAATTAAGGTTTTTAAGAGATTATTTTCAAATTCAAATCAACTTAATTAATTGTAAATGGACAGATAATATAATTTAGATATATTCCTGAGGTACTTAAAGGTTTAAGTAAAGTGCCAGCCATGGTAAGGCTGAGTGCCAAAAGGATGAAAGAGCAGCATTATGGGTCAAAATATGTATCACAATAAGTGATTAAAATCAAAAGACCATGCTAAAATCCAAAATAAGCTTTTGTAGCCATAAAATCCTGACTTTTTTTTTCAAAAAAAAGAAAATTCTTATGGCAACCTCATATAAACTCCTGTGTGGTGACACTGAGTGAAATTACAATATGGGATACATTCCCAAGAGATTAGAGATCTGTATCAAGTGCAAAGGTTATGTTTTCAGCATATACATACCAAATATGTATCTACACACGAACATATGCAAGCCGTATAGAATAAACACCAATGAGTAAATTCTAGCTTGAGGTAGATAAACTCGGTGTGAAAAAATGCTGTGACACAGGCAGGTGTTAGAGACATAGCAGGATCCATAAAAATTGTGTGATAGGCAATTGTCATCAGTGTGAAATCACAGTAACATGATACATCGTATAAAAAACACACACAAAGAAAAGGAGCCTCGGTCCTGGAGTGCAATCCCACCTGGACTCCACAACAGAGGAAGAGAGCTGAGAGGAATTGGTCATTAAATTAGGTACACCCTATCCACTTGGTCTGAATGAAAGAATGTTTTTTCGCCCATGATTTATTATCACCTAACCATGTTTTCTCTGCCCTAATCCTAAACTTTCGGCCCCTATACCTGACCCAAACCGATATTTGATCTGGCCCTAACCCTAAATTTGATCTGGCTCTGACCCTTCAAACTAAAAATTGATAATCTAACCCTGACTCTTTTGCTCTAACCTTACCCTCTCTGGCTTCTTGCCCAACACCTAACCCTAATCCTGACCTGGCTCTGACCCTTCAAAATGTCTCTCTCTCTCTCTCCCTCTCTTTTGCAGGACGGGCTCTGGGGGACCGGGCAGGCCCTGCCGGGGATGTCCTGGATGGTGTGTGCACTGACTCCTCTGCCCCTTGTGGACAGTGGTAAGGGTAGGGTAAGGTAAGGTCTAAAAGAATTGGAATCCTGCCGTCGAAGGGTTAGGGTTAGGTGAAGGAAGCAGAGCCTGTCTCCCACCTGAGCGGGAGACAGGAAAAGCACGGTCCTTCCCCCGAACAGCGTCCCGCCCCCTCTCCCAAGACAGAGGACCAGCAACCTCAAAGTACCTCACACTTTTTGTGTGGGTAGCAGTGCGAGCGTATGGGCTCCTTTTTCTCCTCCCATATCGCACCTCCGTCCATAACCCTTCTTGGGGACGGACCATCCTGAGTCCCAATCCAATGGGTATTTATTTATTTATTAGAGCAATATGAATTATTTATTTATTTATTTATTTATGTATTTATTATGTCCAAATGTTTTTACAGGCAGCTTTGTATCATATGTAATAATTATTTATTTATTTAATAGGAAGCTATGAGTTATTTATTAAGTAGATATCTATAGTTGGGTATAATATATAATATAATAAGGAAAAGGAGTGGAAAAAAAGGAAAAAAGGAAAGAAGGAAAACAAATTAGGTGAAAAAGAATGTGTGTGTGTGTGTGTGTGTGTGCGTGAATGTATGTGTACGCGTGCCGTAAACCCGCAACGTTTCGACCCAAAGAGGTCTTCTTCAGGCGGTCGTTTCGGCACAGTTTTCTGAAAATAAGGTCACTGCTATCGAGGGACAGTTTTTTCCTCCTCTCAAGTCGTGACAGGAGTGAGCTCCAGAAGGCAGAGCTCTCCTCTTATACCCCTAGGAACCTAGGACACGCCTCCGAGTGGGACTGCCCCAGACATCCAGGAGCCAGGAGATGCAGGCCAGCTGTCCTCCTGCTTTTTCAGGTGTGTTTACCTCTTTTTTGTTGCAAAATTGAATGTAGTGCTTTAAAATCTTCCTTTTTTCCAATTATTGTAGTTGTAATAAAATTATCCTCTTTTTATTAGGGACAGGGTCAGAGACAGATAGGAGATTTTAGGGACAGGAGACAGGTAGGCTAGGTTTAGGTAATAGAAACAATTTCAGAGGGTTAGGGTTAGGGTAAGGTATAGGGATGAAAACCACCATTTTGCGGTCATTCCGCGAATAACTTTTGAACGAAGTGTCGGATCGACTCCAAACCAACGTCCGCCCCCCCATTTAGGCACCCTCCGGAGCCCCTGGTGAAACCCCCGTGATTGTGGGACAAAAGGAAGCCGAGATATGGAAAAATGACCGAAAATTCTTCGGTCATTCTGAACTTATCTTGAGTTAGGAAGGTGCTAGAAAGCCGAGGTAGGTGTCCAAGGATGCGTCTCGAGGAGCCGCACTTAGCCAGCCTAAAACACCCCATGACCAAGGGTTAGGGTTAGGGTTAGGGTAAGGGTAAGGGTTGGGGTTCGGGTTGGGGTTAGAGGTTATGGAGGGTCCATTTTCTGTGCACAGGCCTACTGATCCGGTATGTGGCGATGGTGATCCAGTCCAGGTCTGCCAGCCGGGAGACCAGGGTTCGATCCCCAGGCAGAGCCCCGGGCAGGAAGAGGGCGCCCACTGTATTCATTTTATTTTATAATTTTTTGGAATAAACCTAATCATTAATTTGAGGAGTACTGGAGTCGAATCTAGGTCGCCGTCAGGTGGGTGGAAGGTAAGTGCTGTGGGGAAGGTAAGTATAAACAGTATAAAATTTATATTTAAAATTAAAAGAGGGGAAAAGGATCTGTGGAGTGGGGGGGACGTGGCAATAACGCCGGCCTTCATGTGGGCGACCCGGGTTCAACTCCAGTCTCGGCCGCATGGGGCCCCGGGGAGGACGGCATCTCAAGTACAGGGGTGAGTAAACATTGAATAATAAAAGGTATGAGTAAAATAAAAAGCTTAAAATCAATCTAAGATAAAATAAAAAATGATTAAGAATGTTTAATATAAAATAAATGAGTGGATAAAATGAGTAAGAATTTTAAATACGCTGTAAAATAATTCTTTTAACCTAAAATACGTATAAAATGATTTGGACTTACCAAAAGGGGGGGGGGCTATTGTTTTGGGTTCGATGCCGTCCTGCCTGAGGGAGTCAAAGTTCTGTTAAAACAAGTATGTGTTTAAAACTATGGGGATTCCAGAGCCCCAAACGGCTGTAAAAAGTGGGTCAAGAGGGGACGACCACGTCAGGGGGAGGCAGTGAGATGTGGTCTAATCTGCATTAAGACCCCCTGGCGTGGTGGTCCCCAGCCTGTGGATCCAAATCCTTTCCGCACTCTTTCTCTGCCCGATGGTCCAGTGGTCATTATTCTCCAGGCCGGAGATGATGAGATGAGTGGGGAGTGGTGTTGAAAATGGCTGACCAGTGGAGTCTGGAAGTCTGCCTTCCCCAACATTGTACAGGTGCTGCTTTAAACGGGTGAGTATGGAATGTTGGCTCGCCCATGCAGGGTAGGGTAGGGTAAGGGTTAGGTTAGGGCTAGGGTAAGGGTTAGGTTAGGTTAGGTAGGTTAGGTTAGGCTAGGTTAGGTTAGGAAGGGCTAGTTAGGTTAGGTAAGGGTAAGGGTAGGGGTTAGGTTAGGGTAGGGTTAGGGGTAGGGGTTAGGGTTAGGGTAAGGTATAGGGATGAAAACCACCATTTTGCGGTCATTCCGCGAATAACTTTTGAACGAAGTGTCGGATCGACTCCAAACCAACGTCCGCCCCCCCATTTAGGCACCCTCCGGAGCCCCTGGTGAAACCCCCGTGATTGTGGGACAAAAGGAAGCCGAGATATGGAAAAATGACCGAAAATTCTTCGGTCATTCTGAACTTATCTTGAGTTAGGAAGGTGCTAGAAAGCCGAGGTAGGTGTCCAAGGATGCGTCTCGAGGAGCCGCACTTAGCCAGCCTAAAACACCCCATGACCAAGGGTTAGGGTTAGGGTTAGGGTAAGGGTAAGGGTTGGGGTTCGGGTTGGGGTTAGAGGTTATGGAGGGTCCATTTTCTGTGCACAGGCCTACTGATCCGGTATGTGGCGATGGTGATCCAGTCCAGGTCTGCCAGCCGGGAGACCAGGGTTCGATCCCCAGGCAGAGCCCCGGGCAGGAAGAGGGCGCCCACTGTATTCATTTTATTTTATAATTTTTTGGAATAAACCTAATCATTAATTTGAGGAGTACTGGAGTCGAATCTAGGTCGCCGTCAGGTGGGTGGAAGGTAAGTGCTGTGGGGAAGGTAAGTATAAACAGTATAAAATTTATATTTAAAATTAAAAGAGGGGAAAAGGATCTGTGGAGTGGTGGTGACGTGGCAATAACGCCGGCCTTCATGTGGGCGACCCGGGTTCAACTCCAGTCTCGGCCGCATGGGGCCCCGGGGAGGACGGCATCTCAAGTACAGGGGTGAGTAAACATTGAATAATAAAAGGTATGAGTAAAATAAAAAGCTTAAAATCAATCTAAGATAAAATAAAAAATGATTAAGAATGTTTAATATAAAATAAATGAGTGGATAAAATGAGTAAGAATTTTAAATACGCTGTAAAATAATTCTTTTAACCTAAAATACGTATAAAATGATTTGGACTTACCAAAAGGGGGGGGGGCTATTGTTTTGGGTTCGATGCCGTCCTGCCTGAGGGAGTCAAAGTTCTGTTAAAACAAGTATGTGTTTAAAACTATGGGGATTCCAGAGCCCCAAACGGCTGTAAAAAGTGGGTCAAGAGGGGACGACCACGTCAGGGGGAGGCAGTGAGATGTGGTCTAATCTGCATTAAGACCCCCTGGCGTGGTGGTCCCCAGCCTGTGGATCCAAATCCTTTCCGCCCTCTTTCTCTGCCCGGTGGTCCAGTGGTCGTTATTCTCCAGGCCGGAGATGATGAGATGAGTGGGGGAGTGGTGTTGAAAATGGCTGACCAGTGGAGTCTGAAGTCTGCCTTCCCCAATATTGTACAGGTGCTGCTTTAAACGGGTGAGTATGGAATGTTGTGTTTCGCCTATGTAGGGTAAGGGTAGGGTAAGGGTTAGGGTTAGGGTAAGGGTAAGGGGTTAGGACGCACTGCAGTGCTGCATGTTGCGGAGGCAGAACAACAGCAGCTCTGGGACACGTACAGAATCCAGGCCATGCAAGTTCATCCATTCCTTCTCCGTGTGCTACTTCCCTCCTTCTTTCCTCCCCCCACCTTTTTCCCATACTATTACTTACTATACTTTCTTTTTTCTCTCCCCCTTTTCTTCTTGTTCAAGGATGCATCCCTCTCATCAATTTGCCGGTCTCTTGGGTGACAAGTTTATTAAACACCATAGAGAGAAAGCTAGAGGGAGGGAGGGAGGGGTAAAGAGAAGAGTGAACGGGCCATCTTACATACATGTCCTGTCAGGATTTGAGCAGTCGTGTTTTCTTATTAATGTGCAGCGACGCTGATGTATTTATTAAGTGGAAAAAGGGGGTTGACAGCCCTGATAAATCTCTCTCTCTCTCCAGATATGAAGATAATTACCTATTTATGACATCAAAGACAACAAAGACGGCAATTATCGTCATGTATGTCTCTCATGTTAACGAGAGCTGAAAAGTCGGAAACCAACAGTCTCTCAATCAGCTCTAATTACTCACAGACTATAAAGTTTAATATTTTTAAGAGTCAGTCATTTACTAACACCGTCGGAATGTATTTTTTATGGTTTGGGGAGGAAATAGTGCATTTTATGGGGATTATCTTAGCCTGTGGACTAATACACATTAGCTGCTGTGGACATGTCACCCATGTGCAGAGTTAGTGTGTGTGTTTCTTTATAGTTATAGTTTTTATGGCGCTCTTGCTCACACACAGTTCTTTATTTTAGGACTTTTTTAAGATACATATTTTGTATTTCACGACTCTTTACCCAGTTTTCAACCATTTGTTGTTTTAATATTAGTGTTGGTGTGTTTTTAATTCATGTATCTGTATCTGAATGTCCCTATAACAGGTTTTCTCAGTGCTATTGTCCTGGGGAGCCAATGTCCTGCATGTTAGAGAAGTTTCCTTTGCTCCAACACTGTGCAAATGCTTCATTATCAGGCGTTTGCAGAGCTTGCTGATGAGCTTAACATTTGAATCAGGTGTGTTGGAGCAGGGAAACATGAGCAGTGGGTTGACAAAACCTGCCCCATGCTGTAGGATAGCAAGCTGCCATCGTCATAGTTGCATGATGAACGGATGATTCTCTCTTGAACGCACACTTTTACGCAGTCGTCAGTCAGAAAAAGTTTCTTTCAGTTTCTTTCAGAGCGATTTCCCGTTAAAATCAGCTGCAGGACTCACAGAGACTCTGGACTCGAGTACGGTCACTCTGTGGGAAACAGACACGTGTTGGCGGCTGCCGTTAACGCAGCACTAACATATTAACAGTTAAACAGGCAATGTTCTATTCACTGGGCCATGTTATTACTCATTACACCACCACAAGGAGGTTGTGATTGTATGTTTGTGAGCAGCATAACTTCAGAAGTACACGACACAGGTTATAATCCAAGGGATTTTAGTGACGATGCAACAAAGATCTGGACCTTTGATGCAAAGTGGTGGAGGGGATTTACTCGTTTGGTCTCTCAGAGTGCTTTCTCTAGTTTAAATATTTGTTTCTGGTGATGTGATGAATGCAGTTCATTCACATTCATTATGTGGCTGCTTTGCTGGCTAATTATCATTTTCTGAAGTAAAACATATGAAGCTGGGATCTAATAAACCCAAAAACAATGACCTGAGAGACACTCAAACGCTCTGATGAGCAGATGCTTCTCTGCAGGCTCACTCAAGTATTCTTTCTCAAATATAGTGCAGTAGAAACTTTAAAAAGAAACATACCCTCCATAACTGCATTATTATTAATATTGTGAATCAGTTGTGGAGGAAAAAATTAAATAAAAAATAATCCAGACAGTAATTATCACTAAGTTGGATTCTGGGCGTGTTGGGGGCAGGGCAGAACTCCACTTAAACCGTTTATTTCCTAATGATTAAACGATTAGCCCGGCTAATTGAACCAGGAAATGAATGAGTTGCAACAAGGACGAGCGGAGCTGCGCAGCTTAGCACGAAGACTGCTGAGGGCATCATCTGGGCTCGTGCCACCACCACACTCAGCAGCACTGAACGCAAACTCAGGTGAAGTGTGAGGTGGGGGAGGGCGAGGAGGGGAGTCCACGAGGGGGGTCCACGGAGAGCTGGGGGTCAGAGAGGTCATTTTCCTGCCGTCCCACCCGCTGATGATGAATTCATCGTTTGTCTGTTACCATCACGTATGTGATCGTACCTGTTTGTCCTCATAGCTTTTACAACACATTCTCTTTTCTTCTTCACTTTCATTCCTTCTTGTGACTCCCCTCTGTGATCCTTGTTCTCCTTATTCCCTCCTGTTCTTTTTTTTGCCTCTGCTCATCAGAAACATGTGCTCTCTCAAGGGCGACGTCGCCTCCAATAATCAATAACTGTTTGCTCACAATGTGTCTGCGCGTTTGTGTGTGTGTGTGCGAGCTCAGCGTCTCTTTCTCTTAAATCACTTCCTCCATCATATTCTGTCTCTTTCAGGTGTCCCCGTCCAGACTTGTGTCCTCCTCTTTCTTCTCCTCCTCCTCCTTCCTCTTCTTCGTCACCTCTTGGACCCTGGACTCTTCTCCACCTAAAATGCTTTGCTAAAGCTGGTAAAATGGAACCAAATCAACTGTTCAATGGATTTGGTCCCCTTCAACCAGCTGTAGCTGTGCATTGATCACACGACCGCGCACGAGTGCAAGTGCTGAGGGACGAGGGACGAGGGACGAGCCAAAGGACAGAGAAAACGCTGGGACTGGAAGAGCAGAGCTCATTGACTGGGAACCGCTTTTCTTTTTTTCTTCTTTTAAATCTGAAAGTGAAGCTGCACAATTGAGCCGTGGAAAGAAACAGAACATGCATCAGTTGCTTCACCTTTGTGGATTTGTCGCTATCATACACACACACACACACACACACACACATTACCCAAAATGACTAGAGCTATATAAAGAAATCCAGGTAAGTAATTATAGATAGTGTCTCTTGGTGACTTTCTGGATTAGATGTGTACTGATGTAATTGTTCTGTGAAAACCTTGTATATGTTTGTGTGTGTGTGTGTGTGTGTGTGTCCTATTGCACATGTCTAATCAATAAAGTTTCATCATGACGTTGTTAGAAAGTGCTGAGGTGGTCTTTGCTTTGAAGCGTGGTCTTCGGGGAGTTCCCCGGCGATGTACACGGCTCACTGGTGTATACATAAGTAAATGTACAGCATTAATGCAAATGATGGCAAAGTTTAATCAGGAGCAGCGCGTTCTGCATTGTGTACTCTGCTGCCAACATTCCTTACTATTCATCTTGATGGATTTATTTACTGATTGAAGAGCACATTGCTCACCAAACATTCATTTTATTCTAGTTGGTCCAAAAACACTTAACAAATAGATACTTTATTCAGCCCTGAAGGGAAAATGCCTGTGTTGTCCTCATTGTGACAGATTAAGAACATTTACACCAAATAAAATGTCTTATGGTGACAGAATGGAATGATTGTTTAAGTTTGCTGCCTGTATGTCTGAAGGCTTGGAGGAATAAAACATCACTTTATTCTATTCTGACTGGCTGCTCTGTATATCTAAGTACTGCTGTGACTATAGTTTATATGCTTTACACACTTATTATAATAATAATAAGAAGAAAATCAATCACTCAATCAAAAACATTGGGTGAATATAAACATAACAAATATGACCAGTATAACAAAAACAGTGCTTAATGAATCTATTACATCATGATCAAATGGACAGTTAATGCCACAACTGCCCTAAATGAACAGCATTGGAAATGATCAAAAATCACCTTTTTCATGTTTATGTCATGGTTAATACACCAGTATGTAGAAGCTCTTTATGTGAAATGACACTTTTAATGCTAAAATAGTATTATATGGTACAATATGACAGCAACAGTTTTAGTGTTATCATGAACTTTTCAATTTACTGTTTTACAAAATAAAGAAAATGGAAAAAGAATTGGTAAAGCACATTATTATTTCTTGATTATGATGTCAAATTATAGTTATTTACTATAATTTGACATGCACAACAGGAAAGGACAAAAAAAAACCTGCTACTGTATACTGTAAGTCAAACTGATTGTACTGTAAAAGTGTAATAATTGACTTATAATACACTATACTGTATATTGACAGACTGAGATATAACACATAATAGCAACTTAATGTTTTACTTTAAATGTACCTTAACAAGATAGCAAACAGCTTTAATTATCAGACATTTATTGTAATAATTGTTGATTGATTGATTTGAAAGTGTTCATTTCACTAACTGTTGTAACTCCACAGCATAAACGGCTCAATCTGTTGAGATAAGTGTTGAAAATGATGAAACTGGATAAATGACGGGATAAAATAAACCACGGTGCCGTCACAGCAGAGGCCATTAACGGCAAACAAACAACTACAGATTTATGTCACACTGCTGTAAAGAGAACGCGCTCCAGTAAACGAAGTCAATTCAAAAACACCTGAACAGATGCATTTTTAATGTGTGCAGATCTTTTTTTTTTACCAGTCGTTTGAGAGATTGATCGGCCGGAATGAAACGCTAGAGCTCGACCAGGTACGTTCAAGTCCCGCAGTCGACACACCAGAGGTCCCTGAAATTCCAGGAATTATGACCACATGAGCAAGGCAAGCAACCTTTGGGGTTAACTTAATCTCACACTCTCATTTACCTCCTGGTCCCTTGATGGGAAACATCTACAGATCTTTAAGTCCAAGCTCCTGAGGTGGAAACACAACTCCAGTTTCATCTTCTCTAACTATTTTCCCAAGAAGCTAATTTGAAGAACAAAATAATGAGCCTGTTCCAAATAAAAGTGCTGAAGACACAAACACAGGTCAGAGAGCTGTTTGACCTCCTGATGTCCAGCTTCATTTTTATCAAGGGTGTTAACTAACATACCAGCTATTAAGAAAATCCTATTCATGTACAAAAATGATGTCTAATCTGAGGCTGAATGTGTGCAGAATACTTGCAGTGACCCACGAATGAAAAGTGCTGAGTTTTAATAATTTTAATAAAATAGAGGAAAATGAAAATAATCTGGATTAGGGATAAACTGATGTTGTGATGTTGATCAAAAATCATAGAATCACAGATCAGAGAGAGAAAAAGTAGAAATCCATAAATCCAAAAAACATAAATGTCACATTTATGTTTTATTAAGAACAGACTGTAAAAGAAATACAGATATTTCTTATACAATTACAACATAATGTTTTAGAAATGGTAGGATTCCCAAAGCCTGGTTTGGGACCCAACAGACGGGTCGAAGGACATTTTGTTTGGGTCTCCAAACAAATTTTTCTTTACCACTTCAAAATGATATTAGGTGTTATAGATTTAGCTGTAACATTATGCACATAATTGTTCTTTCATATTGTGATTTGGGTCACGATCATTTGCCATCTTAAAAAAGTGTGTCCTCATATAGAAAGTTTGGCTTTAAAAGATCTAAAATGGACTGTGTCAGACTGATTCACATCCTCGTCCTTCATCCCTCCTTCTCCTCCTCCCTGTACCGCCCGCTGTGCTCGGCTCCAGAAAGGTGTGACAGATGTTTTAATGTGGCTGCAATTTCTTATCACCACTCAGCTGAAAGCTCCATTTGCCTTGGTCTGCCATGATAGATGGGAGGAGATTTTTTGAAAAGGTTGAATTTTAGTGTGAGGGGTGGAGCTAAGGACATGTACTGCAGCCAGCCACCAGGGGGCGATCAAGGTGTTTTAACATCTGCATTATCATCTGCCTTTATGTACATTGACAGTATATACTCAATACGAAAATCTTGATTAATACAGTTTAACGTGAGACTAACATCTTTATTGTGAAATACTTTTTCTTCATTTGAACTTGGACTCAACATCTCGTTAATTGGCTGCAAAGATGCACATGCATGTTTGTTACACACTATATTGAATCTGTGTCGTCACTCTTGGCACATTACACCTGTTCCAGTCTGGGCTATAAGCCACATCCTCCTGGGTGCAGTGATATTCTGTAGCCATATGTTCTCATCTGTTTCCAAGTATGGAGCATAAAACAGCAGATAAACACAACAATCCTCAGCGGCAGGTTAAAGGGGGAGAGGGAGGGAGCAGTGAGCCGGGGCAGCAACCAGTAAAGTGTGATGTTGCTTTGGTTTCCCACAGCTCGAGGTGCACAGAAAGAAACCTGACCTAAAAACAATAAATCAACAATAACGGTGGTTAAACAGAGGTTTTGGAGCGAGAGAAAGTGTGTGTAAAGTGTGAGTGTTTGGCTGTATAAAGCAGGTACCTGCAGGGGAGAGTACAGTAACACATAAGCATCTTTTCAGAGTTCAAACAGCTCTTTGTCAGCGGGAGGCAGGAAGTACAGATTAGATCCCTCAAGAGGGAGGAAGATTCCATCAGAGGTCAAATTGTTCTCCACAATCGGCAAAGCCTTTTTCCAAGTTCACGCACAGCTAATGAAGCTTATCAGTTCCACGAGACTCTCGTAAAAGTAACGTTTTCTCATGTCACTCATGTCACATACCTGCACTGCTCACAGGAAGTGACTTGTTTTACCGCTTGACTGATGAAGGTAAGGATGAAGCACAACAGCTAGAAGTGCCCACAAAAATGTTCAACTGCTGAAAGAAACTCAGATATTCAGCAGTTAATCACGATAAAGGCTTATTTTAACTATGCTGCAGAGGATTTGGAATGTTGCAGCTTCAAATAGGCATATGTTACGTAAAAGGGCTGGCAGGGTTTTGGTAATTACTCAGAATTCCTCAGTGGAATCTACACTTGGTCTAGTTTCTCCAGTCGAGTCGCTGAAAAATAGTTGATTGAGTTTTAGCCATAGTTTAACAAAATACTCATTAAAATGCTTTTGGGATGGAGCTCCTCCAGAAGCTGAGAAATGACAAACAAGTGTCATCTTGTCGCCGTGGAATCATGTACATGTGTTTAGTTCAAACACTGCAGTCCATTACTGATGTTTTTGTCAAAGTGCTCCCAACAATGATGAATCACATCACCACCACATTAGCAACATTAACAACTGCAAATGTTATTTATATACATTTTATGTACAGTATTTGTATCGTGACAATCAAAACCAAATCAGTCACTGCGAGGGGAACACAGGGTTCTGTCCGACGCGCTTAATCCATAAAGGAAACTTGAAGCCGTTAGTGCAGTTTGTGAGTGTTTATTTGATCCTTTCACTGACACGTGCTTTCGTACATATGTTTTCTGTGGATGGACTTGCAGAAATGGGCTATATGATGATATAAAAGCTGTTAGCGGTCAATAGAAATATAAGCACCCTGCTTCTCCTCTCTCTGCATCAAGCAAAACAATTCCCAGTCAGACGAAACTCCGCCCACACAGACATACCTCCAGACACACACACACACATATTACCTCCTAGTGACGAGCAAAAACACATTCATGCTGCTACAGTATTACTGTATTTTATGTACATATGCAGTTTAACACGACCATGCCACTGCAATTGCAATGCAAGTATAAGTATAGTATTTGTTTGACTTTGTTGCTATCTTTGTGTCTTTCGTTTCTTTTGCAGAAATCTGGATGAAATGATGGAGTAAAGAGAGAAAAGCTCTTTCTGTTCCTGTAAATGTGTCTTAATGTGAGAATATGTGGTGGAGAGGGAGAGTGAGGCCATTGCTCCTCATTTATCTGTGTCCTTCTTTCCTTTCATCCTGGTGACCTAAGCTCTCATACAGGAGAAGCGGTGCATGGGTGGTCCTCTACACGACACCTACTGTTTTTGCTTTCAAGTTTGTACAATGGTCAGTGATGGAGCTGGAGAGACAACATTTGCAATTATGATTAACCAGAATCACCCGCTCACTTACTGATGCAGTCAGTCAGGTGGCAGCACTTGCTGAGTTTAAACATCAGTCTCAGTCTGAATCTTATTTTAAGCAGAACTTTGCAAGTCTGGTTTTCGCATTTTGCATTTTTTTTTGTTCTCGCTATTTGAAAAAAAGCCATTGAAATGTTTACGTGTGTGCGTGTGTGTGTGTACTGCTGTGAAACAATTTGTGTTACTCACAAGACCTGAGACTTTGTGAGACCTCCTGGTTCTGAGGACTCCCGGTCAGTGTCCTTGATCTTGCAAGGCTGGTTTTCCGCTAAAAGACAGCAGGTGGAGTGGCGACAGCCCCCAATCTCCCCGCAACAAGACATTTAATCATCGGAATGATTCTGAAACTGTTAAATTACAGTCAAACTCCTGCATAGTTCTGCTTCAAGAAAAGAACATGTAGTGAGCATGAATGTGTGAGTGTGTGATTTGTGCTGCATTTAGTGGCACAAAGCACAGGAAGCCGCGCTGCTATAATCGGCAAAGGAGAGATGAGGAATGAAAGAGCGAGTGAGAATGTGTGGAGGAAGTAGAGCGAGAGGGAGAGAGACAGAAGGAGAGTGGGACAAAGAGAGGGAGAGAGAGAGATGTCAGAGAAGTTGAATACGCCATGGGAAACAGAAAGAGGGAGAGGGAGAGGGAGAGGGCAGTGAATGGCGTGGCGGTCGTAGGCGGCAGTGTTTGTGTAGCTTTGTCAGCTTTGTTGTTTTCTCTGTTGCATATAAATAGCTGTTTATATTTGCTTCATACTTTCTGTTTGCCTGGTGGTGTTAGCTGTGGGGTGGAGTTACCTCATCTCCGAGAGAGAGAGAGAGAGGATATATATATATATATATATATATATATATATATATATATATATATATATAGAGAGAGAGAGAGAGAGAGAGAGAGAGAGAGAGAGAGAGAGAGAGAGAGAGAGAGAGAGAGAGAGAGAGAGAGAGAGGGAGGGAGGAGAGAGAGAGAGAGGGGAGAGAGGTGGAGGGAGGGAGAGAGAGAGAGGGGGAGAGAGAGAGAGAAGGGAGGGGAGGGAGGGAGGGAGAGAGAGAGAGAGAGGGAGAGAGAGTGGGGGAGGGGGAGGGAGGAGAGAGAGAGAGGGAGGGAGGGAGAGAGAGAGAGAGAGGAGGAGGAGAGGGGGGAGGTGGGGAGGAGGAGAGAGAGGGGAGAGAGGGGGAGAGAGAGAGAGAGAGGGGAGAGAGAGAGAGGGAGAGGGAGAGAGAGGGAGGGAGGTGAGAGAGAGAGAGAGAGAGAGGGAGGGAGGGAGAGAGGGGGAGTGTTTCTGGTTTTCCTGTCCTTGTGAGCTCCTCCTTCATTTTCATTGTAACATAACTTCATCTTGGCTGATCTTTGCTTTCTCTTAGCAGCAGCTTGTGTGCATCATAAATGACTAATGCATGAGTCAGACAGTATGATCTAAGCTGGATTACAGCCCGACACGGAAGAGTTTGGGCATAAATAGATGTTTTTATATCTGGTGTCATGTGTCGTATCAGACGACACTCGACGTCTGGGACACCTTGTGTTGTCCTCACAGAGAGAGAGAGCAGATCTGATTTGAATCCACGATGGGTTTCCTTCACCTCTGTGTTGTTGACCAATAAGAAGAAATTGTAAACAAAGTGTTGTTTGTGTCCCAAAGTGGAAGTGTGAATAAAAGGAAAGGTTTTAGACTTCGCTGAGCTCAAGAGAGTCAGTATCTCACACATTTACCACTAATGCAGGAGAATCAATGCAGTTTATTAATCGCCAAGATGGTGTCAAGCCAAGTGTTGGTGTTTACATCCACACAGTGAAGACACTGGCACTGCTAACTGTGCACAGGTGAAGGTGGATGACTTTTCATAAATGACATAAATTGCAATCCACCCATTGTCTAATGCTTTATCCAGCCACAGGGCTGCTGGTGCTAATGTCAGCTGACACGGGGCCAAAGGAGGGATACACACCGACATATCTTACATTGGTTTTGTTATTATTTATGATTTATTAATACGTTTTGATGGACATTTTAAATATTGAATGTAATACTGGAGGAAACAGAGATGCATCAACGCAGCCGCCGGTGTGTGATGTGTCTCAGGCTGAGAGTCAAACATGGGCACATGTTACTAACCTGGGATATGATTTACTCGCCACACACAATCATGAAATAAAACACAATATCAATCAGATAAGTCATAAACTATTCAACCAACGCAGTCAACTCTATAATTATTCATTATTCACAGCAGATCATTTTAAGTAGTAGTCGGACAAACACAGGTTTGAGACTGCAGGTCAAATAAATCTGGTGAAACTTCTTATTTTTCCAAATCTTTTATCCACAAATGTAAATTCTTCAGAGATAAACCCTGTTTAACTAATCTAATAAGTAAGTCCCTTTTGCATTCTTTCATTCTTTTGCATTTGTGTTTGGTTTACAATTCTCCGGGCTCCACCAAGCCTGTCGTCGTGTTGTTGTTGTGTTGGCACGCAAAGACCACAAATCCACACTGGTGAGGATCCAGACCCTGGATTGAGACACAGCTTGTATTTGAATGTGAAGGTGCAGCTGGGCAGGAAGTTTAGGGGTGGAGCTTCATGAGAATGCCAGGATTGGCAGGTCTTATGCTTGATCGTCTATTTGACTTGAAATAGGACCACAGTAGACCGTTTTCTCCCCTAGAAAATGATGACTCATGTTAAAAGTAGGTCATTTTCTTATCAGCATGCAGACAAACCACAGGATTCTTATAGTTACTACAAAATGGACAAGAGAAGAGAACAACTAACATGAGGTGACCACAGTAAAGCCTCACAATGCACAATGACACTTCCATAAAACTATTGTACAGCACATGAGAGGATGTGAGGAGGAAGAGGAGGAGTTAGAGGGTATTAATAACAAAAAAAGGGATTTTAATCAGAGGCATCAGCCTGTGACTGATTAACAACACAAACCAATCAACACAGAGGAGCTTCACACTGGGTGACAATGATGTGATGCAGAAAACTGGGTTTTGTGATTTTTTTACACTTGAAAAATGTTGAAGTTATTGTCATCTTATAAATCTTTTGAAAGCAATGTCTCTTGCATTAAAAATAACAATATTACAATTGTCTTACTGGAAAACAGCGTGACCTCAGTGTTTGGTAATAAACTGTAAACTGTTGTGTTTCTGTGGTTGACATTTTTCACTGCGTGTGAAAGGTCTGAGCCTGTGATTATAATTTACAGGCTCATTGCACTGAAAGCAAAATTGATTGACTTCCATCTTAATCCTGATATAATCACCTGAATGTGAAAGCCAGACTCCGACCCCGCAGCTTCCATCATAAACCTGTACGATAAACGGAACTTCATTCCAACGCTTAATCCAATCCATATGGCATCAGATTTATCTGCAGGCAAATCAGCGTCTGGATAAGTATCTTCTGGTCAGATTAATAGACTGCAGAAGAAGGTAAAATTAAAAAAGAAGGATGAGGAAATGTTTTAGGGCCACACTTTAGTGTGTGTGTGTGTGTGTGGACGAGGGAGATGAAAGCCTCAGTATATTCTGCCTCTAAACGACGCTGTTACACTTCAAACGAGAGGAGGGTGAGGTACGTGTGTGTGTGTGTGAGAGAGAGATAAAACCTTTTAGAAAATATGACCCTCTGATACAGAATATTCTGCTCAGGTGTGTGATGTGAGGACAAACTGCTTTATAAAATATACATATAAAGTGTAAACACTTGTGTGGCTTAATTGTTTGGATGCACAGGGAGGCCAATCAGTGGTTTGGATCAATAAAACAGTTAATGACACACAGAATGGTGTGTGTGTGTGTGTTAGTGAGAGAGAGAGGGAACGATTCTGGTCTCAGAGGGCTTTGCCACTGCGGCATGTCAGTGTTATGGATAGCCTCTCTCTCTCTGTCTCACTCTCTCTCTCTCTCTCTCTCTCCCTCTCTCTCTCTCTGTAATCTCTTTAGGAACTTTTCTGGCAAAACACTAACCTTGTCAGGGCCCGTAGTTCTCATGGAGACCAAAACCTGGTCCATAATGAGTGTGTATTTGTCCTAGATATAAGGTAATTTACCATCCAGGTAATTCAAGTCTCTCTGCCTCAAAACATAATGCACAAAGGCACACACACACACACACACACACACACACTGTGTGCGGTGGTCCAGTGCTCAGCGCTGTGTGGTTTGTGTTCACTGCAGTTGTTAAAATCATCACACTGCTGCATCACAAATTGTTGCATTACAACGTTAAACCCATTCTTGGGCTTTGTCTCTAACTCCACCTTCTCATCCAAACATGCTCTCCTCCGGTTTCTCAACACCAGGATGGCGATGAACAAATGGCACAACTGGAGGCTTTGATACGACACTTCACAAGGGAGTGAGTGACAGGATTTCATAGGGCACTGATAATGGATTCATGCTCCCGTTGTTTTACTCCTCAGATGAATTCATCTACAGCAAGGATGAGAGGAGTACATCCATCTTTCCTCTCCAACGTTCCCGTGGCAGCGCCCACATTAAATCCAGTGGACGCTCAGCTGCGACTGATCTCTACGAGACAGCACAGAATAGCTTTTCTTCACTGTGGAGAGTAAATGCGGCAAAATCGTCACTTCCAGGGAAGCTCAGCGTCTCTGGGAGCCACCAGCGCAGTGAGCGGGTGCGGACGCTGGGCTGATGCACGATGATTGGAGGCACTGTGTGAAAGGCGGGACCACTTTTTGATTGACAAGACAGCAAAGCCTTTTCTGTCTCAGTCCCAGACTGAGATATATGAGATATAGGCCATTTGTGTTTGTACATACCCTGGAAATAATAAACAACTATTATAGTATTTCCTTGTTGCAGTTGTTGTTTATTCATTAATATCAAAGTCATTGGGAGCATTTTCTACAAAAGGAACTGGGCCTAAAATGAGCTTCCCCTATTTCAAAGACCAGCAACCGCCACTGACGCCAGTGGTGGACCAACAGACAACTGGACATCCTGCGCAGTAAAATTCCAAACCTCCGAGTCTTTATAAATCACTTTGGATCGATTGAGCTGCTGAAAGTATCGTCTTTTCTCACCATTCTCCTCCTTATGTCTTTATTTAATCTGTCAGCTCATGGCTGGTATCAGGTCCATCAGAGTGTCAGGCAGCAAACATCAGAGCCATGAAACATCTTACTCTACTGTGTAAAAGTGTGAATCACTGGATTTTACAGAAATCTTTCTTGTAGGATTATGTTCCTCGCAGCATTAACCTGATTTCAACTCTCTTAACGTACTATTGATCCGATTAGGTGCAGGTCGTGGATATGAAAATGATCCACCGCTGTCAGTGCTGCTCTCAGGCGATGGTCTAAGAGAGATGAAGAGGTGAGAACATCCCTTTTCTCTGAGCTATTGTTTTTCACTTGTTTGCTCCGTTTAAGTGTGTTTTCACATTATCTCCCAAACCCATTTCCTGGCAGAACAAAAAAAAAAAGCACTTTTAAAAGCATACACTGCACTTGTGAAGGTCTGTCTCCATGCTCCACACATCCAAGCAACACAAAGTGCATGTCAGAGGTTTTCAAATCTGGGACGCCAAAGCCATTTCAGCATCTTGTTGTTTCAGGGAATATAAGTTTCCCTGTGTGTGTGTGTGTGTGGGCCTGTGTTGTTGTGCTATTAGTAAAACAAAATCTGCTGCAGCCTGAGATGTTTGATGAACTCTACTGAGGCAAAAATAATAACAGGTGCAAAATAAAACATCCATTATTTTAAATTGTATACAAGGACTTGGAGCTGTGATGTTTCATCATAAAAACAATATCTTCTTTCTTTTGTTGGTGAAAAAGGTTTGAAATATTGCCATGTCTGCAGTGTGAGGCAAGAAAAGCAATATGGAGCCAAACACACAATGTTGAGGTAAACATGTCTTTTAGAAAAGTTGGGAGACCTTGTGAGTTTGGCTGTAAAACTCAAGTGAACTCAAGAGTGCAGCTAAAAACCACAGATAACACGCAATAACAAACTTTTTATATTTTTTCTTATTATCATCTAAGAAAGTGGAGCCCTATTATTTGCCCGTGAAGTGCATGCAAAGAAAGGCATGTATTATAATCCATTTGCTGTTCTTTAAAAAAATCCTTTCACATGTGAAATTTCAGTATGCCACACATTGTTGGGAGGCAAATTACATAGAAATATATTTCTTGGCTATTTTGGTAATCATGGCCATGGAAGACTTAGAAAATTACCCAGAAAAATTGAATAGACAATTATCCAAGTCAAAGTATTAATACCAACCCCCCTGTGGAGCTACACTGAGGCTACATCCATACTATGTTTTAATTTAAAAACACATTAAATATCCGTTTGTGCCTCCCATCCACAACACCCCAGCGCCTTTTAAGCCCCCAAATGAAGAAGTTTAAAGACGCTGCTCTCACCGTTTCCATTTCATCGCAGCTTTATATTATGGACAGGCAAAACGGAGATCTTTGGAAACAATGACGCAACAGTCCCTTTCCGACTGATTCATATCAGCTGCGACTGCACGCTCAACTGTGTACAGAAAGCTCAGTTAACACTTTCAGTTTCACCTTGTACTCATTCTGATTAAAGTATCATTGTTTTTTTTCTGGTTAGTAGAAACTAATCCTTTCTGAAACAAAGCAAATATCTGCAGAGAAGAGAATGTTTTGAATACATTAATGTAAAGACATAGATTTAACATTTAAACGTGTATTGCAGAATATGCAATGTCACCCACGGTACGTCTTTCAGCTCTTCTGCTTCTTCTTTCAACGAGCAGATTGCATTAGTGGAAGATTAACGGGATATTTGCATAAAGCATGATTTTAGCTGGTGTAGCCAAGAAAGGCAATGCAATGGATCCAGAATGCAATTCTGCAACACGTAAAGGGAATACAGAGTTTCAGTTGAAGCCTCTACCTTGTATGTATGTGTAAGTTTATCTCAGATGGATATTGCACCAAAGATTTTCGTCTGTGCCTTTCGTCTGAGTTTATTTCTTGCAACAAGTCATAACCCCAAGTCTGATACGTGCACTGACACAGACTGGCTACCATCTCATTATGTAGGTTTTTCTAATACCACAGTGATCATGTCCAAAAGATTTTAATACAAGAGTCAGCAGAAAGATTCAGCAACTTTTCTGTTAGCCATGCCCCTTTTTCTTTCCTCCTTATTAGGGTGGACTACCACAGCCTGCTCATTTTTGGCAGATAAGATCTGCGATCTGTGTCCTTGTTTGTCCTGAGGTCGAACCTACGGTAATAGTACTCTCATTGGCTCGCTACGCCACTGTACCTTTCATGCAACAAATACATACGACTTATCTTCTTCATCAGACATCATCTAAGAACATCCTGAGCTGTAAATGAGTTCAGCGCAGACATTCAGAATGAAGTATCGGGCCATGGTTAATTATTAAGATTTCACATTTTCCACCAGAGGAAATCTGCACTCGCCAGGTCCGAGTGGGGAATGTGTGCTTTTGGAAAGATAATATAATGGTGAGTCAAACCAAGTTCACAGCATATACAGCAGCCAATGGTTAAACCTTCACTTTACCTTGACTTTACATGTATGTTTCACACTGCTAATGCACCACTGTCATGCTTTTTCCCTTTAAACAATTTCATATGTCAAAACACAAGGATAAAGTGGAAGGAAAAACATCTGAGCTCAGCCAGGAAATGAATGACCTGTTGTGAAAACAACGATAAAGACTCCTAAAGGAGAGAAAGTTGAGTTGATGTATGTTTATGGTGCTGCAGTGCCTCTATGACTGAAGGTCATAGTTTACCCACTTTATATTAACGGCGTCACTTATCAAGACCAATCTCCCAACCTCTCTGAGGCACAGCTGACAAACCGCATCAATCCCATGTGACTCGGTTTCATTGACACCTTCTTTCGCTCGGTTTCACATGTGTGTGATGTTGTGACTGAGCGGAAGCAGGCCTGGAACCTGTATTCTCTTGAATGGCCACTAGGGAGCGACCCCAAGTGGCGACATTCCCATGCTGCACACAGAGTTACGCGTCATATCTGATGGCTGAGCAGGTGAGGTGGAAGAAGCCCATAAGTAAAGCGAGGCAGCTTCATGCAGCTGCACTCTGACTAAAAACACTGAGAAGCCAAAAGTTTCAGAAGTAGATTTTTCTTAAAAAAAATCAAGATTTTTGGCTTCTTGCAAACATGATTGATCTAATTGAAGCGCTCCCTATGTGCCCACAGATTTAATCAGAGCTGCTGCTGTTTCCTTCACTCTGCAGCTCCGATTAAGATTTATGGATGTCTTTTGTCGTTGTTGTCTGTTGTGTTGCGTTCAATGTCGTCGTTCATTGTCGTCAGCACCGGTCGCTGATGTGGCCCAAGTTTGTTCTCAGTCAGAATGTTGAAATGTCCCTAATTCTTACACACTGGACATTTGACGTGACTTAATGTTTTTGCGACATGAGTTTTTCTGTGCGAGTCATGTTATGAAACATGAGATTATTATGGTGGGTGTTGTCACTACTCAAACAGAGGGGACTTGATTAGTGGAGAGGTTCTGTTTGGCTTAGACACACACACATACACAGAGACCAGCATTTTTCTTTTTTGATAAACACTTGAAATCAGGTGAACACAGTTGCAGCTGATATTGTGCATATCCAATTGTTAACTTCAGCATCAGTAGAAATAAAAAAGAGAGACATGTGCCTCTCAGATATTAAATGGGATTAAATGAGTTGTTTTGTGCCACAAAATTACTTTTTGACTTTTTACAGGGAAGTTTCCAACTACACCATTTGTTCCGGGTTATATTTCTGTCCATAATGTGCAACACCAATTTGCACTGCACATTTTAATCAGTTTGCACGTATAATTTAAGTGTAATTTTCTTGTGATTTACCAGGGCAGTGGTTCATTATGTCCTCTGGAGGAACTCTTGAGAGCAAATGAGAGCTTGAGTAATGCAGTTCAGCACAATTACCCACCAAATCTAAATTTAAGCAGAACTTCACTTTGTTATTCACATTTAGAAAAGGTGTCTTTCTTTCAATCTCCTTTTGGCTGCTTTTTCATAATTCCACTCTATGCATTATGTGCATGTGGGTATGTCCACGTAAACACATGTAATATATTTCCCTAAAAATGTAAATGATTGTCTTAAATGGATTTAATTATGTTTTTTCTTTATTATTTTATATTTAATTGGATTTATCCATGGTGGCCTACATAAAAACAAGGTCCTTACCTAATTAAAGTAAATACATTTGTATTAAAGGGTTATTTTGAGGCTACAAAAAACATTTTTATTTTAAAGAGATTATACACTTACACAAACATAATACTGGGTAATTTCTGCCAAAAATGTTTCACCTCTAGACTTTTAGTCAACATGTTTTAGCAAACTAACATGTTAAACTGTGGTGGGTAGCATGGTAAAAGTATATACCAGCATAACATCGACATGAATGATAAACTTACTACATCACAGCTTGATCAGTGCAGAAAAGTGTTATGAAAGAACATAAATGAAAAGCAGCGACTCTCCAGACTGCTTCTCTCAAATTTCATGAAGCTTTCTCAACATGGCTGAATGTGCAATCAACAACATTTATTACCTCCAGTCATTTCCATAATGTTCGCCCTTAAAGTGTAAGTGCCCTGTGTGAGTGTCGTGTACCTGTGCACACACACAAACAGAAAGTGAAAGAAACAAGGTGCAAAACTCTGTCGCTCTTCGTCCTTCAGTCCAACTCAAGCATTTTGTTTTATCTGATTTCCAGATCTGCTCGTCATCTTCATGCAGTTTTGACTATAATAGATTCATGGAAGAGTCAACAAATCAATCCACGCCACATCAGCATTTTCTTTCTGTGTTGTTCTCCATAGAAACACATCGTCAGTGAATGTAAACCTCTGTATTGTATACAGCAGAGATGTCAAACTGATGGTGTTGTGCAGAAAATGAGGACGATGTGAAGGTTCAGCATAGTGAGGCAACAAGCTTTATTTTGGGTTTACAGAGTTACAAAGTTAACAGAATCGATTACATCACAGGCCCACCAACAGTGTAGTTACTTTGGAAGTGTAATCAGATTACTGCACTGATTATTTATTCACAAAAGGAATTACTTACAAGTGTGTATTAAACCATGTAACCAATACAATACTTTTTCTGAAAACTCAAGCGGACTATAATATTGTTGTTGAGACAAACTCAAAATTGTTATTCCCGTGTGTGCGTGGGTTTTCTCCCACAGGCCAAAGACATGCAAATCTGGAGAGTGGATGGTTGTTTGTCTCTATACACTGTGTGGCCCTGTGATGGACTGGTGACCTGTCCAGGCTGTGTATGTTGTCCAAGGGACACATTATACCAGCACACATATCACATTGCTTTAGGAGTCAGTCATGTGACCAACGCCATGTTTATAGTATGACTTCAAAATAGATTTACACAAACTTCCACACTCACAGTATTCATTCTATGATAATCCTCCTTCAATGCCCGGTGAATCAATGATTGAAGCCCAGAGCTCAGCATCACACAGACCTGAACTAAGATGACCTGACTCAGGGCAAAAAAGAATTCCTGTGGCCTCCATCCAACATCCACATCACTGTAAAACACTGTCCACAGAGAACAAACTTGATCTTTTTCCCTCTTGAGCACATTACAGTAATTTATGAACTGGGTTAGGGTAGCAGTTTGAATATCACTCACTTAAGTAAAGCAGATTATTAAATGACTTGAGTTTAGTATTGTATCCTCCGTTGCATTAATTTTACATGACATAAAATACAATACCTTTGAAAAGTCTAAAACTTTAATCTTCAACATGCATCACTAGAAATTATTAAGTGTTTGTGCAGCTCTAAATGTACTGTGATGAAGTTGTAATGGCCTTTAAATAACACTGAGAGCTGCCTACGCTGTGTTGGTAGAACAGTTAAGGAAGGAAATGAAAATTAAAAAAACATGAAGGAAACTCTAAAGCTGTAAACTTAAATAAGGGTTCAAAGCTGAGCAGATAAGAGACAATTATTCATTTGTTCACATTCATCCCAATTAAAGCAGAACCATGCAGCTTTATAATGGCAGAGCTGTAGTTTTGCAGGGGGAAAAAAATACAGTTAAATTAAAGCTGGTTCTTTTTCATGAAGTTGTGTTTACATCAGAATGCGTGCAACACTTTAACAGCAGTCACCCAGTGTGATAGAATTCTGACACTAATACAATAAAACAAGAGGTTTTCAACACTGAAGACATGGCTGCACATTTTTGCCACTTAACGAAAGTCTATGTTCACTCAATGTGTAACTTATGTAAGAGCTTCAGAGTCATTGTGATGGTGAAATGACTTGTTGTGGGGAGATTGTGGGCTGTCTCCACTCCACCTACTGTCTGTTAATGGAAAACCAGCCTTGAAAGATCAGGGCCGGAGTCATCAGGAGTCCTGGAGTCATCACAATCAGGATATCTCGTGAAGTCTCAGGTCTCACGAGGAACACGTACTGCTTTATAGCGCTCCACACACACACACACACACACACACACACACACCCTGGCCAGAAACCGGCAATAAGATAAGGCAGTGTTAGCTTTATTTTAGACAAAAAAGGTGAAACTGTATCTCAATCTCATTTGAAAAGGCCTCTGTAAGCAAGTGGATAGACCTAAAACCAATCAAACCAAAGATCTGGATGACATAGTCACAGCGATAGAAAAGTAAACAAATGTGCTTGATGGAGCAACGGCTATCTAGTAATGTTTGAGCAGTGGAGTTCTGTGTTTAAAATGGAAGCAACAGCAAAATCTAAATACAGCTGCTTTTTGGGATGTATGCAAAAGCTGGTAGTCCTTTCTCTGTCGTCATCACGTTAAGCCTACCTCCAGGCTGCCAGGGTCTGTAGCTGGCTGTCGTTGGCTAAATCGGCATCCTTTCCAGAAGTTTCTGCAAAGCAAAGTCATATCGCTGGCAGAAACAGCTGGGTTCATTCAGATTACTTCCACTGACTCATTTAAGACAGATTTACTTATTCCTCGTGTACCCTTTGAAGAAACTGGGTTTTATCAGGTTGAAAGGATTTTCAAGGACTTTCCAGATCCAATTCCCTTGAATTCAAAGACCGAACATGCTGACACAGCTTAAGATGGGAAGGCAACTTGTAAGAGCCATTTTGTTTGTCCTTGGGATCTTGGGCAAGTCGGTCTTTGTCATTGTCTTTGGTGACACAGAGATCTTCGAGAGACAGTGTACAGTGTCCACAACATGGTTGGTTGTGCGTAGGTCTAGTCTCCATACGTCAGGCAACGCAGGGCAGATGAAACAGCAGGTGGTGTCATGAGGGTACATTGGTGTTAGGAGGAGACTTTTACCTATATATAAAGTTGTTTCTTCCACAAAATTCACCTATACAATCTCGCAGTGGCTGGATCTACAAGATAGTTTTCAGAATTCACTTTATGAAACACTTCTTCACACACGACAGAACACAACACTGGTGATTTGCTGTGGGACTTTTATTTCCGACACCGAACAGGAAAGTTGTGGATTTGCCTAAAATAAACATGTGTTCGACACCTCCACGCGCTTCCTGTTTGGCCACAGACCGACCATGACGCTGTTTGTCTGTGAAAGTTTGCTGTACTGTGAATTCTGATGCATCAGACCACGGCTGCTTCTAACATACAGGGGTAGTAAAGATGAGAGAAAGGGTTGTTAATAACATGGGAACAGTTTTATAGCTATGTAGCCTCCACATGCCTCACACACCTCCACTACTCTGTGACAGACTGTGGAGAGGGACGACGTCGTCCACAAATCAAAGTATTTTAGGATCAATCCTAAAGAAGGGGACACAAACTGGACCAGACTCTGACTGCGGCACAGTGCACGTACACTGCTAACGTCACTATTCTGTCATCGGCACATGTTCATATGAGTTTATGCCATTAGGTCAGAGGGTGTGGTTAGTCGCACATAAACATGGACTATTATTCTCGAGCCTTGAACCACATCGTCTCTCTTTCTCTCTCTTATGCACACACACACACACACACACACAGCAGCAGATTATGGGACAGAGAAGCAGTAATATAGTAGATGGTCATAGCTGTCGATTGGCTGTAGATCTCTTCAGCTGTCAGGGTCACAATCAAGGGCAAGTGTGAGGAGCACATACACATACACAAAACAATAAGGGGATGAGGAAGAGGCAGAATCTTATCCATGATTGGACCTTGAACAAGGGGGAGTCAGATCTGTAAGCAAATCTGAACAGAATCTCATCTGTTCACATTATAATTCATATTGCACGTGTGACCATATTGATATTGTCTAGTCTAGTCTTCAACATGGATTACTATAGTTACAGGCTACACCCCAGAAAAAACAAGCAGTCAACTAAAGTTCACAAAATAAACTAAATAGACGACAATTATCTTCAGACTCTCCGGATCTACAGTACGTCATTGTTGTTGTTGTTGTTGTTGTTTGAGTTGCGCTGCCAGGGACGCAGGACCCACATGCGTGTAAATAGGATATAATGAGATTTTATTCTGAAAAAAATAACATTTGACTTCCTGTACTGCTCATGCAGAATTCTGCTGAATTGGAGTGTTGTGTCTCGCATATTCGGAGCAGGTGGAAGCTGACACATAGTGTAGATCACTTCTGATGCTGCGACAGAGATGCTACGTGACGGATACACATCCAGCGGAAGATGTTCAGATTGAAGTCGATCTGTAAAAATCATTAATAACCCAAACTGCACAAATCCACTGTTGTATTCAAATTGGAACGTCTAAATACAGTGTCAGCATCACACTTTTGACAAGCCTCTGTGCGCCCAAACCTGGGGAAGATTCAAGCGAGTCGAACTATTTGTTTAATTTTTGGATTTTGTTTTAAAGTTTTTCATAGTTTGTTTTTTTGAATTTGTCTCATTTTATATAAACTTATTCATTTCTCATCTACCACAGCTTCATCCTCCACATGAGGGTCGCGGGGTCGCTAGTGCCAATCCCAGCTGACATAGTGTAAGACAGTGAGACCACACCCTGTAGACACTAGACGAAACGTCATCACTGTGTATATTCTGCTCTTTGATTGAATTAATCAACTAGGTGCAAACCTCACCAGTGGGGACAGTCCCACCACTCTGAGGTGTAAACATTGTCTTGTTTGAAGTGCGTCTCAGTGCAGGAAGTAGACAAGTCAAGGTGGCTCAATTGTCATGTGAAAAGACCCCATGGTGAGTAAAAGGTCCCCAGAAGGAAATAGCCTTCCTGAGTAAATCACAATGGAGATGTAAATGTAAAGTGTCTGTATTCTGGTGGGATAGCTTGGATATAAGGGACAGAGCTCCCAGTGACCAGGGAGTTGGACTGCTTAACAGAAGCTCCCACACATCAACTGTGTGTCATACAACTTCCTGGCTGTATTTTTCTACCACTGGACATTTCAATAAACTGGTATGTTAACCTTTCATTTCTAAATATTGTCTGGTTGAGATTTTTGTTCTAAATAGTTAAGAATCTGTTATTGGAGATTCATTTAGTCTAGTTATATGGTGAGATTTAACACTCATACCCTCCACCTCTGAGTTGAATAGAAAAGATTGAGTAACATGTCCTGTAAACTGTTGTGTTACATTTCTGACCTCTGAGTACTTCAACCCAGGTGTCTCGGCTATTCTTCCATGTTCAACAAGGGCTATACCCTTCACCTCTGAGTTGAATAGAAAAGATTGAGTATTATGTCCTGTAAACTGTTGTGTTACATTTCTGACCTCTGAATACTTCAACCTAGGCATTAGGGCTAATCTTCTATGTGGAAAAAGGTCACTGAGTGGTTTTTATAATATAAACCATCCCTGAACTAGACCAGTGTCAGATTTCTTGACAATAGGATTGAATTCTTAAAGGGTTTACATTTTAAATGATTGGTTAACTTTAATTCCCACAATATTTAAAAGTAAAGTTAATTATTGTTTAAATGGAGTCAGATTGAATAATTATTTACTATACTTTACTTTACTTTGGAAAACCTCTTGATAACGCCGGAAAGACGGAATACTTCTCGGGGAGGGATTGTTACTTGTTGGTAGATATTTCCTCCCCTACAGTTTGGTGACCCTGACGTGATCTCGCGATTGCAGCAAGCAAAAGGCGAGCGAAGTCAACTCCGACGGATCAAACAATGAGGTGTGATTTCCTCTGTGTCTTCCTACAGCTTCTGTGGTGAGTACAAACTTACAGTTCTCATAAAGATTAAGGGAAAGTTCAAATTCACATAACATATAGACACATAGTATAGAACGGATCGACATATCCACTGATAGATCGGAGACCGTAGAAATCCGATGGGGGGAAAGGTGTCAACACACAACTCACTAGGACAGGGATGTTCCAGTGTAGAAATAGATGAGCAATTAATGGACAAAGTTGGTTTGCAAGTCTATGAGACGTTAGTTCGTCTGCACAAACGTGGCGTAAGTTTGCAATGGAAAAACAGTGAAATTCTTCACTGGTATTCCACAAAAGGTGTCACATTACAATCTAAAAATAAATTTCACGATCTCCCTGTAGCAATTATGTATTTGCTTAGACGCAATGATTTAAACTCGATAGCTGAGGGAGAACGTACTTTGGAGAACATCCAAAGTTTAGAAAGACTGCGATCAGAAGAGTTAAAAAACCTGAGAGCACAAATTGATGCATTCCAGTATGATAAAGTCAATTGGGCAAGACAAACCAAAACAATGGATGCAGAAATTAAGCGATTGAAACAAAAACTAAATTCAGGAAAGCGCTACACTTCCCAACTGGAAGACTACTGTGGTGAGGCTGGCTTTCCAGTAGCAGCTATTAAAGAGGCTGCCATTAGCTTTAAAAGCCTAGACAACCACAATCAGGAGGACAGTGAAGATGAGAACATAACTCTCATTACCAGGTGCCCTGTAACTCAGGATGACACTAACAATGAGATAAGACCTACAACCTCCACACTCATGGAGGCTGAATATAGCCCCCAGTGCGTCTCTCAATTAAAACACCAAAGCCAAAATCGAATGGACACTCGTCTCAAAACAGGCACAATTCCCAGAAAATCTGTGAAAATATCTGTTGTAAAAACAGTAAGAGACGCAAATAATGATGTCACTACCATTACCCGAGCATTATCATGTGATGAAACGTCAAAACACAGGGAAGTAATCGGCATCATGCCTCGCCGCGGCCCGTTTCAAACTTACTGGGACAAACTAATGCTTCAGGCTTCTGTGTACAATCTGGAGCCCCGAGATGTGTGGCAAATAGTCTTGCTTACTATTCCAGAAGAGCTACACTCTAAAATTCCTCAAGAACTCCGATCTGGAACAATTCTTGAGAGACAGCTCGGAGAATCTAATGACGACATTTACAGTCGCATAAAAGAAGTCTTAATTCAGATGAGAGGACCACCACAGGCCGAGTGGCACAGAATCCTCAAAATTAACCAATCAAATACTGAAACCTTTGAGGCGTTTGCAGAGCGTATGTGGGTAACCTTTAGAGAATACAGTGGGGCAGAGGATTGCAACCGTAATCATGAAATCCTCTTACAAATGCTGCGCAATAATGCTGGACCACACATTCAGAATGCGTTAGCTATGGGCGGAGACCCACCTCATAACACATTCAATGCATTCGTTGAATGGGCCACAAAAATAGAGCAGAGATCAAAAACCCTTAAAATGCACACCGTAGCCGCAACTCAATGGGTAGCTGAGGGAGACAATAATGTCATCATTTGTGACTATTGTCATCGTCCGGGCCATAAAAGAGAACGTTGTTTCAAATTACATGGTGCCCCACAGTCAAAATTCAAATTCAGAAAAACAACTGGTAAATCTCTGCAAGACCACTCAAAAACCGATAGTGTGAGAGACAGAGAAACTACTAACATCAGGGACACAGATGTGAGTGGCCTTTACTCAGACATCCTCGCAGCTCTCGAACAAATAAAGAAACAAAAATAGGGACGCGTGGCCTCCATTGGGAGCATTGTTTCCAGCGGTAACCGTGTAAAAGTAAAATCTAATCTTGGAGGCCAATTAGTAGACATTCTCATTGACACCGGTGCCGCTTGCTCCTGCACAAACATCCCACTACCCCTAACAAATGAGACAATTCAAATCAAGGGAATAGGTGACACTTTAATGACAGCAATCCTCACAAAACCAGTCCGACTTGATTTAGGTGTGATAGTGTTAACAGAGCCATTCTGGTATTTACCTGATAACAGCGAGGGTACAGTTTTAGGGATGGACATAATGGAAAAGCATGGCTTTGTCATCCACTGTTTAGAAAAACAGATTGAGGTTATCACAGACAAAACTGCCAAGAAAAAATCTGTCAGAAACTGTGAAAGCATTATGTCCATCACCACCCCTGACCCAGTACAACAGGTCATCAATAAACACAGTGATGCGTGGGCCAATCATGAACATGATTGTGGCCTCATTGGTTTTGAAGTGAGTATTGAGGGAACCCCGCCTCCACCACAGAAACAATACAAAATCAAACCAGAAGCAGAAGCTGCTGTACATGACATTGTTAAAGAGCTTGAAGTTAGAGGGATAGTCAGACAATGTAGTTCAGCTGCCAACTCTCCATGTTTGCCAGTACCGAAGGCATCTGGAAAAAGGAGACTTTGTATTGATTATCAACACTTAAGCAAAGCTCTTCCAAAAGCGACACCTATTGTAGCCAACCCAGCAAGAATACTGACTAAATTACCTGATAATGCAGCTTTGTTTTCTGTCCTTGACATCAACAATGGGTTCTGGTCTATCAAGGTTAATCCAAAAGACCAGCGGAAACTTGCCTTCACTTTTAACCACACCCAGTTCACCTGGCAACGGATGCCACAGGGCCTACACATCAGTCCGGGTGCGTTTCACAAAGCCGTATCAGACATTCTTAGTCCACATGCCAACACAGGGGAAGTAGTAAGCTACGTGGACGACATTCTGATTAAACAACAATTCTGGTGGCCAGCAATGACTGAAGATGTTGACAGCTGGTGTGCCTCTGGCCTTGTGTGTGCTGCCTACAATCAAGGGAAACCTGGCCACACTAAATTGTGCAGACCTAATCCACCCAAAGGTCTGAGGGAAGCACTACAGATGGATTTCATTGGTCCACTTCCCAGTGCCAAGGGGGGTATTGCTATTGTCTCGTCATAATTGACAAAGTCTCAAAGTGGGTTGATGCCATCCCCACTCGCAACAACACGGCAAGAACAGTAGCACAGGTTAGCGAACCAAATCATCCCCCTGTTTGGATCACCTCTTCAAATCACATCTGACCAAGGCAGCCATTTCAAAGGTCAGGTAATGAAAGACATGTGCAACATGTTGAACATCAAACCACAATCTAATGTTTTTACGAGTAAATCGTACAATCAAAGAAAACATTGCAAAACAAAGAACACAGCACAAGAACCAATGGATTGACGCATTACCCACAGTTGGTGGGTAAGTTGGTAACACATGACCCAGTTTAAATTGTTTAAAGGTACACTTAATCAATAATCATATCTGCTTTTCTTTGCTCTTTGGATCTCCATAGATGGGTCATGTCGGAAAAAATGAAAGATATCAATTATTCATAACTGTTGTCTTCCTTAATGATGTATACTGATAATTAATGTATTGGATGTATTGGGTTCGTTGTCACTTTTCCACTTATTCACTCAGAACAGATTTATCCAAATTCCACCACCATACGCTCAATAGGCAGTGTGGTGAAGAATCAGGTGATTAAATGGGACCACATCATGGGGTATATGATATTAAGAAACACTGAGACCTTGTTTACTTCCCACACATGTTGTCATGACATTTCCAGCTATGCACTTGTAACACCCTGAAGCCTTTCTCACAGAATGATTCCAAGCTCATCAGCGTCCAGTCTCTACGTGGATACTCGGACGCCATTCAGGTGCCACACACACAGTGGTGTGTTACCAGTGAAATGAACTCTTTTCCTATGGGGTTTGACCTGTCCAGCAAAGACTTTTCCATGAGCCAAATCAACATTTTTGGGCAGAGTACCAAAAAGTACCCCTGGACTTTCTCTCCCTGGTGGGAGGACACTTTCTGTAAAGGAGGCACCCAAGTACAGGCCAACCTGGCCAAGAAGACAGTGGAAATCCTGTCCAGCTCATCCACGCTCTCTGCCCTGGTACTCAGCCCCCTGCAACTGCCAGATCTGCAAAGGCTGAAATGATGGAATTATGGGTGTGAATATGAACTGTCAATTTTCAGTTTGACCCCTATCGTTTTGTTCCACATGCCTCTCAGGGGCCAAAGGGGGGAAACTGTAAGACAGTGAGACCACACCCTGTAGACACTAGACGAAACGTCATCACTGTGTATATTCTGCTCTTTGATTGAATTAATCAACTAGGTGCAAACCTCACCAGTGGGGACAGTCCCACCACTCTGAGGTGTAAACATTGTCTTGTTTGAAGTGCGTCTCAGTGCAGGAAGTAGACAAGTCAAGGTGGCTCAATTGTCATGTGAAAAGACCCCATGGTGAGTAAAAGGTCCCCAGAAGGAAATAGCCTTCCTGAGTAAATCACAATGGAGATGTAAATGTAAAGTGTCTGTATTCTGGTGGGATAGCTTGGATATAAGGGACAGAGCTCCCAGTGACCAGGGAGTTGGACTGCTTAACAGAAGCTCCCACACATCAACTGTGTGTCATACAACTTCCTGGCTGTATTTTTCTACCACTGGACATTTCAATAAACTGGTATGTTAACCTTTCATTTCTAAATATTGTCTGGTTGAGATTTTTGTTCTAAATAGTTAAGAATCTGTTATTGGAGATTCATTTAGTCTAGTTATATGGTGAGATTTAACACTCATACCCTCCACCTCTGAGTTGAATAGAAAAGATTGAGTAACATGTCCTGTAAACTGTTGTGTTACATTTCTGACCTCTGAGTACTTCAACCCAGGTGTCTCGGCTATTCTTCCATGTTCAACAAGGGCTATACCCTTCACCTCTGAGTTGAATAGAAAAGATTGAGTATTATGTCCTGTAAACTGTTGTGTTACATTTCTGACCTCTGAATACTTCAACCTAGGCATTAGGGCTAATCTTCTATGTGGAAAAAGGTCACTGAGTGGTTTTTATAATATAAACCATCCCTGAACTAGACCAGTGTCAGATTTCTTGACAATAGGATTGAATTCTTAAAGGGTTTACATTTTAAATGATTGGTTAACTTTAATTCCCACAATATTTAAAAGTAAAGTTAATTATTGTTTAAATGGAGTCAGATTGAATAATTATTTACTATACTTTACTTTACTTTGGAAAACCTCTTGATAACGCCGGAAAGACGGAATACTTTTTGGGGAGGGATTGTTACTTGGTAGTAGATATTTCCTCCCTTACAATAGGACAAAAGGCGTGGTACACTTGCACACACACACACACACACACACACACACACACACATAAACACTTGTAGCCAAAATTCACTTTTCCCCTCTTTTTTAATAGAATTTGCTGAAATGTATTCCCTCTTGACACGTCTGCCTCCCTCTCTCCTCCTCCATCTCTTTGTCTGTCTCCCTCAGTAATGAGTTTAGTCTTAGTCTTGGGGTTAACACTTGGAGTAAGTACAGAGTGGAAAATGTGATTATTCTAATTATTTATCCACTCGTTCTGCAACTCTTCAAGCTAATGGGCTGCTGCTATCAGCATGTGCCTGAATTCCCTCTTTTCTGTCTGCTTGGCAAACAACCAAAACGATTAAAGCACAACTCCCATATGTACGACTGCAGCCTTTATTAAGAGCCGAGTACATCTTACAGCACAACCGCCGAACCCCCTGCTCCCTTTGCCTTATAGGAATTCATGTTACCGCGAGTCAAAGGTTAACCAAGATGATTATATGTTGCTTTATGAATTCCTGAGAAAAACAACCCCCCCCTTTATTTTGTTCTGGTCTACAGTAGACTGACAAAAGCATGTTTTTCTGCTGAATCACTGATCGCCTCTCTACAGTGGAGACCTCTTCTTGTTCACACCAAAGCAGTTTTCTATATGAAATGTTTCATTTATGTTTTCCCTCATGAACAGTCTGCAGACACTGTGTTAAAGAAGGGAATGCAATGGCTTTTTTAAACTGATTATGTATGGAATCATCAGGAGTAATGTCATGATATTAAGTCAAGTAAATAGGGAATAAAGGAGCCACAGAGGAAAGCTGTAAGGAGCTTTGACCACAGCAGTGCAGTCACACTGTGTCCAGATGATTAAACATCCTGCACCTCCACAATCCTGTCCTCCTGACCACATCCTCTCATCTCCCTCCTGCTTCTTTACATTTTCTACTTTTAGGCTGTCGAGACGTCTGCAGCATTAATGGAAGCTCGAAAACATCGAGCAAAGGCTTTTGAAGCGGCAGAGAGAAGAAGAGGGTTTTCTTTCTCCAAAGTGCAGCTGCTGAGCTGATAAATGTTGCATGGCGTTCACTAGAAAGATCCTTCTCCTAATCCTTGGGTCAATACAACAACTCTCTATTCAGCTGGTTTTAATGTGCCCCTGCTCTCGTCAGCTCACTATCCACAGCAGAGCTCAGCAGTGAGTGACATCACTCTCGAGGCTCGTGGTACTTTTTATTCCTTTTTTCGTCTGTCCATACATCAGTCTGTCCCATTCTTGTCTCTGTGATACTAGGGAATCCTTTGAAATTTGCCATGAACATTTATGTTTAAAGCTCCCTCAGTTGTAAACTGCTTTTAAAACAATTCTGTTCTCTGGTGTCTTCACTTCGTCACAATCCTTCCTGTCACATAACTTGTAGTTTTACACTGTTTGCTCTCCCAATAACTGTATTGACATTTCCAGCGTGTAACTTCTCCAACCAAAACAGTAAAACAGTGCTAGTGGGGCGGGGTGGCTCATTGGAAGTGTGGGTCGTCTTTCAACCAGAGGTTTGTGGATTTGGTCCATGGCTCTACTACTCTACAGGCCAATGTGTGGGGCGATTTTTTCTGATGTCATTGAATGGTCATTGAATGGTCATCACGACTAGAAAAGCACGTAAACATAGACCATTTAGTGTTAAATGCATTCATTGTTGTATATATTTACAGGGCTATTTATTTATATACATTTATATACATGGCGATTATTACATGTATATATTTATCTTTGGAATGACAGTTTTATGTGAGGATTTGTCGGATTATTATAGGAAAACCATGAGGGAATGCCTTTCCTCAATCTTTCTTCTCCTCATTTTGCATGCTTTAGCAAATCTGGGCATGGGCTTCAGAAGTTTTGCTAAATTTTTAAGGACCTCAAATGTCTGAAGTTTGGGAAGTTCTGACCCAAACCTGAACCCGTGGGAGGAAGCTGGAGTCACTGCAGAAAACCTATGCATACAAATTCAACACAGAGGCCCAGGTCAAACACGGATTCTTATGAAACACCACAGCTAACCTCTGCAGTACTGTGCCACCACATGTTACAACTAAATAATACTAATGATAATTAATAGGACTGTCAATAGATACAAAAAAGAGAATTAATTAATCACATATTTTGAAATGTGATTAAAAGTCGCGATTAAAAGTTTGCTTTTCTTCAAGTGCCAATCAGTTCATCTTAAAATGAAGGCTCAACATGGATGACTGCCATCCTGTATCCAACAAGAACATGGTTATCATCACAACAACAAAAAGATGATCGCTCGGATTGAAATTGCATCCTAATTAACTGAGGACGGGGATAGAAGAAGGTGCCCTTTTCTTTACAATGATTGATAAACCACCTGCAATCAACATAACCATGAGAGTGGGGTCTGGGCAGTGTTGGTATGAATGCACTGATGGTGTAACGGGGGAAAACGTCTTATTTTGTTAGATATTTATTGCCCTTAATCATATGTACACATGCACATGTACACCTGTCATGTATCCCCTTTTAAAAACATGTTAATTAAGTCTAATTTTACATTATATTTTTTATACGGCCAATAGCATGAATTCTGAACTAATTCTTAAAACTGCGTTTGGATTGGAATTTCTGCAAGACGCCTACATTATTTGATAAAAAGTAATTTTGTAGAAACTTGGTGACTAGGCCTATTAAACATCTACATGAGTGCATGGTTGTTGAAATAACTAAATATGGAGGTAAATACTGCCAGTGTAATATTTATATGAATGAATAATTATGAGATCATTTGAGCCTCTGCCCTCTGAATTACTGGTACATCTGGAAATTATAATCTTATTCTAATTTTGCTACTATATTCTATAGATTGGCCAGTGGCCAACCACTGGAACAGTACAGAGACTCTAGGAAAGACATTCTTGGCACATCATTTTTTTATGAAGAAACAAACATGATACCCCAAAATAAATCACAATAATAATAACAATAATAAAACCAAGAGAGAAACACCTCAATTGTAGAAAAAAGTAGACAACCAGGTTGAAAAATAGGTCACTAGCAGGGATTGAATCAGAGTGTTCATCATGTGCACTGGTGTGGAACAACTTTGAATACAAATGCAGGATGGAAGTGTGTGTGTGAGTGTGGGTTGATCAAAATGCTTCACCTGGAGTGTCATGCCAATTAAATTTGACATCCTGATCCCAACAGGTTTTTCCTGTGTCATATTAAAACTGAATTTGTTTTACCAGTGTGGACAAGATTTAGCGGACAGTGGTGTCTTCACGCTTCATGCAGAGTCGTCTCCAATTAAACAGTTTGCTGTGTCACTGTTGGTGGTGGAGACGGAGGTTTATAGAAAGACGGAACAGAACAGGTTACATGATGAGACTAGTCTCCACATTTACACCAGCACACGACTCAACATCAGTGTGATAGTGATTAATATTGACTCCTGTGATGTGACATTAATAAGCAGCGATTGTGGTGAAAGTGCTAACTGTAGCAAAAGGATGTTGAAGCAAGGTTCAGTGCTTTCCTCACACATCTGTGATTTATTTGTTTTTGATGTTGCTCATCAGGGACAGAAGGGATTAGCTTTGGATGCCAAATAGTTTCTGTAGAATACAATTACGTGCATTGTGAATGTGTCTATGCATGAGAGTCATTGGATTATATCAAATCTCCACATTGTGAAAATTCCATTTCTGTCTATTTCCTGCACTTAGAATTATTTATTTATTTTATTTGTATAATTTTCTTTTATTCTTGCTTTACACTTTACAGTACAACACAGTAACAATATGGTAATACCAGTTATCAAATAATAACTTGGTTATAATTGAAAATGTTTGTTGGAAATTAAGGGAGGATGAATTCCTACATTAAATTATGGAAAACATTTTAATGAGAAGGTACTACACTAATGGCAACCTACACTCAACTATTGAAACGACAAGGTATTACTGTAATATTATCCTATACATGGAAGATATGTGCAGATAATGTGAAAAATTACCTGATACATGGAAGATTGAAGAGCAGCAACATTTGAGTGTCCTGACAGTTGAAGAGCTGAAGTAACATTAAGCTTGATGAGGTTAAAGAGTTTCATTTAAATATTGTCAATTGAGTTCACACATTGCTGATTAACACGACTCTCTGTGTCTTTCTGTATAGAGCTGTTAACATTGTACACCACTTAGATTATGGCAGAAAGTGGATGAAAATAAAACACTGGAATGACTTGGTTTGATATGTACAGGTATATACAGTATGCATTTTTGTCTGTTGTTTCACATTCGATGTCATTGTCCATTGTCGTTGCATCGGTACAATGTTGCGTTATCCGACAATCACAGCCCACACCAAATAAAGGTGCTGTTTGCAGTTGAAACGCATGCCTGACTCCGGGCTTTAACCTTTCAAACCGGACCGCGCCGTATCAAACCGAACTGTACCATGATGGAAACACAGCATATGTGCCTGCATGTGCCAATCACAACGGCTGCTGTTCCTGTAACATGCAGCTCCAAGTTTCATTAAAACACAGATTTAAAAAATTAAGTGTTTACACAGCATAAGGGCTAAAGACAGAGGGAGAGAGAGAGAGAAGCAGGCGGTTATATTTAAGATGCTGGCAGTCTTTTGGTTCTTACTCAGAATTCCTCAGAGGGCAATAGAATTTCTACACTGGAGCTTTAAGGTGTAACTGTAAAAAAAGCCATAAGTCCTATTGTTTCACAGAGAAACACCTGCGTTAAAGAGCTAAACTTATGATATGTCCAGGCCTAGGGGGAAAACATAAACAAAAGAGACTCACTTTTCACAACTCCCAAGAAACTGCCAGCATTACACAAAACAAACCATTTTTAAAAAGGCTCATTAAAAACAAACCAGCAATGTGTGCTGGCAGTGTGGCTGTGATTGGTTCAAGGGAAGTTGACTGTATCTGGCCTCTTATACTAGAACTTCCCTGTGCAGGACCAGGACCAGGACCAGGACCAGTCAACTCCCAGGATCCACCTAAACACTTACACACACACACACACAAATAGAGAGAGACAGAAATAATTTCAAGCAAAGTACAGCCCTGGGGTCGTAAAGCTTATGAAATGGACGATAAAACATTTAAATGAAATACAATGTACTTTATTGTCCCCAACAGGGGGCATATGTATATATATATATATATATATATATATATATATATATATATATACATACATATATATACTGTAGGTTAGATAGTCCGTACGTTTACATGCACAGTTTTATCAAGCCAAGGCCATATAGTCTAACTAAGACAGGCATTCAGACAAAAATCGATTTATTGACCGTATACAGTACGTCCGACTCCGCCTCTGTAGGTGGTGCTGTATCCCTCTCTGTTGTCAAAGAAAAACAAACATGGACTGGCAAGATGGACGGTGAGTTAATTTCACAATAAGTTGTGTGTGACTGGTAGAATGTATTTAATTGGGATTGAGTTAGCAAGTAGTAGTAGTATTAGTAATAATAAATGTCTTGAGATTGCACTATATAAATACACAATAAGAGTATACTGTATAATGTAACAAATAATTCATCGATTTTGTTCTTGGCTCTTGATGTAAATAATATTCAGATTATTATGCTATGCATTTGTTAAGGTAGAGAGATAACACACTGTAATGGAGGGCAAAGCAGAGTCCACCTTCAGCACAGGTGGCCTGTTACGGTGTTCTACTAATTATCAATTTGCTTTGTTCACAGGACCTGGAATCACAGAATCTCAAGAGAATAAAAAGATAAATATTGCACCCGCTCTAAAGTGAGCGATGCATCTGCCCTGAAAACATACAAACATGAAGAACGTTTGTGAAGAGGAAAGGAATTGGACAGAGGGTTGCCAGTTCAACCATATAAATATTAAAAAACAAAAACGCTGTGCAAAATGTGTGAGAGTGAAGTAACTGTGCTTTTTGAAAAGCATGACACAGTTCACCTGCGTCTTTGTTGAATCTTTTTCCATTTACTTGCTCTATAATGTCTGCCTGAAGGTATATTCAGCAGACAGACAAGTGTGACGGGTCATTCTTTCTGTTAGTTCTAAGAGTGTAAAATAGTGAGGACAAGTCTAGTGTTGAACGTTTGATCTTTCATATTAAATTTAATGTTTTAATGTTTAAAGTTATCTCCATTGTTTAAAGCCATTGGTTCAGTCAACTTAGTGTGTGGACGTGGCCTGAGGCATGAGGAGACAGGAAGGACCTTTTTTATTTTCCCCTGTTAGCAATTCAAACAGGTCAGGGACATAAATGTCAGAGGATCACATTCATCGCCCTTTACAAAGAGCCAAAGGTGGATTTATAGTTAGAACCTATGATGAAGGTGATGTGACACACTCATTGATTGGCAGTGGGTGTAAACACTTCCTGTTTGCAGTGAATGCCAGGAAGCCACGGGCCAGAGCAGCCGAGTGCGGCGTGATCTAAACTTACTGGTCAATTCATTAGCTGTTAACACAAACAGCTAATCTGCCAATCACACCTCAGAATGAGGAAGAAACGTGGTTTTAACATCTCATCAAAAAAAGAAAGTGTCCACTGACGGGGAGTTCTCAGGGAGAACGCCCTCATGATGCCAATGGTTCAGAAGACCATCTCTTGACCAAGTGGCAACTGGTCTTGATGTCACCCTGGGACCATGTTGGGGGTTTAGCAATCAGAAATGCACAGACATGAGCTGCAACCAGCCTTCTGCTCGACGATACCAGCAGTCAATCCCCATCCTCAATAAAACTGACATTATGCTCTATTGAAGAAAACCTGTAACGAGCGAATGACACTATTAACGCCTCAGGAAAAGGAGTTTACTGAGTCAAACTGAGTTCGTTTAGCAACCAGAAGAGTGGCTATACACTCGCTATTAGTTTCACCCAGAAAACCGAAAGACTAGGGCCACTTTATATACATATACATACATATATATATATATACATATAGCGTACAGCACATCAGTCAGTGCAGTGTGTTACACAATTCTTTTGACAATGGGTAGGGAACCATCATAATCTATCCACACCATCCTAGTTTTCACCCATCTGTTGCGTTACCAAGCACTGTAGTTGAGGGTGGAGCTGGAATTTGATGGCGAGATACACTGTGTTTGGCAGGTATGCTGTCATGCCATGTTAGCTGACTCCGCTATCGCCGTCTGGCCTCTGGCATGTTTATGTTGGGGTTAGCCAGGCTTCCATCGCTCGCCTCCAGCTTGTTCAGAATTCTGCTGCACGACTATTAACAAGAACTGACAGGCTATATTTAAAAAAAAAAGAACTGACAGGCATGAACATGCCATGAAGTTATTATTGGCCCCTTTAACACCTGGCATTAAAATGTATTTTCTGTGATCGGATTGCAATCGGATAACGCCTGACCACCTGAGCACAAGTGTAAATACACCCGAGGACGGATTGTTATCCGACCCGAGAAACCATTTCTGACTACACTGAACATCAGTGTGAGCAGAAATATGTTCGTGGCTCCTAGCACAGCTAATGTGAATGCAGCGTCAAAACTGCGCAGCATCCTCTGCTTTCTTCCCTGCTTCTTCAAGCTGTACACTCCTTGGCAATCCTTTCTCGATGGTCACCATGGCACAGATTCTTGCCGTGTCTTGTTCTGAGGACTGGCAACACTACAAGTATGAACACGACTAATTATCTTTCATGACACTGCATGAGTTTGATGATTATCGGAGAGGTGGGCATTGGTAGTCCCTGGAGGAGATGTCAAAGAGGTAGGAGAACTGTTTCCAAAGCTCAATGGAACATTCTTCAGGGTCACTATTCCACTTGACAGCAGCAGCAGCATCCCTCTTCCTCTTCATTTATGTGCCACTACACGTTCATGACATTCATAATCTGGTCCAACACTGGAAATGTGTCAGTCACGACCAAATCACTTGAAAATTGGCCTGAATTTGTGTAGTCTGCTCCCGGCATTACTTCAGCTGTAAACTCCTTCATGGTCCCCAAGATCTTGGTTGTCCCAGAACCAATGCTGAAGCTCTGTGGGGATCGGGCCTTCACGGCAGAAGCTCCCAAATTGTGGAATGGTTTGCTACTACACATTAGACAGACCTCATCACTTCCTGTTTTTAAGTCTGCCTTAAAAACACATATTTTCTCTTTGGCCTTCGACTCAGACTAAGTTGTTCTGTCTATATCGTGAGTTTTTGTCTCAGGTGTGCTCTGTTTGTGTTTTATGTTTTTTAAATAAAAAATTTTGCTTTAATACTATTTGGATTGGATTGGCCCACACGCCCCAGGGTGGAAACGCAAGCTAGATCTTGGTGCACCATTCCAAACCACACTGTGGTTAGTTAAACTGTACTTAAACTACCACTTAGTAGAAACCAGGCTTTAGGTTCACATAATCCCAGAAGAAGTGGCTGGTGGGTGTATTTTAAATACAGGAAGCAGTTTATCAGATAACTAGAGTAACATGATATACTATATACATGTATATATATATATATATGTATATATATATATGTATTACCTGCAGCTGTGAGATGGTGAGAGGGTAGCGGTAAAGAATCCAGGTCACATGTTCACTGCAGGGCGGAGTTGTCAGAGATCCTTCATACACCCAGTAGTCTCTCAGTAACGGGTCTGGGGAAATTGAAGTTTGGGTAGACGTCAACACAACAAGCACAGTCTTCATGTTCATCATGCATTTAAAACTCATTTCTTCTCACCAGGTAATAGTGTGTTGGGGTTGAAGCATGGGATGATTTTGTTCTTCCCCTGATGGAAACACAGCAACACAACACTTTTCACTGTCATCTTGTGCTTCTTCATGATCTAATCCATCTGCAGTTTTCAGTTTTGGTCTCACCTTGTACTGTAGGTCTTGCAGGACTTCAGTGATGGCCTTCAGACCCAGATGCTCCTTACCAATCTGATGTTTCGAAAAAATTAAAAAACGTATATGTCATATGACCAGTGGATCTGACACAGGTAGAGATGTCAGCGATTGTCTCCAGGAAGTCAGCAGTTTATATCTGCTGCATCATTACAGGAAGTACACAGGAGCACAAATCTAAAGACTGAGGTTTTCAGTGGACCAGCACTCTCTGTCGTAAAAGTGAACAAGGCTGTTTGTCAAAGGGTTTACTTTTTGTTTCGTCTTTTAGACACTTTTGGACATTAAGGTTCCCTTTTGAACCGGTGCTTAAAGACCTGAGATTTGCTGTTATGTGGTGTCTTAAGACCTGTGTATACTCAAAAGATGGAGTATAAACATCATGAGCAATGAAGTATAAGTCAGGGTTTCTGAATCCTGGTCCTGGGCATGTTTTAGATGTTTCCTTACTTCAGCACACCTGATTCAAATGGTCAGCTCGTCATCGTATGTATGTAAGTATGTACTTGCATACTTGGTACACAAGTACAATCTCTTCATTTGGAACAGTGGCATACTTCCTTTTTTACGCTTTCTTTTAGGGATTTTTGTTTTTTATCAAAATTATGCAAGTTGTTAATGTGTTTATTTATTTATGGTTTGTTTTATAGGGACAGATACAATATCATAGACAGAACTGCTAAGAGTTGTTAGCAATGCGCACCATAGTGTTTCTAGCAGATGCTAATTTGCCACATTTGTCCCTAGAAGGACTTGTTATGACAATAACTGTCATACTATACAACGATAAAACATTACATTCTTGTGGAAAGTACATGAAAGCGACCAGAAAATGACTTTGGTAGAAGTTAAAGTCATCTTTTAGAATATTACTTGAGTACAAGTTTTAGTTCCTGACATTTACTGTACAAAAAGTAAAAGTAAAAGAGACAAGCTTCAAATCACAGTATTGTGGCTCTTAAAACCAAAAACCTTGTATTTGAATTAGAGTTGTTTGATTGCCGTGAATGCCGGTATCACAGTCCAGTTCTTTTTTTGCTGTTTTCTCGGCCAATCAGCTGCTCGTCACAGAGGAAACACATTGCGACATGTACGGACAAGTATGGATATTGAGAACGGGTCCATCGGTCTGCAGAATCCTGACAACGGTCCACATATTTCAATCAGGTGTGTTGGAGCAGGGAAAACATGCAGGTCAGTGGGTCACCAAGTCCAGGATGGAGAAACCCTGCTGTGAGTAATCATAATATAATAACTATTATTGTGATAATTAACATTATATACACAGAATTTGGTCAATAAAATGTAATGTATGCATGAAGAGGCAACAAATATTCAAACTAAATCTCAAAATGGTCCGAAATGTAGACTTGTGAAAATATGTGTAGAGAGTTCTGACAGATTCTGAGAGTGTGAGAGTGGAAACTGGGACTCGGCCATTGCCTCACTGCTCTGTATTCCGTGTCGGTTTGTTTGTTTCTTGTTTTCAGTTCCTCCAGTACTGCAGTTTTCCCTCCTTGCGTCACTCTTGATTTCGTGTCTTATTCAGCCTCGTCCCTTGTCTGTGTTTTTGGACTCCTGGCGTACGTTTCGATTCAAAGACTGGCTTTCATGGTTTCATGACTCTGTTATTGGCTGTTTTCAGAGACTCAAGGTTTCCATAGATTTCACTGGTCGTGTCTCCCTTGTGCCTGTGGTCGAGGCTAATCTGTGATGAACCTGGTTACTCGTTTGGAATAACAATTCCTACAATCCCTGGAAGGAAAAACACTTAAAGGCCACACACATGCTGACAAAGTCAATGTTTTTTTTTTACCGCAGGTCATAAAGGGGGACAAGCACACACTCTTTTCTCATCCCTCGACAGTAAAGGTTCTGGGGGGAGTTTATTCCACAGCTTTGTCGCTTTATATGAATTATAAATGACTGTGTTTTTTTTTTTTTAGGTCTGTACAGATATTAAAGCTCCACTGCATGACCTTTGTTCATTTCTGTGCTGTGAGTTTGTCTGAACAGTGTGAGTTTGTGGACAGTAAGTATGCTTTCTGTTCCATATGCCTCTACTGAATTGGGTAAAAGGTTGTTTTTTTTTATCTTTTGTCCGTTCTGCACCTTTTGCATGGAATTTGTTGCAGAAAGACAGTTTCCAGGAGTTCATTTCATTGAACGCTTTCAAATCCAAACAGACTGAGGCTGACTCTACAACATGCACTTGTTTTTCATCATGTAATCTTTGTTTTCTGCTTGTGTTTTAACTGTGTAAATGTGTAACTGTTGGATGTAGGATGATGAGAGAGCAAATGATCTTATTGTCTCCTGTGAAAGGTCCATACAGCAGACTTTGCTCACATTGGTGATAATGGTGTGACTTCAGGAGCTCAGCATTTTCTCACGTGGTTCTTGGTGTAAAATGGTTCGAGAACCACTGTATTTGACAGTGAGATGGTGCAGTTTTAAATATGCTCATCAGGAGGAGGTCATGATCACCTGCACAAAAAGAGCGATGATGAGGACTCCGTTCCTCTTCCCAAGAGCGTCCTCCAGTGTGTTGAACAATGTGCTGTTCCAGTGAATCAGGTGGAGCTACAACACATGGAGAGACAACAGGACACGACTTGAGTTAGAGAGGTCATTGTTGTTGACGGGTGAAAGGGACAGGAGTAAGTGTTTGAGAAAACCACCAGCTGGTGGTGACTGACGGTTTGTCCATATGGGCTCTTATGTCCAGACTGACGATGTGTGCAGGACATGACTTAGTGTAATGTACACACAGTGAAAAAACATATAATCTCAGTGATCTCTGGCCTCATTGTTAATTATTATTATTAATATTATTATTATTAATCATCTAAGATGTCCCTCTGGGTATTAATTAAGCCATGTGCAAGATATGAGTGAATGATAATTCATGAGGCTAAACCTGGTAATTATATTAGTCCTTTAGTCCTCCACATTATTACATTATTGTGGCAGATCAAAAGATTGATATATAACAAAAAAGTGTCTTTATAAAGTCATTTATTGTTTTAACAAACTTGAACAGATGCAGTCATTTACATTTTGCTGTGTTCATTTATCAAAAATACAAAAATAACATACTAAATATGACTGTAATTAATTAATCGCAGAAGAAGAAGAAGAAGAAGAAGAAGAAGAAGAAGAAGAAGAAGAAGAAGAAGAGGATGTGTGTGCTCTTTACCTCCATGGGGAAAGCCTTGAAGTTGACCGTGTGCTCTGATCCTCTCTGGTTCTCTTTGCCCCAGTGGAATCGAACCTCATGAAGCTCAAACTCATGATCACTCGGCAGAGGACCACCTGTAACCACTGTTGACAGCACCGGAGAACCCCAGAGCATTGTGGGACAGCACGGCACAGGAAGTGGAGGACAGATCAAAGCAGTGAAAGTGGACAAAAGGCCATTATTTACAATAACATCAGCACTCTTAGCACTTCTAAAATCAGACAGGTGTGTGTTGACATGTTGCCATAGCTCCTGGGAGTCACCTGACTTGGACTTGAGAACGATGCGGACGGTGTGTCCATCGTTGATGACCTCACAGTCTCGACACACCACGTAGTTTGGAGACAAACCCACATCTAGGAGGGACGAGTCATACTGGGCCTCCCTGGAGTTTAGGTTTATGGGAGACTGATATTCGCCGTTGGCGGCTGGGAAGTGGAGTCCCCACTCGACACCTGCGATTGAAAACACCCAGAACACACATGACACGTGCTGTTTTCTCTAAATGAGGGGGAAACTTGAGTGGAAGTGACTTTTCACGTTAACACTTTGTTTCTTCAGTTGGACAAATATCGTGATGTATCGCTGTGTGATTGTTTGATTATCACAGAATCGCTGCATATCTGCGCTGCTCACGCAGTGAAAACGTGACAGGATTTTAACCACTTAACAAAAATCTCACTGCAGAAAATCAACATGCTGCTGAAAGAGTATGTTCTCTCACCATCAGAAAACCTTTTTCCAACAGGAAACTAGGTTTTCTGACACTTCTTTAAACCACTTCATCTCCTGGAACTCCACAGGGAAAATGAGCCCGTTTCACACGCGGCACACGGGAGGAGTTGTTGATCCACCGCTTGCTTCCGTCACTGAGCTCAAATGTGTTTTGTTGTGACTTCATTGTTTGAAATGCTTTGTTCATGTTTACCTTAGTGGCACAAACTTAACAAACAGAAAGCCACTCCCTGTGTCTCCGTGAGCTAAACATGCTAATTCTCTCTATGGACTTTGAAGCTGAGGAGTGAGTTTGAACAAACTTGAGTTTCCAGTCAGAAAAGCTGACGAATGACAAAAAAAAAAAGCAGCGAATATAATCTTAAAATACTGGAACACCCAGCAGATCGCAGATCGCACTTTTCGTTACTGTAATTACGCACGGTTTGTGCTATCAGAAAAATTCCAACAACAAACAAATGTTATTTTAAATATGGTTTATACTGTTCAAATTTCAAATTTAACACGCAAACAACTACAGTGTTTTTTTCTGAATAAATTGTAAATAACTGCCAGATATCGACAGTTATTCTGGAAAAATAGACAAAAACATTTACTCACAGGACATTTTCTCTGCCTTTTATTCTTAAAATAAGCAAAAAAAAAGACAGACATTGATCACACGGATCACCTGCAGTCTACAGGAAAAGGAAGTGCACACAGTTCAGTCAGCTGTATTTATTTTAAAGTAATATATTATATTATAATATATTATAAGTTATTAATGTGTTTATTTATTTATGGTTTGTTTTATAGGGACAGATACAATATCATAGACAGAACTGCTAAGAGTTGTTCAATGCGCGCACCATAGTGTTTCTAGCAGATGCTAATTTGCCACATTGGTCCCTAGAAGGACTTGTTATGACAATAACTGTCATACTATACAACGATAAAACATTATATTCTTGTAGAAAGTACATGAAAGTGACCAGAAAATGACTTTGGTAGAAGTTAAAGTCATCTCTTAGAATATTACTTGAGTACAAGTTTTAGTTCCTGACATTTACAGTACAAAAAGTAAAAGTAAAAGTATTTAAACAAAGTGAGCAATTACCATTTTGAATCTGACATTTTGTGGCTACATTTAAAGCATAACAGGTACAGGCGAACAACTTCAAACAACATTGAAATTAACCTCTATGATCTCTTGTATTTTTGAAACTTTTTGAATCCTTTGGAGTTTGTGAAGCTTCTAGATTGGAGACGAAATCTGCAGTTGATGAAACGCGGCGCCCGGCGTGTACAACAGAAACCCACATGGTTCAGGGAAATGTACACTTTTTTTTTTTAGGAAATGTAGTGCAGTAAAAGTAAAAGTTGTCAGAAATATAAATAACAAAGTAAAGTACATATATATAAAAAATTCTACTTAAGTAAAGTAACAAAGTATTTGTACTTTGTTACTTTACAACACTGGGCTGAAACACTCAAAGCAGTCTGAGCAAAAGCTGTTTTGCAGAAGTGGATGTATATAAGACAACGACAATGAGGAATCACCTCATACAACCACATTGAAATAAACCTGAACTACCCCTTTAAAAGAGAAGGGGCTTTTTTTACGAGGCACAGTGTGGTGAAAATGACATATAGTACACACGGGTCGAGATTCATTTCAGCTTTTTTGGAGACAATGACTCGCGATGGAAATATCCCAACATTGTAAGATGTGAAAAACCTCGTGGCGTCTTTAAATAAACATATTAAGTGAGGAAAATCACGCCCCACACACACACACACACACACAAAACTACACTGAGTGATTGTTCCCTCCATTCACTGTGTGGCACAGAGACCGATCACATTCCCTCTGTGCTCAGCAACTAAAGCCTTGACAACAATTTACTAAGGCCAGTGAGTGTTTCACTGCAGCTATGTGTGTGTGTGTGTGAGAGAGAGAGAGAGAGAAAGCACTCACTCTCCCATACCAAAGTCCATAGAGAATATCAACATTTTTAGATTACCAGGATCCAGGAGTTTCCAGACGAATGTATTTGAACGTCATTTCTAAATAATACAGTTGAACTTACCGATAGATGCTTTTTTTGCTGTGATGTAAAATTGCTTATTTTCTCTATGGACTTTGGTGTGAGGGCCACACGGTGGGGTGGTGGTTAGCACTCTCGCCTTGCAGCGAGAAGACCCGGGTTGGAGCCCCGGTTGGAACAAGGGCCTTTCTGCATGGAGTTTGCATGTTCTCCCCGTGTGTGCGTGGGTTCTCTCCGGGTTCTCCGGCTTCCTCCCACAGTCCAAAAACAATGTGGGGATTAGGTGAATTGGACACTCTAAATTGACCGTGAGTGTGAGAGTGAATTTTTGTTTGTCTCTAGTTGTGTGTGGCCCTGCGATGGACTGGCGAACTGTCCAGGGTGTACCCCGCTTATCGCCCGATGTAGCTGAGATTGGCACAGCACCCCCCCGTGACCCTCTGGTGGAGGATAAAGCGGTTAGATGATGACTGACTGACTTTGGTGTGAGGCAGGGATCTGCAACCTTCAGTATGAAAAGAGCCATTTTTGTCCCCTCTCCACCCAAGTACAATGAATTTAACAGCCACAAAATCCATTCATTTCACTGCATACAATTATAATAATTATATTAAATATACATTTTTCTATAAAGATATACTTAATATAAAAGAACTAGTTTGTTGCATTTGTGAAATTCAAAAACTACAAAAAGAAAACTGTTGACATTTCATTATGACGACCTGGTCCTTCCATCATTTGTGGAAAATGAATGAAATGAAAAAAACTAACCCTTTGAAATAAATAAAGCAATATTAGGATTTCATGTAGACATAGACATTAGATGCAACACTTTTATTTATCATCTTGATCAGACACAGTGAGACTTCCTGCTTCAGGATGAACTGATTTCATGTCAGCGCCTCGTTCAACCATACGTCAATAAAAAAAAAAAGGTTCTTGAGCCACAATTCTGTGCATAAATACAAACGACGTGATAGCAAAACACAAAAGCGACTTCTGCAATCTAAGTTCCTTATCAGTGTCTAACATCACAAGTGTCTTGCAGAGTCTAATATCTCGTCCTCAAAGTGTTTCCTGTGACAAGAGTGTCTTTTAAATACGATGCTACATGTTTCCACAGAACGCTGGTGTCAGCTGTTACACGTCAGTAAACTTACAGGGAGGGTTTTACGCGTCGGTTACACAACATATCCCTCAGTGCTCCACAAACGCAGCTACCTAAAGCGTCATATTTACACACACACACAAGAACGTAAGAAGCACGGTTCATTTAAGGGTCCATTGTGTAAGAATTAGCGACATCTAATGGCGAGAGTGCAGATTGCACAAACAGCGAAATCCGAATTCACATACCAGAAAGGGTGTAATCACTCTCTCACCACTAGGGCTGCAACAATGAATGGATTATTAATTGATTATTCATTTCTCAGCTTCTTAAATATGAATATTTTCAGGTTTCAAAAAACAAAAAAATCATTAAAACTGAAACTTTTTGGTTTGTGAACAAAACAAGACATTTGAGAACTTCATCAATTACGGGTTTGGGAAGCGGCAATTAACGTTTTGTGGAGCAAACAACTTGTTCATTATTAAAAAATAATCGTTAGTTGCAGCACTGTCCACTCTCGCTTTGTCTCTGTCATTTTCTTCTGCTTCTTTGTTGACGTATGCATCTGCGTTTTGGGATGACCGGTTCTAAAAATGCTAATTTTAAGGCCACAAAAACAAAATGCATTTTATTTTGAAAGGTATTATACACTTATACTTATATATTTGAAATTTCTGTAAAATGTTCTGTAAAATAATGAGCTGACTGACCTGAGAGTGAGTTAAAGGAGCAGTCCACAAACTTTCACAAACAGAGGTCATTCCAGAAGTAAATTTGTTTTCTTGTCACATAACATCACATGACTCACAGTTGAAAGGGCTTTTCTTGGCTTGGATTGAAAAATCACTGCAAAACATTAATAGCTGTGTTGGAAAAATATCTGATTCTGCTTTTATAAGCATAAGACTGTGTTGAGGTGATTGTGTCTCACTGTGAGAAACATCCTCCAATGACTCAACAGCAGCATGAGTAGGAATGAGCGGATATGTTAGGCAGCATCACTTTGTTGATCTGATATGGGTCTAAACCGTCAAATTAGACATTGTAAAAAGAAATCCTCACAGGTACACATTGGTTTGTGAAAGTGATCGCTATCGGAGGTTGCATATGTGGTCGGAAGTAGGAATTTCCGAGTTCTTGGTCAGAGGTTTTAACTAGAACGCCTAGAGGAAGTGCATTTAGTCAGTTTTTGGGAATCACAGTAAACCTTGCAATACAATGATACTGTGATCAACAATCTATTGCAAGACAATCATAAAGCGATAGAGCACGATATCTGTCTCACTGAAGAAAATGAGTGCAGGATTTCTCTATTTATTCCCAACATAGAAAACAAGTGCATAACTATGTATGTATTGAACGTGGATGGAGCATCTCTTAATGTAGCTTTCTCCACCATTATCTTCTTCAGCCAGGTCACTTCCACCCAGGTTTTACCTCATTCATTTGAGCAGCGCCAGCACCAGGAGACATAAAGTAGTGACGCCCAGCGAGTGAAACTGGCAGGGACTGTTTACTTTAGAGCGCCTTCATTTCTTTATTAAAATATCAATATTTGTCCTGGCGTATCGATAACCGTATTGCATGAGGAAGGTAATACGATATTTTGACCCATCCCTAATCCCACCCACTACTAAAAATCTGACGCCCCTACATAGTGCTGTTAAATATTTATCAATGGACATGTTTGTGTTTTCAAAATATCCTCATTGACCAACAATGACCCAAAACACGTCTTCACGTCCATGTTTTCAGATGCAAATGGAACGCACCATCAGCAGAGTAGCATCTGTCATAGTTTGATATGTAGCAACACTAACAACAGTACAGCACAGTACAGCACAGTACAGCACAGTACAGTACAGTACAGGACAGTACAGGACAGTACAGTACTGTACAGTATGGTTTGAAATGGAAACGCAGAGTCAGGCTTGCGCTTGGACAGAGAAGAGTACCTTTACTTGGTAGGCGGGGTCAGGGCTGTGAAGTCAGTAGTGTGACGCCGTACCGGTATCGATGACATCAAACGCAACACGACAGACAACAATGGAGGACTGTTTGTCTCAAGAAGACGTCAAGCGTTGTATGAGAATAGACTGACGATGGGAGTGGCATTTTCCTGTTGTCCAATCAGCTGACTGTCGTGGGTGGAGCCAGCCTAGCTCCGCCTGGACTGTACCATACCATTTTACTCTAGTACCCCCGAGGGACAGGTGCCAAAGAAATGGTAGGTTATTTTGGTACTGTTCCTATACATACTGTACCATTCCATCCATCTTCTACCGCGTTATCCTCCAATCTCAGCAGACATAGGGTGATACACCCTGGACAGGTTGCATGTCCATCACAGGGACACAGAGACAAACAACCATCCACTCTCACACCTATGGTCAATTTAAAGTGTCCAATTTGCCTCATGCCTCAAAATTTGCATGTCTTTGGACTGTGGGAGGAAACCGGAGAACCCAGAGAAAACCCACGCGGGGACAAGATGCAAACTCCATGTAGAAAGGGGGTCACGAACCCAGGTCTTCTTGCTATGAAGGCAAGAGTGCGATCCACTACACCAACCGTGTGGCCCCCGACTCGTCCCACTCGATGGAAACACGGATCATAATCCCACATGTAATCCACAACACAGAGAACAAGGACTAACGTGGAAAGCTGAAAGATTCCACATGTATTACTCTCCATGTAAACCAGCAGCTTGAATTCTCTAACTCATGTGCCTTGCTGCTTAAACACAATGCAATCAGAGACATATGGTCTCAAATGATCCTCCAGATGTCCCTCAACTTCTACTTAAATTTGCTGGATTACTCCTTTAATTCCACCACATGTCAAGTTCCTCTGAGTTTTTGTAAATAAATCATTTATCATGTGTGCTAAGTGTGCCAAAGTGTTTGACACACTCCGTCTGATTGTTCTAAAGGTTATTAAAAACGATTCATCTTCATGACATTTTGTTTTTTCAGTGCAGTAACAGAGACACGTGCAAACCCTGCAAACACACAGTGCATCGACCATGTGTCCCAGCATCTCCTCCCTGTCCCACAGTGATGAAGACCATTCCTACCTTCTTCATAGCCCCAGCTCAGCTCATCCTTCCCCGGGTTGTCGTGTGCCTCGTCGTTCATGCAGTCAGCCATGCTGTGTGTCTGCAGTCTCACTGCTCACTGTGGGGAGAGAGAACCAGTCTGTCCTCCCCAGTAGACTCCCAGTCACACACCTGGACTCAGACCAGAGTGTCCACAGTCAGCTGGACGGACGCCCAGCCTAAAAACTTTTCCTTCACTCTTTGATTTTACGTCTTTCTTTTCCTTTTTACTCCCTCTGTCTCTCTTTTATCTCCCTCTCTGTGTGTCTGCAGGTTTATCTGTGTCCTCTCTTGCTCTGTCCTATATCTGTTCACTGTGTGTAGACTGTCTGTACTTCTCTTTTCTCTCACTGGCTCCTCCCCCCATCTCTCTCTCTCTCTCTCCCTTTTCTCTCTCACAGTTATGTCTGTCTTCCTCTCTTTCTCTGCAGGTGTGCTCACTCGCTCGCTCTCTCCTACTTTAAAAAACAGATTTCTTTTATATTCCCTTCACTCTTCACACTCGGTTCTTAATTTTTCCCTCTGTGTTACATTTATATAGCACCTTTCACAGACATAAACCCAATGTTTTATAAAAAACTGAACACCTGCTTGAATAAAAACACCTTTAGCTGCTTTTTAAAAGAATGAATTTAAACAAGGTAAAGAACAGAGGCGGCAGTGTGTTCCACAGTTTGGGAGCCACTGCCTGAAAAGCTTGATCCCCTCCAAAGTCCTAAAGGTTGTTCTGGGACCTCAGGAAGCGGGCGGGTGTGTGAGGATCAGGTTCTGAGATGTAAGGAGCTTGTCCAAGTAAAAGCTCTAAAAGTAAGGACCAGGATTTTAAAATGTGTGTTCTGAAACTGCCTGGAAACGGTCGATGTCTTTCTTTTAATCCCTTAGAACACAGAGCATTTTGGCTTTTTCCCATGACTGTGTTTCAACAGTATATACAGAGGCTATAAGAATGTGTGTTATAGAGTGTATTATATCCTTTTTTTTTTCAGCACAACCTAGACAAATCTGCTAAACACACGTGAGCAAAAAAACAAAATGTTTAAAATCAGACAGCATTTGTGAAATTTGGAAATAAGCCACTGTTCAAAGTTCACTTGGCTCGTTTTTAGGAAGAAAAATAAATAAAAAAACTGTCTATTTTGTGACTTCTGCAGAATTACTGCTACTTTATATAACTACTAAGAATGTGATATTTAATTGACCATAACTTTGACTAAACAAACATAAGAAGACCAAAAAAACACATTTTGTAAAGCCTGAAATGCCCCATGTCCATATAAGGAGTTGTGTGTTATTCCCACGGCAATTAATCAAGGATTAAAACAAGTAAAAAGGCTACTAGAGTATATTCTAAACGAGAAGAGATAAAAATGTGAATAATCATTTCAAGTTGGGCCTTAGACACCGGAGCTCTACATGATCATTGTTTCTCAGCTCCATCTTGTGCTGTGTCATGTACCGTGTGTGTGTATGTGTGTGTGTGTGTGTGTGTTGGAATGCTGGCAGGAAGGTCATGCTGGTGTGTTTTCTGTTGGAGGCCACAGATCCACCCTTGGGTGAAGGAAACACCAGCAGTTGAGAAAACAGGCTGATAGATGTAGGGTAGAATAAAAGGTCAGGCTGGACTGGAAGACTCTGTCAACTTTCTCAGAGTGTATACAAAACACAATGACGTATACACACTTTTAGCACACGCCGTCGTAAACCGTTCATTCACCACAACCAAGTGGTTTCTAATTTCAAGTGTAAAAATAGAGGCAGTGTTGTGGGGTTTTTATTCCCGTTTCTATTCCTCTCGTGGTTAATCCATATCCTCCAGGCAGCCTGTGTTAATTGCCCCACATTCTTTATCAGGAATGTCCTCTGAGTCGTCGAATTCAGGTGAGCTCCCCTGTTTCCACACTGGGACTGAAGAGTGTGTGTGTGTGTGTGTGTGTGTGTGTGATCCACATCTGATCCAAGTGATATATTGTATATAAACCAGACAGGGCCGGCCCAAGCCTTCATGGGGCCCTCAGCCAAAATTTTAATGGGGGGCCCCTTTATTAACATCAATAATAAAGCAGTAAATGACATGATGACATGGATTCAGGCAGTTGTAGCTGCCTGACATGTTCTTACCCATATATTATTGGCTTTAATCTTAAATGATGGCGAAATATGGAGGAGAATATGGTGTCAGTCACAAAATAAAGTTTAAAGTTTAAAGACTCACCCTGCATCGCCATCATGTACAAAATATGCATTTATAATTTTCTAAAGGTTTTTTAAATTGTGTAAAATCATCTCAGTTTGTCAATCGTCTCTCGGGTTTGGTCGGAATAAAGGCCTTTCTGCATGGAGTTTCCATGTTCTCCCCGTGTGTGTGTGTGTGTGTGTGTGTGTGTGTGTGTGTGGGTTTCCTCCGCCAACAGCCATTGTCTCAGCTGCTGTTGGTGGACGAGGTATCGTACGCCAGATAAACCATTACACGTAGTTCCTTGCTGATAAAGATGTGATTGCAAATATAATCGATGCCAGTTGTGTCCTTTTGTTTGTGTTAACTCCTGGTGAATGCAGGGCTGAGAGCCAGAGTGTGGTGCTGCAGATAAGATATAAGATACCTGGAGTCAGACTGGACCAGGACTGCTCACCAGAGACCGCTCTGTGATATGACGGTGGACACCAATGGGAAAACAAGGTCAGCTCCAAACAAAAATGCTTGAAACAGTGATGGCAAAACTGAAAGATATGTGTCAGTCGTGACTTCACCCCTGAGAATCTGAAATCATACACCTATTGGACGATACCAGCTGTCAATCACATCATATGTGCCGTACGCTATCGTCTATTTTCTTCTAAATAAGAATATAATGTACAAAATTGATGTCCTAAGTTTTGAAGAAGAATTGAAGAAGACCTGATGTAGGCTCATTTTCCCATTGACTTAGATTCGAATAGACCTCTTTTTGCTGCCTGTTGAGTCACCCCCTGTTGGCTATTCAATGTATTGTTACTTCCAGATTGGCCTCTTCTGGCAAACCGGAAGTCTGTGTCCACTTTAAATATATAGATATTTGTTTCACCTTTTATTGCATGAGAAAGGCAGATGACATGAGAGTGGACCATTATCACATTTATTCATCACTTTAAAATATGGCATTTTGGCTCCCCCTGTTGGAAGAAATTAGTCACTACAACTCAACTCCATTCCCACTGTAACAATTTATTTTAATTTTATTTTTTTTAAATCACAATATTGACTACAGAGAAACACATTTTTAGAATCATAAAAGATATTTTAATCCTGAAACTTTGATTTTATTTCCCCCTTTTCCTGTTATTTGTTCCCTTATATTCTGAGTTTAAATTCAGTATTATACATAAAGAAACACTGATGTCACATCTGCACACGATGTCTGCCCTCATCACTTGAGTAATTTAGATGAGGGAATCAATACATGGTTGGATGGTTAGAAAGTGTCCAGTTTGTCTACAGCAGTAACCATGGGAACTGGTCAGAGAAGATGGAGGTCAACCATGGAAACGCCCGAGATAAACAGCGTGTTAATCACCTATTGTTGGCAAACACTTCGGCTCTGGTGCAACGGAGTGGAAACCAGGATGAAATCAGTGTTGGTTTTTGTGTTGTTAGCAATTTCTTTTTCTTTCTTTTTCTTTTTAAAGAGTACATTTTGTCAGTATTACTCTGTAAAGATAGAGAAGATACAATAATGAATCTTGCATTAATCTATGCTGATACAGCTTCAGTATTAGCAAAAATCTAACATTGCTTAACCTCTGTTGTTCAAAGCTGACACTAAACAGTGCCGCATTTAAAAAAAGTCTAAACTTAATTTCACTGTGTGTCACCAACTATCTGTTATCTGAAGAACAACCAAACAAACATATTCTTTGTTTTGGTAAAGAAAATCAGAAATATCAAAGTATTAAAACACATCCCATGAAACAACACCTCACTATTCACATTTTAATGTGTTTATCATTTTTACTTCAGTATTGTGTTACATTCTTGTGGTGGGTGTGGGCCTTGGAGGGTTTGGAACAACTTTTAAGGGCCTTAACCCTCTCATATAGAGAGAATTGTGGCGTTTTCTTTCATTGTTTTGACAAACATCAACATTTAATGTCTATGTTACCTGCCAGTTAGAACAACACAAAATGACATGGTTACATTTACCTCTCGGATCAATGTCAGTGCCTCCCACAGCGTGGCCCGCTGCCCACTTGGAGGTATTACATGTGGGCCTTGGAAAGGAATGTCATTATTTATGACCATTCACTGGTAATTGGGATCCAGTCTCGAGGCTATTAAACTATTATTATTACAACAAAAAATGCCTGTCTGTATAAATAACATTAGAACTGTCCTGTGTAAATCTATAACTTGATATATATCTGCTCCTGGTCTCTCTCTTCTGTCTCTACCTCACTTCCCTCTTTCCCTTCTGTCCCCCCAACCCGTCGAGGCAGATCTCCACTCTCCTTGCTCATTGTGTAAAATGTTGGGTTTCTCTTCTCTCTATAATATTTTCTGCATTACTATGTACAGTATGTTGTGTGTTTAAAACAAATAAAACTGAATTTAATTGAATTTCATTTTGAACACAAAGGGCTTTTCAGGTGTTGCCAAAATGTAATTGTGATTACTTGTGACCATAACTTGGGACAAAATATTTCATTTTCAATGTTACTTCAGTGTTGTGCTACATGCAAAATGGCGCTAAATGTCAGTGTTCGCCTTTGAAGTTTTGCTGAGGTTTTTAGAGTCACAAACCCTTGAAGTTCGGGAGTCAAGATATGATGGGTGTCACCACGACAACTACCCACTACCTATGTTTTTTTTTGGCCGAAGACGGGTACTCGAATGCATCGTCAAAATTCTCCCAGGACACCCTGAACGCACCATACTGTAGCGTGGCGAGGGCGGGCCCTGTGACGTAGAGCGGAGGCTTCGGCTGTTTATTGTTCCTTCGTCAGCATAGGCAACAGAAAAAATACAGGCTAACAGGCTGCACGCTACCTCCTCCACACGGTTCACGGTCGGTTTAACGAGAGTGTAACGGTCGAGACAGCTGAGTGTACCAAGCAGGGGCCATGGCGTACGCGTACCTCTTCAAATACATCATCATCGGAGACACGGGTAGGCTGCAGCAGCGACACAGCCACACACACACACACACACAGGCAGCTAGCGTACGGCTAGTAGCTCTTAGCGGTTAGCTTAGCGGGGCATTTCCGCAGTGTTGGTCGGTCCAATGACGTGGTAAAAGCGGAGACAGTGGGAATGACAGCTCCAATTCTCCCCGCTGTCGAACAAATACAATACTCAAAGTTCCGTGACAGTGGCATTGAATTGTACACACGCATCATGTCACGAGCTTACACGTATTTTTACTTAACCAAAGCACTTGTTGACAGTGATAAACACATTCTGGGCCTTTTGTCTGTACGTGTCCAGGGTGGGGGTGTTAGCCACAGTTAGCATAGCTCAAGCTAAGTCCCAAGCTAGCATTGGCCGTTAACTGAATATTAAATACACAGACAGCCGTCACGACTGTGTTTTAACAGGCCGGTATGTCATCACACAGGAGACGGATAATCGTGACATCGGTATATTTTCACTGTGAGTGTTATTGTGAGGTAACATTAGCTGGACGTCTTGTACAAAAGGGCCAGAACGTGAAGATGCTAAAGCCTCCGGTATTTCTTGAAATGGCGTTGGGTAGTTGTTGTTCCTGTTGCACGACTTGGCCCGTCTTCTGTTTTCATAACTATGTCAGGTTTTTGGTTTTCTCTCGCATGCTGGAAGGAGGATAGGAAAGCAGAAGTCAATGTTGTCATGTGTGTATTTTCAGCCAGTAGCTTTAATGATCGACCTGCTCTCTGTGGTGTATAGCCTGTGTAGCAGGTGCATTTTCACTGCTGCTGTATTACCATAAAGTAGCGCGTGTGTAAGGAGAAAACACACTATCTTTATTGCAGGGTTCTCAGTGACCTGGGGGCCACTGAATGTCCAGTCTGATCAGGAGGGGACCGTAAAAAAAGGCTAACTTTTTTGGGGAAAAAGCTCAAAACTATATGACAACATTTCATCGTGACATCGCAATAATGATAGTAATGACAGTGTTCACAGAATACCAAAATAAAAGTAAAAAATGTAAAATGTAAAACTTACTAAAATAATTATAACTTGATATTGGGATAGATATTAAATATATTTGAGAGGCAGCACGTTTCTAGATCTCTGCTTTAAGCCTGCCCCACACTAGAGGATTTTCAAATCTGACCTATAAACATGGGAGAACACCAACACAAACTTTGTAACCAACATGTACTAGACAATCCAGTGAAAACGCAGGACCATGCACTTGCCATCAAACAGGGAATCTCCAGGGACAAGATTCCAGGGATTTGGGGTCTTACAGAAACTTGTGTGATTTAATGTGACTTCAGAATATAAACAGACATGGAGGTGGACTGTTGGCATTGGTGGTTAATAGCTGTTGTGTGTGTATGTGATGTTTTGTGCTGAGAAACTCAAAAAACTGTGGATTAAGTTGTGGCTAAGAAGACTGAAGCAACTTGGTTTTTACAAGTTAAGGTTCTAATCAAAAGTTTGCAACATCCCTTTTTTATGTGGGGAAAAAAAGAGCCAACTATTTTGGGGGGAAAGCAGTCAAGGTGGATGATATGAGCCGAAAACAACATCATAGTATTCCATCATGATATCGCGATACTGATATTTGTGACAATATTTCAGAGACTGTCAAAATAATAGTGTTTATTTTATATAAGTTCACAATAAAAAAAATATTAATGATGCAAAATGAAAATAAACATACATTACATACAAAAATATGTTGGTATGTGCCGCATGTGGCCTGCGTGCTGTAAGTTTGAAACCTCTGCTTCATAGATATGGAGAGAATTGTGTTGCATGATGCATTTAATACAAGAAGCTAACACCAAACATGCACTTGGGGCTGAACAGCTCTCTCTAATAAAAAAAAAAGTAAAATCAAAAACAATCATCACCATGTTTTTAGTGTTTTTGCACGTTAGGGATTTTTGTTGACACTGAATACTGAAGAAAGATAATCATTATGGCAGAAATGAAAGAATCTAATTCTAATAGGTGTACGTCATGCTCATGTGTGCATCTGTTTTGGATGATTACTGGTGGGCTACATGTTTACTCCAGTGATGTTGCGAAAGGGGTTCAAGTTTTGTCTGCTGAGGTTGTTTTACCTCTGGTAGTGTTGCAGCCAAGATCCAAACCCGATTACATTTGTGCTTACAATAAAAATATTCCAGCAGTGGCCCTGTATCCATGTTTTTTAGTCTATTTTTGACCCAGGCTCCTCTTGGAGATTCTTAGTATCAGCAAGATTCGGTGTATCAATCCCAGTTTTCCTATAAAGCATATCACACAGTTTAATCAAATTTTAAACAAGGAAAAAAATATAAATGTTAGTTTTATCCATACATAGCTGTTTAATAGACTTCATTCACCACAATAAGCAATGTAGCTCTTTTTACATGGATCTGTTTTGTTGCTGCTTCCCAACTATTGATATAATCATATTTATTTATCTCACAAAGTTGTTGTGGCTTTCTCATCAGTCCACACATACCTCCTTTCATCACCTTGTTCCACTTTTTTTTCTGGTGCAGGGAATTGTGTAAGCATTATTTGCTTTTCCCATTGCATGTTTTTTTTAGCATTGTCTTAGGCTTTATTGATACTCCAACTGTTCCACCTCCCTTTAAGCAAATATGCAATATGTCGAAGTGTTTTTTAATTTTCTGGGTTTCTACTCTGGGATTATTTAAGCACAATTTGGAAACACTGCAAACTGGGGTAAGAATGTTACCAAAGCTGGAAAATCCTACAGTTTCACAAGCAACAGTTCCACATGTACAGCTGTTGTTATCACTTTAAATCCTTCTCACAAGCCTTGAGAAAAGTAGAACCTTTTTTACTTGGCTGTAACTGAGGCTTTACAGTTGCATTACTGAGCAGATTGTTAGTTTTTTAAATGAGCAAGAAAAGCTAATCAGATTTAAAAAGAAAATATTCTAATCTTCCTATTGCTTGTTCAACTTCAAGTATTTATATGTCAATAATATAGGCTGTCAGCTTTTTAAAATATCGAGACCCAAAAGCTGCAGGCCTGCAAATATTTGAAGGATGTTTGTTAAAGGATGTTTTGCTAAAACTGGATTATATGACATGTGTCAACAAACGGTTACGCTGGTTGAAATTACACATGGAGATGACATAATGATGACATAATTAAAACAGGAAAGTGGCCTAGAGAGTGGGCATGTGGGTATTATTCTGGTCATCATGAGAAATTCTCTGGTGATAAACTGAGGGCTTGATAAACCTGCACAAGCAGTTAATCCTGTTCTGTGAGCAGTCCAGGTCCAGGACCTACCAACAGAAGTTAAATGGTTAAAATTAGTTTTTTCAGTTTTTTTATTTTCAGTAATAAAACTCAGTTTACTAATAATTATATTTAATATATATGTACAATTATTCCTAATTTGATTTGTTAGTGTCATTTTTATAGGTAAATATAGAAAATGGGAGTGGACCAAGGAAGTTGCCCTGTAGGACCCCACAGAATTACTTTGTCAGGACTTAGGTGTCCAAGTGGTCTATGGATGTAAAATGCTGTCCATATAAAATGTTCAGTTTGTGTCCCACTGGTGAAACATTGTTGTTGTTTTTGTCCAGTGTTGCCCATAGTCACATAGGGATTTTGGTTCAGTCAAAGTATCTTATTAAATACTTATTTATGTGATTAATATTGCAGTAATTTATTTTTAACCCCCCCCTCCCCCCTTTGGCTTTCATTTAGGTCGAAGCTTTTACCTTGTTTCTCCCACTCGACGTCAATTTGAAGCCTTAACTGGTCATTGTGAATTCCCGTGGTCAGGACTGGATAACGTGGATGAGTTTAATTGCAGTGTTTCAAACAGCAGTTAACTGTGGACTCATGATCATACGAGTCCGAGCTTTGCGATGAGTAACGTACTGCTGTATGTCCACTAGAAGTCATATTGCGTTTTTCACACATCTGAGGAGGCCATGTTCATTACTGCCCCATAAACTTGTTCATACACAAAGCATGTGACTGAACTATTTTCCTAAAAGATTTTTAACCTCAACTGACATCTGCTAGTTGATTCAGTTTCTTTTTTTTAGTTACATATATTCAACACATTTGTCAACACATTGCATGGTAGTGGGTTTTGGGTGATGTCCAGTTTTTTCTTCTTTTTTTTTTCTTTTGGAATCCTTGCTCTACAGTTTGCAATAAAATAAAAAGTAGACACAAAATATTACTTAAAAAGTTCAGGAAAGAATTACAGGGTAATTATTGGGCTATATTTTTCTCTTAAGGCAGTGGCCACAAGCCTGTTTGGTAGAAAGATTAACTCAATCTTAAGAATACATTTTTGTCTCTCACTATGCGGTAACCTCCAAAAATAGTCAGCGTATCAACAGAACACTATGAAACTCTGCTTTTATAGTCTACAAAGTTATATTAAGACATGCTCACATAGTAGGGCTGCAAATAACAATAGTTTTTACTCGGTCTGCAGATTATTTTATCCATTAAACTATTCATCAAATCAACATTTGTTCCTGGAAGAACTTTTTTTAGTGCCTTGAATTATCTCCTACCTCAGGTAACATCCTCATGATGTTTGTCTGATTAATTGCTCAAAACCTGAATATATTCAGTAAACAAAGATTTTTAAAAAACAGTTTTTCCAACAAGTAATCAATTATTAAAATATTTCTGGCAATCAACTAATCAAATATGTTTTGGGCTCTGTAACATGAAGCTTTAAATCCAGGTGAAAAGATCTCCGAGTGTGTTTAGTTTCTATTGAACACTTGGCTTGCATTCATTATAGCGCTTGTACATTTCATATGGAGGATGTAGTTATGTGTTTCTTACAGTGTTAATCAGCACTGTGAGTGGGTGATGTGTTTGGTGAGCATTCTTCTACAAAGGAAGTTACGTTATGATGGAACCGTCTGTTTATAGTGGTGTGTCTGATTGTACATATATTTAATACAGCAAATGGAAGCAAAACTCCCTAATGCACTGGTAGTAGAAGAGTACTGTAAGCAGGTGTCTGTTGGTTGCGTACATACGTGTGATAGAGGTGGCAATGATGTGATTGCAACACCTCTGTACAGCTGCACTCCTTGTGATCCCTTTACTTCTCCACCCATCTGTAATGATCCTCATCACCATGCATTTCCTGCCTAGCAACGCCACTGCCTGGCTGTGGTAACCCTTGGAAACTAAGGAGGAGGAGGAGGAGGAGGAGGAGGACGACCACCACCACCACCGTGTCCCTTTCTGTCACCTCAAATTCTGTCATTCAGTTTTTCTGGTCATCTAATTTGCTTTCTTTCCTCTTTGCGCTTCACATCAGCCAGGCACTAAAATGTTAAGTAGTACAGTGCTAAAGTTGTAGACATGAGTACTAGGCCTGTTTCGGGAGTCCAATATACTTTGAATATTAAAAAAATCAGTATGGCCCAGTGGACAGAACATTTAAAAACCACACTAAGTTAAAATGTAATAAAATTTGAATATTTTAAAAATAATATGGAATTCGAATGGGACTACAGAGGAAAATTGACAGCCCTAATGAATACAGGTCACCCACCTTTTTTGACTTGGTGACTGAATTGTTTTTCTTCCTGTTGAAGTCCTGAACACCATGTGATAACAGAAAAACACAAACATTTGTACAGGGAAACAAGACAAATTTTCACTTTAAAGAAGCTGAAACCAGATACTGTTTGCTTAAATTGTGTCCAGTGTGTCACATTAAGGAGGGCTCATTGGCTTAAAACTGAATATATAATAGAATGAACCTATTATATGCAAGGGTCTTGCATTACAGATGCTGCCATCTTGTAAACGAAGGAGTCGTTTGTTTTGTTGCATCATGAAGTCTCACATTAGACGTCAGTACATTATATTACACAATTCATCTGTGAAAACAGTGATTTTCTGCGGTCATTCATTAATAGTGGTTGCCGATTTCTGTTCGTCATTACACATTCAACCTGTTTTCTAAAAAAGAATGTGTATTTCCTCATCACCTGTCCTGGCTTTATTTACCTTGTAGGCTTGAACAATAGGAGCAGTATCCTATCTTTTGTGCATTAAAAATACACATTTCACTTATGGTGATATTTAGGGGTGAAACAATCACTCGATTTATTTTTTTTTAGAAAATATCTTAACAATTATCTTTTTTGATCCAGTGAACCTGTGGACAATGTTGACATGCTGCATTTCCACTTAATTAAGTTTTGAGTCTAAAATTAAGTTTGTACTGCAGACATCATCTGACCCTGTAATCCAATGATTTGCTCCAGTTTTAACTGAGTAAGCAGAACTAATAGAAACCAAATATTTGTAAGGGTGAATCTTGGCACGGCTGTAATCTCAGTCTGTGGCACATAACATTCAGTCATACTTTTAACAGGATTGTTGATGAAGGGCAGATTGAGCAGTAACCCTTTGCAAAAACATTGGCCTCGCACATGCGTCAAAGAAGCCAGCTGCTCAATTAACTCACTAACAGTTACCTCAGGTTAACTAATCTGACTCACACTAGGTTTTGTCAAAGTAGAGTGGAAGCTCCCCTGCCAGGTTTATTTGAAGTGGACAATGACTCCAATATTTCCATGTGAAGCTAAAATCAATCATTTGTCAAGGACTATAATTACTGTCAGGCAATTGCAGCTTCCCACTGGGAAATGTCACTTTGAAACGCACAGCACTGGGTTGGGTATTAACTGGTGGATGGATAAGGTTAGGGATAAAACTTAATTTAGGCTGTCCAAATGAATTAAAGTAAGTGCAGTGTCCTAGAATAGCTATGTAAACGTGTGTGTGTGTGTACATGAAATATTCTGTATTATTCACTCGTCAATGTTTTTTTTTGCTTGTTTTTCAGGTGTTGGGAAGTCATGTCTATTACTACAGTTCACAGACAAGAGGTTTCAGCCAGTTCACGACCTCACCATTGGTAAGAATACTTAAAATTTGCAAATATGTTAAGTCAGTACAAGCTTTTATATTACTGTCAGACTGTATAGATGACTGTTTAGATATTCTGTATAATTTTACCAACATCATTTGTTATTGAAATTTGTGTCAAACGACTGCTACAACAATGTAGTGTCATTTACCTTTGGAGTAATTAAGTTCTACTGTAGAACTTAATTACTTAAGAGATAAGTTGTTTGCCTCCAACAAGGATTAAACACTTTTGTCACCTGTGTTTTTCATACCGGCACTGGAGGTTTTTACATTTCAATCCACTGGGTCCAGAAGACTTGTGTATTTGTATAGAACTTTACCTGCTTATATTACTGTCTTGTAAAAGCTTGACAAAACCATCTTGATCTGTGAAGATGTTGCTGAGATATACACAAAACTTGGTAAATGTAAATTGTGAAATCCGTTAGGTGTAGACTCTTTCAACCACTCAACTTTGTATCAGTAATAGTGGACAGTTGTGAAGTAGACTGCCGGCCTGACAGTCAAACTGTCAAATTTTGAAAATATGAGTGACACCTAAATTACATATAATGCAATGTTTGGTGTTAATGCATCATTAGAGAGATTTCAGGTCGGTTGATGTGTCCCTGTCTCTATAGGTGTGGAGTTTGGAGCGAGGATGATCACTATAGATGGCAAACAGATCAAACTGCAGATCTGGGATACGGTAATAAAGCTCCTGTACATACACTGTATATATTATCTATTTGTCTCAGGGTGGTGTTTTTTGTTTTGTTTCTTTCAATTAATTTAAATGAAATGGTAATAAGAGAGAAGCTGAGATCAACTGCAGCATTGTGAAGATGTGCAAGTAGACATTATCGGGCATTTAAATGACATTGCAAAAAAAACGACAAAACACACACTGAAAGGAGCCGTACTTGCTGCATCAGTGAGCAGGATTCAGTGTCACATGACCACTAGTGGGCCTGCATGATCACATGACCTCTCGCGAGCATCCTCCCTGCCACCTAGGGTATGCTAATAGGGGGAAAACTATGGAGACACCAGCCCCTACAACTAAGTCTTTGAAATTGTTTTATTTGCTCTTGCTTGTTTTCTGCACAATTTACCTTTCACTACAGAACATCTGAATATTTACCCAGAGTTCAGTGTTTCTGCACTGTAGTTCAGTTATAAGTCCCTCAATTTGTACATTGATATAATTATTAGTATTAAAATCTAAATTTTATAGGATATCGAGTAACTATTGTTATCGAAATCCCAAAAATATCGAAATCCCAAAAGTGGCTAAAAAGGGCAAGGATAAAGCGGTGGAAAATGGATGGATGTTTCTGCCATAGAAAGAAATGCTCCTTTATGTGGTGTTGTGTGCATGTAGTAGACCAGTTTACCAGCAGGTGGAGCCACAGCTCCACTTAAAAATGCTGCCTGACAGTGCTGATCAGTGATGTCAGTCCCTACTGTTACAGACCGCAGGTTTTCTATCCTTCCCTTAAAATAATCTCACTCACTGTGGAGCTGCTATTAAATTTGACACAGTAAGATGGTTAAATGACGCCCAGCAGCAGATGACGATGACTGGCCTCACGATACACCACCACTACCAAATGGTTAATAAGACCAGTTGGATGATTGTGTAGGCAGAACTTGCCGTATGAGCAAGTGTGTGTATGTGTGTGTTTCCTTCTACACACAAACATGAAGGCCAGATGGCAGACAGACTCAGCGATCCCTCTCTTTCACCCTTATTTATCATTTATTCACTAATAGCATTACCGGCTGGTTGACTGCCTCCTCCTAACTGACTGACTGAAAGACTGGCTGTTCTGGTGGCCATGTAAGTTGGTGTTTGGTTCACTGGTTGGCCTTTTGACTGGTTCTCTGGCACAATAATGTCAATGGCCTTAACTGACTTAAGACCATGGTTCTCAAACTGTGGTCTGTGTATGTCCAGTGGTACACAAGCTTCCTCTGCTGTTGCACTGTATCTACTGGGGGTATGTGATCGGAGTGAAGCTGAGGAATCTTGACCAAAGTGTGTAGAAAATGAAACAAATAATGATTATGAGAGTCACCTTATCTCTCACTCCATCTTGATCTAATTTCAACATATCAGTGTGTGAAGTATATGTGAGGAAGACGAGGATGGTGAGAGAGCAAATGATCTTACTGGGAATAAATCTGCCTCCAGTGAAAAGTCTGTAGCTGGCTTTGCTCGACCTATTCACACCTCTGTATTCTAACGTTGGTGATAATGGGGTTACTTTAGGAGCTCAGTGTTTTCTCAGGTGGTAATTTGTATAACAGGTTTGAGAACCACAGGATTAAGATGTTGTCTTTGAGGAGTTTGTCATTCAGAATGAGACAAGTCACATTTATCATTCATAAAGCATCCAAAAGCTAAAAACTCCACATATTCCAGAGAAAGACTTGGCATTTTAACTCCATATCAGAAACACGTGATGACATGAGCACATATCACTGTACTACTTATTATTACCAATAGTTGTTTGTTTAGTTGGCGAAAGTACTACAAACAATAAAAAAGTCAAAGGGGTTTATTTTGTCAGTTTAACAACATGTTGAAGCTGTAGCTGAAAGTCTGTGTTAATATAGCTTCTTACACAGCTAGTAGTCAAACTATGACTGATGAGATCCTACTGCGTCATTGTTTTCAAAAGTCTCCGGTTTTGCTGGTTCATACTAAAACACAGACCTTGACTTTTCAAAATAAAATAGAACCAGTAGCTTTTTTTAGACTTGTTTGTTTTGGGAGCTCTAAAACGCAGGTGTAGTGTTGACACCGGGCATAACCGAAGTATAATTTATGCATTTTGTTGTATGGCTGCAGCCTTAGTCACAGACTGGTTGTCTGACTAAGTGACTGACCACTTTACCCAGCAGTTGAGTGGCTTCCTCGGTGACAAACTCGCAGCCTGGTCCACTGACTCGCTGAATGAGTCACCGGCCAACTGCTTCTAAAGTGACTGACTGACTGACTTTTCAGATGAGGTCAGAGCAGTGTAGGCCTGCAGCTGCCAGGATAGAGCGCTGTTTTGTTTTCTGCCCCAGCTTGAACGAAACACAGACAACATTGTTACAGTACGTCAGTTGGAGACAGAGGATGAATGGACATGTGAAGGGGGGTGGTAAGAATTCTAGATGGTGAAAGGGGTGATAGAATGAGGGAAAACCCACGACTTAATGGAAAGAGAATGAAAAGATGAGGAGGTGCTCGAGGTATGATAATGAGGGATGAGGAACTGAATGTTCAAGGTGACCTAAAGAGTGAGATTGACTGTCGTATGTCATTGCAGGTTTAATTTGTGTAAAATGTGGCCTGCCATGTAGTTCATAAATACGGAAGTAGGAGAAGTAGACACAACGCAGAGAGAATGAAGGGATTTGTGACAGAGATGGAGAAAGAGAGAACTCCATTGTATCCAGTTACAGGCTCTTCTCTGTCCTGCCCTCTCTCCAGCTGACTGAAAATCCGGAGCTGGATTCTACCAGATAATAGGACATGTATCTGGCTAGACCACCAGTCCAATGCATGTAGACCACCAGAGAGTGGGACAGTGTTCATGTTTTAGGACAGAAAGATCAGAGCCGTGAATCCTGAGTCTAAAATACCAGCGGTTCCATATTTGTCCATGGTCAATTAAATTATTAAAATTTCAATTTCTGTTAATTAATATATGTATGTGTTTCTGCAGGCTGGTCAGGAGTCGTTCCGGTCCATCACCAGGTCTTACTACAGAGGAGCAGCAGGAGCGCTGCTAGTCTATGACATCACAAGGTATGAGCAAATCAGATGTGCCCCCACATATGAGCCCCCTTCCTTTTAGATGGTGGTAACTAAGTTCAACTTCTGAAGATGTTGTGACCTGGATGTCTGAGAACCTTCACAGACACTTTTTGAGATGTAGCAATCATCGTAACATTTCACCAAAGTAAAATATATAGCTTGATTGAAATTGCAGGTGCAATTTAAATATGAAACCAAAAAAGTAAAAAATAGTCCACAGATTTTCGTCCTGTCTTTTAAGGATAAAAGAAAGTAACACAGAACCAGATGGAATTGTTTATTTTCAAATAAAGGAAGGCTAAATTTAACTAAGAGGAGGGGAACAGGGCAGGTGGATTCTATGTTAAATTCTCTAATGATCATAACAAAAAGAAAACTAACCAGGAGCTTTTACTTTGTTTTCACCAAAATAAATAGACATTTAAAATGAAAATATTGGTGTAACTAAACATAAAACTCCCTCAGTTTGTGGAACTATTGCCCGGTACCGTCCAAGTGCAAAAGAACCTACTATATGCTTAACAAAGCCACAATAGGAATTTGTGCTAGTCCACAAACTAGACTGTATGATGCAGGTTAGTGTGCTGAGGTTCTAAGCAGCCATGAATGATTGGCTGGCTCATATCTTAGGATTCTGGCTTCAGCAGTTCTTGAATGAGTAATAATAACAGTGCTACATGTTGATGTTGGGCGTAGATGCTGGCTTATTGGTGACATGTTAACACTTAATAAAGGACACCAGGGTTTCTGCAACTACAGACCCTAGTACCCACAACATATATTGAAAGCACTATTAAAAATAATGGCAAATTTAATTAAAAAAGTCATTTTGAAGTCTGTAATCATGGGCTTTAGGGCTCATCCTGTGCTTAGTTATGTGGAGTTGGTCTAAAATGGGAGTCAAACTCTGTTGTTGCCTGGCTAGCTTTTTGGCAAATCGTTGACACACACCACCAAGCAGACTTTGTCAGATTCAGCACTGATAAATGTCAAATATGAGCCTCATGGTGCAGCTGAAGGAAGTGGAGCACGTCAAAGGATTAGTAAAGCCTCTGCTCACCCACATTGTTTTTCTCTGATTAGGCCTCTACTACGCGGACAAATAGTATTTATTTGGGATGACTTGTTGACCTGATTCATAGTGTCACCTATTTTCAGCCACACTTATTAATAAAAATGTGAATGTGCAGAGGAGGGGCGGTCATTAGCCTCCATCATCTGGACTGCAAGAGTGTACATCAGTGATTTATGCCTTGAAAAGCAGCATGCAGGCTCAGAAAATGTACTGCCTTTTTAAAAGGACATCCACACTAGCATTTGCTTCGTGCCTCCACCACCATGACGTACAACAAAAAATATTGATCTTTGTAGCTGTGATTGACATGAAATTTGTTATTGATTTGTTATTGATCCCCCCCCACACACACACACACTCACACACACAGCTAAATTCCCAAGGATTTCTGTGACCCCTGCAACTCTTTTGTGCTGCACTGTCAAACATTAGGTCAAAATTAATTTACCATTAGCCTGCTGCTGCTTCTTCTTCTTCTACTCTGCTTAAACGCTAAAAGCTAAAAACCAGATGGTGACACATTTCCTGGCCTGCGTGTATTCATGCTCTGGGGTTCTTGGTTCTGAACTGCTCTGTAAATACAGTCGGCTGATTTACCAGCATTTTCAGTGCTGCACAGAAGGCAGAGGGGAATTTAAAGCCTCCAGGGGCCACCAGGGGGAATCGGACATAATACCTTCAGCTTGACGGAAATGAGAGAAGCACAAGGAGAAAGCCTGTGTGAACTGTCATGAGCTGTAAACTTCACTGTACTACAAAGACATTGTGCTAAATGGGACAGAGTTTCATGACATCATGAGTTTGTTTATTAGGCCTGACACAGGGGTGATGTTATGATGTATTACTGGGCTATTATTAGCATGGCAGCTACAACCCCTTAACCATGAATGTTGTACATTTTTCATAGGTTTAAATACAACTCTCAACTACTGTCAAGAACATTTCCATATCTATACACTGCATTACAGAATTAGTGCAGGATCATGCCATGAAATATCACATTATTTTAGTGTGTAACTATTTTCTTGCATTGTTTTGTATTTGTTTTTCAACCTTTTAGGTGTAATTGTTCTGAATTCATTGTCATTGTAATTGTATTATACAGTATATTGGAATATAAAACATTTCTGCTGTGTGCTGGTGGCCCACATACTGAACACGTATCCATCACAGGTTTAATCCAACATGGAAACATCTCTGCTCTTATTTTATGTCTCTTAAAGAAAAACTGAACTGTTTGTTCGAATGTCTGTGAGAATGGTTTTAAATTATGAAAGAGGAAGTAACATGCACACACATTTCCCTCTTTAGAAGGGGAAGTGGTTTGTATGTATGTTTGTGTGTGTTTATGTTTGAGTGATGGTGACATTATCTGTGTTTTATTCGTGATGATGTCCGTCGAGTCAAACCAGAAATCTGTGCTTGTTTTTAACAGAAGGGACACCTTCAACCACTTGACGACTTGGTTAGAGGACGCTCGCCAACATTCCAACTCAAATATGGTCATCATGCTCATTGGCAACAAGAGGTAAAAATGCCTTTTGTTGCAAAAGAATGTCTTTCCACAATGAGGGCCGCATGACAGAGGATTTAACCAGCAACAATTTAGCCAGTGCTCAAAATAAAGACACGCCACAGTAATTTAAGTGATCAAATCAAAAACAGGAACTCCAATTTTTCAGTAAACCTTTTCTCTGAAACTGAGACTATACATTATAAACCTGTGGTGTGTCAAATGAGGGCTGCTGTTCTCTGCTTCTCCAGGCTCCTTCAGAGAGAATTCACTGTTTGTACACTTCACTGTTGAAAGTGAACCTGTGGTTTTACTTTGTCATTTTGGGCAGTTTAGAATGAAGTTAAATTCATCCTTTTAAAATGAAATCCCACAGAGCACGACCGGTGCAAAAAATGTTTTGTATTTCTCAGGCGATTGTAACTTTGCTTTAGTATGTGTGTCAAAACTAATAGTTTATACATTTATTGATGCAACCACAGAATCACTCATTCCAGCTTTTTGAATATTGATTCAAACTACCAGGTAAAAGGGTTAGGGTTAGACCTTTTTATAGGAATAATGTTTAGAGTGTTGCTTTATAAAATGTATATTACAGGACCTTTTTCTGATCCTGACTCGTCCTGTACAAATGTTTGTTTTTAGTGACCTGGAGTCGAGGAGAGAGGTGAAGAAGGAGGAAGGTGAAGCATTTGCCAGAGAACACGGCCTCATATTCATGGAGACCTCAGCCAAGACTGCCTCTAATGTAGAGGAGGTAATAACACACACACACACACACTCACTGTAGGTTACACACGTTTTATCTTAGTTTTCAGAATCCACATCACATTGTGATAGCAATTGAACGTCCAATCTTTAAGATTCAGGTGAAATTATCTCCATTTGTCTGACATGGAGTGTAAAATATTTATACTGTATAGTGTTTTTTAAGGTGTTTTTAAGCTGAATCTTGCCCCTACATGCTTGAAAGGGAAGGGTGAGGTGGGAGATATTCGTCAGTAATGTGCAACTTCACCAATAAATGAAGCTAAATCCCACGTACTGTACATTGTAATGCATTTAAAGTGTCAGGTGGAGGAAAAGGAAAAACATTCTGGTGTCAACAACCCTTGCAATACTGTTTTTTTTTTATTTCATAACAGCCTCTCTTATTTGTCTGGCAAGTGTATTTTTGAATTTATAGGGCGGCGTTTTGAGGAGTGAGCACCCAGATCATCCTTTTCTTGACTCCTCCTAGATCAGATTTCCAACATATAACTTCATAAAGTTTTTTTAGGAATGAATTATGGGTTATCATAGCTGTAAGACTGCAGTTTACATCTAAACTATAATCTACTCGCTGTAGGCGAACACTAATGCTAGGTCGCCTCTTAATCTTCTTTTATTGGGAGAAGGGCTAAACCAGAATTTCACACACATTAGCTGATGTTTCACAGATATCAGTGCTGACATCTGTATCTGGGGTGAGCCATCTATTTGTTTGGAGCACAATACAAGCATAGAATGAATTCTCCAAAGACTATAATACTTAACACATCTTTGAATATGCAATGATTGATGTTGGGGAGAGTTGATAATCCTCAAACCCTCTGGAGGCTTTGATGCTGTTTTGTCTTCTGTAAATTGATGGATGTTGATGGATAGTTTGTTTGATACAGTTTGTTCCACATCCATTATCTGTTCTGGCTCTATATTAAAGGTCTGCTATGTAGTATTTAGCCTTACAAGATATCGGGGGAAACTAATTTGAACTCTAAATGTAGAGTAGAGAACTGTTGTGTTGAGCAGAGAGTGACCACCAGAGCTGCTCTGTTTGTAAACATGCTGCGTTCAAATGTGGGCGTTACCATGTTCACTGCACAAACCCACTCCAACATTGTCCCGTCTTATTCACAGTCTGTTAACCCTCACGATTTCTGAAAGCTTAGAGTTCTGGATGTCATATTATACAACTTAACCAGGTTGCTATCATGGGCGCCACATGAATATGACACTGTATGGTTTTAATTTAATAGAAGGCCTCTCTCGTGGACTCGTATGTCGATGTATGCTCACATAATTAGAGCTGCGGTTATTAACCAATTTTGATAATGGATTAATCAGTCCATGTCCTCTCAGACTCTGCAGGGCTCAAGGTCTTTGAAGAACTGCAGGCAATAATGTTAGTTTTTGTGAAAGACAAAATACATGCTCCTGGGTTCCTCGGTGTGTGGATTACGCCAGAAATATCAGTCGCTTAATATCATGGTCTTGGTGAGTGAACAAGGAAGCTTCACTCAAGCCTGTTCTCTTGTTCTTCTGTCTAAACTACTGTCGCTTTCAACCTTGTGTCTGTATGACGTCGTCTGGAGCAAACCTCCTGTTGACTCGACTGTTTACCTGTAGCGTCCGTCGCAGTGTGGCTCCACATTTAGCATCATGACCCACGGTTAGCAGAGGGAGCACAGTGCTCCGCCTCTCGCAGAGACACACCCCTGGTGTTGTTGTGGGTAATGAATGCATGCTGTTGTCCTCTGGGACCCCTTTCTCACTTATCCAGTCACATAAATAATCCCATTCTACACAGCACAGCATGCTAGCCAAGGGCGTGCACTCTCTGTCTTCTCTGCTCTCTCTCTCTCTCTCTCTCTCTCTCTCTCTCTCTCTCTCCTCCCTCCCTCCCTCTCTCCCTCTGTGAGTGTGTATGTGTGTGTTTAGACTTTCTTTCTAGCCTCTTGCCTGGCCTATATCATGTGAAATCACACCCCCATACACTGCATCTCTGGGGTTAAGATGGGGGTGAGTGTGTGTGTGTGTGTGTGTGTGTGTGTGTGTGTGTGTGGTATGATTAATTTGTCTCATTAGTGTCCTCTGAATCCTCTTGATACAGCCTCTCTCCTCCCTTCCCCTCATCTCTCGACACTCCATCCCTCCTCATCCCTTGACGTCCATCATTTGCTCTTTAGCTCCCCCTCCTCCCGTTCTCCGTCTCCATCCATTTCCTCCTCCCAGAGCTGAACCAACGTGTCTCCCCCCTGTTCCTCCCCCATGTCTTCCTGCCCACTTCCATTCATTTCTCTCTTCATCTCCCCCTCCTCCACCTCTTGCCCCCTCTTATCCATCATCCCCCCCACACACACACTTCTCCAGTGGTAAATCAACCAGTTATGGTTCATACATATTCATAACCTCCACCCCACATCCAACGACATCTAGCAGCCAATCAGTGGGCTGCTTTTGTCATGAGGCTCTGTGGGTGGACACTCGGGCTGAGGGGATGGTCTTCAGAGAGAGAGAGAGCGAGAGATTCCTTAAAGCAGCGTGTCACCATCTCATCATCTCATGCTTTCTTTCTTCCATATTTCCTCAAGCCTCTGTTCTCATCCTCTGCTTTTTATTTCTCCGTAGTCCTTCTCTTTTCTTGTTTTGTTCATTTCATCCTCCCTCAACTTTTTACTATTCCTCAAGTTAGGTATAATTTCGGTTTTCTGTAACATGTTTCACTATCACCTGTTTTTCTCAATCTCTCTTGTTTCTACCCATCGTTACAAGTAGATTATTATTTAATTAATTAGCCATTTATTACTTATAATTGAAGTTGGCACATTTTTATTCTCTGGAAATTAATAAATGCTGCTAAGTCACTCAAACTATTTTTTTACTTTACACCCCAGCATTTGTTTTTTTGAATTTCTTTATACATGTATAGTTTAACCATTGTTTTTGTTGCACTGCAGTGAAGACACAAAAAGCAGTTTGGAGAGATAGGAATGAATGATGAACGTTTGAATGATCAGGTAGTTGTTGTTTTTTTTAAAGCATCATATATCAGCCATGAGCTTCACTGATTTCAACCATATCAGTTGACCTCGAGTACAAACATCTGAACTTAATATTTAACGAACTTCCTAAACTAAGTGTCTGGGGGCCATGAAGCAGTGGAGGATGCAGTGATGCGAAGGAAGGAAGGAAGGAAGGAAGGAGGGAAGGAAGTAGGACAGAGTGAGGACAAGAGTCTATTTCCGAGAAGTTCAGGTCATGTCTTCGCATCTACTTATAGTTTAAAACGACATAAAGCACTTCTGCAGGATCTGTGTTCCATAATCTGAAATGAGTGTACTGACCTTGTCAGGACCAGTTGTTTTTATGCAGACCAAAACCTGGTCTTCGTGAGACAGAAAGTCTGTCCTGAGGAACTGTTATAGGGTTAGGTTTAGGGTTGGGTTAGGTGTTTTCTTGTGATGGTTGAGGTTAAGATAAGGGCCCCTGCAATGCCGTATGTGTCTGAGGGTCCTCACTGAACGCTGTGTAAACATAACTATGTGTGTGGTGCGCATCATCTAGCCCTCAGCTATTACCATGTAAATCCCAACATCAGCATTTGAAGCAGAAAATACTGTTTTACTAGGAATTTTTAATAATTTCAAGATTGTAAGTATGTATTACGTATGCATGTTTTAAGTTTATAATTATTGTAATACAAAAATGATTTGGCTTTCGTGACCTGTCATACATATTTTAGATCTTCGGCAGCTCAAATGAACAAGCACATTTCTGTTCTTTGAGCAGAGGAGACCTCTGTTTGTTGCAATCTGCACTGTCACCATGAGATGTCACTAATTCTTACACATGGACCTTTAATAACGTCCGCAGGACTGTAGTACAAAGAAATGGCAACAAAGTGTTCTTGAATGTTTAATCTTCAAACCTGTTGATGAAACACTGCATGAGTATGTTTACAAATGTGAATTTTATCATTCCTTCTGTTTCAGGCTTTCATCAACACAGCCAAGGAGATCTATGAGAAGATTCAGGAAGGAGTGTTTGATATCAACAATGAGGTGAGATGCATTGTTCCCTCCCCCTTTTTCCTTCCTCCACTCACCCGTCCATTTTTTGCTCCCTTTTTTGAGGTGATCTTCTCCTCCCTTGCAGCCTTTGTTCCCATCTTTCTCTTCTGTGTTGTTTTTTCAGCAGTGTGTGTGGTTTGCCACGCTCCTTTTCTTCTCAAAAAGAGGGGGGGAAACCCCTCCTTCCTGCTTCTATTGACTCCAGCCATGCAAATCTCCCTCCTCTCACCTGCTTTATTTTCCACACTCCACACAATCTCTCTTCTTTTCTTTTTTTTTTCACTCACTCACTCACTCTCTCTGCTTCTGCCAGCTCATAAATTCCACACATCCCACAAGGTCTCAGTCATTTGGTAAGAAAACAAACAAGTCAGCCAGTCAGTCTGTGAACTGTCTGTCCAACCAGTCAGTAAGTTTGCTATGCAGTTAACCAGATGGTTATCATCTTAGTGAAACAGCCTTGCAGACAGGAACGTCGAGACAACTGTGCGTGTGTGTCGGCACGTCACAGCCGCGGTCACACTGCTGCCACTTTACGTCGACTGAATCCAAAACTGTTGTTGAGGTGTGAAAAATGTCCGTGTTTACTTTTTCTAGTACTTTTCCATAAAGATAACAACCCGTTGATTCTTGTCGGACTAACAGGGTTCCCACGAGTCCTGTCTCATGCCCTGCGTTGCTTGATGTACATAAACTAGGCCTTCGCAGAACAAACATTGAGTCATAATTACCAGCGGTGTTGTGGACACTGTCCACTGTCTCTCTCCGCCGTTGACGGGAGATTCCGTGCAGAACGACGAGCGAGTAACGTTAAGCAAGAGAGAGCAAATGACGACGTGATGCCTGGAAAACTTGTCCAGATGCAGAGCGTGCTGCAGATCAATAAAAGTGGACGCCATCAGAGATGGACACGCTCTTACAAGTTGTCCTCCCAGCACATTTGGCCCTTGAATTTGAGGGAATTGGTCATGGAAAGTTCTTGAATTTGATGTCAATCCAGGTGTTGGGCACTCTGTAACAAACAACTGAGGTCTCTGGTTTCCATTTTCTGCTGAACAAGCTAAATTAATGATTTCATCAGCGCTCATAAATACCACTCGGCGGTCAGTTCCCAACAGAGGAAGTCATAATAATTGATTAGCATCCTGCATCGTTTCCTGTCCGACCGCGCTGAAGACACTACTTGGAGATGATGTTAACACGAGACGTCAGAATGTTCAGGCAAGTCGTGATCGATCGCGTCATAAAAACTTGTGCTGGCACATCTTTAAGATCCTCAGCCCTGTGTCTCAATCCTGTCCTGCATGTTTTAGATGTTTCCCTGCTTTAACACACCTCATTCAAATGGTGAGCTCATCATCATTATCGTCATGTCATCATCAGTCTCTAGTCGAGAGAAAAAAAGTCCCAAATTTACTGATTTCAATCATCAGTTTCTTTGTTCCATATAACAAAGAAGTCATGAAAAGTGAGTCATTTTGGTTTGTGATCATCGTCATTTCCAGGTTTGGTCAACACTGATCAACATTTTTCAACATTTTCGGACATTTTACCGATTTTAAAACAAGTACTCGATTCATCTGTCGAGTACTTGACAAAGCCTGTAACACATGGAGCAGTGTTTTCATTTAGTTTGAGTCAACTAAATGTGATCCATATTTTAATCAACTAAATCTATAGTGATCAGTCTTGGATCACTTCTTATTATTCCTCTCTTCTGATTCTTCGTGCCGCTCTAACATTTCCATTTAGTTTTTATTCCTTGACAAAAGTGTCGGTAAATATCGCCGGCCAAAAGAAGTCATTTTTTCGTCGACGAAATCAACACTGACACGGAGCATAGACACTGGCAAAATGTTAGCACGTGTTCACACACACACACACACACACACACAGAGGTTTTCAGTTTACAAACAGAACTGTGTGTACATGTGTGGTCACATTTACATCGTCATACATCTCGCTGCTGATCCGTCCAGTCACGACGAGGAAAGCTATAGACGGCGAGGTTTTCTGTGTCTGTGTGTGTGTGTGTGCGTGTGTGTGTGTCTGTGTCTGTGTGTGTGTGCGTGTGCGTGTGCGGGCCAGCCAGTGTTTTTGTTCTTCATACATAAACGTACGATGAAGTAAAAGCAGGCCAGCTGGCCAAACCACATCAGCTGACTGGCTGAGAGGAAGGGAAGCCCCGCCAGAAATGTTGGCAAGCACTATGAGAAAACACTCACACACACACACGCTTTCTCAGATACACACACACACACACACACATGGCCTGAGCTCAATAAATGTGATTTAAAGGCATACAGTGTTTCCCAGAGGCGCTACTGCTGCTGAGTGTAGGAAGGGGAGTGAAACAGAGAGAGAGAGAGAAAGATAAATATACACTGAGAGAGAGAGAGAAAGTGTGTGTATGTGTGTGTGTGTGTGTGTGTGGGGGGTGAAGCTGACTGTGCTATAGCCACACACACACACTGAGAGAGAGAGAGTTTAAGGGATGAAAGAACTATGTGTCTCCCACCCACTCGCCTGTCTCTCTCTCTCTCTGTGTGTAAGTGCTTGTCTTTTTTCTCTCGTGTGCTTTTGTGTTTCTTCTTCCTCAGCCTTTGTGCACAGCAGCAGCACCTGTTGCCTCCTCTGTGATGTGATCTAATAAAAGCACCTACAGACACACTGTGCCGTGTTTATCTCACCATGAAAGCAGCAACACACACACACACACACACACACACACACATGCGCGCGTGTGCAAACGCCCCTCATTGTTTTTCTTAATTAAGTCGGTGAAAATGTGACAGTGATTTTCCTGTCAAAATAATTTGAGGTTAGTCTTTCTCAGGTGAGGGCACAGCGTTGGAGGATCTACTGACGACGTGTATTGAATTTCAGATAACGTAAATGTTCCTCTAATTAATAACGATGTTGGTGTCAAATTAGCAGCTAAAATTGATGAACAAAAGGGGAATTTTTCATAAGTAAATGAACTGTTAAGGGAGCGATTAATAGCCCATTCACACTGTTCACACAATCTCAACCTGTTGATTATTTCCTTGATTAATCAAGTACATGTTTGGTCCATAAAATGTCAGAAAATATGACATGATGTTCTGAAACGTCTCGTTTTGTCCACTAACGAAGCTTAAAAATCTGAATAATCGAAAGAAAATCGATTCACTTAATGAGAATATTTGACCTGAATATATCTGATTAGATTTTTTACTGTTTTACAGTTGTTTATTGTGTTTTGTGCGTTGTTGCTGGACCTCTTTATATTTATTTGAATGTGCTTTATCGATACATTCATGTGCAACGTTCCGTGTCGTCGCATCGAGAAAAGTTGAAGCTGAGCTTCAAGTGGTTGTAATTACGGAGGCTGCTACGGGAATACGGAAATCACGTAAGACGATCCGCCGTCCGCGATCGGCGGCTGATTCTGAACAAACTAGTGACGCGGTGTCATCGCGTCCTCGCGCACGTTTAGTAGTGAAATGTAAATACAACACAGAACATATTTGACTTTTTGTCCTCGGAGAAATCACCACTGACTCGTGATGAGTGTGTTGTTTTTAACCTGGATTCTCTTCCTTTGCTTGTGTCTCCTCATCCACAGGCTAATGGTATTAAGATTGGACCCCAGCACCCGACCACCAACTCCACACTGTCTGGTAGTCAGGGAGGCCAACAGGCTGGAGGAGGCTGCTGCTGAACCCCCAAACATACACACACACACACACACACACACACCTCCTCCTCTTCTGTCCTCAACCCTTCCTCCTCCTCCTCTTCCTCGCTCTCTCTCTCCAAACCCTTCCTTGCATTTCTACAGAACTGTCCAGGCTCTTAAACAGTTTGTTAACCTCTCTCTCTCTCTCTCTCTGTCAGCCATGTCCTTCTATAGTCACATGATCATACCTGACGGTGTAGAGGCTGCATTCAAATAAATCATCCCGACGTGTCTACGAGAGTCCGCTTCAATCGCAGATAAAAAACGACCAAGTTCAAAGTTCAGTAGTTCCATCTTTTTTTGTTTTTTTAAAGTTGGATAAACCGGTTTTAATATTTTCTTTTATTTCAAAAAACATCCACACATCTTAATCCATGAGGTTGTTGTTGGGATAATTTAGTACCTCTGAATCATTTAAAAAAAATAAAAACAAGAAAACTATATATTTTCAGTACCAGTGAGTTGCCGTCGTCCAGGTGGAGACAGGATTGTAGAGATTAAAACACACACACACACACACACTCACACACTCACACACACACACACACTTAACCGCTGACGATATGGAATAACTCCGTGTCACGTCTGTACACGTTTGTACACGTTTGAAAAGAAAAGGACACGGCGCGTCGACTGCGGGACGTGTCCCTGCACGTCCACTCCGTTCTCATGCTGTGCCCCGTGTGTGTGTGTGTGTGTGTGTGTGAGAGCAGGGATGATATATGTATTCCAGTAAGTCAGTAAGTGTAACATGAAGGAGGCATTCAAGTCAAGTATATAATGTCCATGGAGAAAAAGAGAGGAAAAAAAGTGCAAATGGTGATATTTTGTGCAAACTTTACCAGTTTTTTTCTTTTGTTATGTTGTTTTTCGCTCTCTGTCTCTGTCTTTGTGTCTTTTGCTGATGATTTGTATTTAATGAACACTACAAACTGTCTGTGGCTTAAAAAAAAAAAGAAAAGGAAGATAAGTGTGTTTTAAATTTGTCTCGGGAGGGAATAAAAGACCAAACCATTGAGCGTGAGAATAGATCCTTTTATCAGAAACGGCACAGAAAGACGAGCAGGACAGTGACACAGACACTGCCGCCATCTTGAAAATAAAGAATAAAAAGAGAACGGATTGGGTTAAAATAACTTTTATGATTATTTGTTTACAGTATTTATCAGGCAGATTCATTTCTGTGTATATATGGCTCTTCAGGTTTAGCTTTTATTTTTGTTTTCCTGTTGAAGGTGAAGCTCGACATGTTGTTGTGCTCCGTGTATTTATTTACCGGGGGCCGAAGCACAAAAATGTGGTGTTAAAACCTCCATTTGTCATTTAAACTCAAAGGCACCGACTTTCTTTAAAGTCCCTGTAAAGTGAAAGCGCGTTCGTAACCACCTTACCGAAAAAGACGTCGCTAAGTTTTTAAAAATTAGCTTTTAAATCATGTCAAATTCTGGTCTACCCGCTCAAGTGGAGACCGTGAATATTAACAGTACAGAATATTTTTCACCATTTTTTTTTTTTAGTGTGTAGTTTACCGCCATATGTTGCACAAAATCATCGCTAGTTCAAGCAGCAGTCCTGCTCTCTGGCTCCCTCTTTCTGTATTAGCAGGTACTGCAGCCCCACAGCGGGAGTCTTCTTCCTCATTTCCTCATCTTTGGGGCATTTTAGAAAAAGTGTCAGAGCTTTTGTGTGTCTTTACATCGCGGTAAGACACATGTGCGGGACAAGTCTCAAACTAGATGTGGGAATCGCCAGAGACACCACGATGCGATATTATCACGGTATTGCAAAAATAATTGTATTTTGCAATTTGCTCGCACAACCGCTCTGAAATTACACTGATTCATTTTTTATATGCATATCCATATACATGAGGTATACATTGCTTTACAGGGGCTTTAAACGTTGGACGTCCCCCTTTTTCTTTTAAAATGACGAGTTTGAGCGATAACACGCTGCTAATGTGACCGCGCCGAGGCTTTGACGGCCCCCTGGTGGAGTCACTGAAAATGTTGCAGCATCTCCCTTTTTTTAGCGAGCTAATATTCTTAACAGGCAGATACATACATATAGATATGTATGTGTATATATATATATATATAACTGTTAATTGACTAGCGCTTGATGGATGACTGTTTTTGCTTTGACGATGTAACGGGCAACATTTTACTGATGTTTTTGCTGCTTTTTTTTTGCTTCTTCTCTCTGTATCAGACTGTGTGGTAGCATTCACCTTGACTTATTATTCCTAACGCCAAATTATAATTTTCCTGTGTTTTGTCCCCTAAAAAAAAAATAAAAAATGAAATAAAATAAAATCCACTTAGCTGTAATAATCTGATCTGAAATCTGCTGTCTGCCTTAACTCCCGACGTTTCAGAGAGAGATTTGGACAGCTGCCAAAATAAATCCCACTGACCTTTCAACTTACCCGTGGGTGATTTACCACTAACTAACTAGTTGCCGGTGCATCACACATTCATAGTGACACACTTAGGAAGAGGTGTGAAGTCGTAGAAACACGGGCCTCCCGTCATTTCTGAGGAATCAAACCCACGTGTGAATAAGGTCCTTCCCACCCGCTCCACACACACACACACACACACCGGGCCTGCGTATAGTACATTTGTCTCTTTATATACATATATGTGTATGTAAATACATATATATATATATATATATATATATATATATATACCCATATATGTTTATATACATAGCTGTTTCCACTCCAGGCTAAAAGGACATAAGTGTAGGGAGTTTTTTGGATTTCACAGCAGCGCGAGTGAGTCTTGTGTTCTATCTTTTTCAGTTTTATTTTTGTATTCCTTAGATATATTCAGACAGTTATTGATCTTATTCTGATAATTATTCTTTGTGTGTGTGTTAGTGCAAATGCTCACATGCGTGCGTGTGTGTGGAATCCGAGGGATTACAGGGGGAGGATCAAGCCAAACCTGACGCCATCTATCTATTTATCTATCTATCTACTTATCTATCTATAGATTGATCTGTCTATCTTATCTATGTGGCCCCTCCTCTCTTGCTCGTCCCTCCTCCTCCTGCCTCCTCCTCCTCCTCCTCAACATTATTTGCTGTGTTTGTTCTTTGGAAAAAATGAAACGTTTAAAAAAAAAAAGGAAAAAAAAAAGAAAATGCTATCACAATAAACTATAATAAAACATTCTAAACTCTAAACATGTCATTTTCATGGTTATGTGGGAATGGAAAAATAGTTTTTAAAGGGGGGAGAAACAAAAACAGAAAGCTGTGTTTGTGTTTCCTGTCTTTAATAATAAAGGCTCCACATCCGTCATGTTTTCTTTTAAAATGAGCAAAGGAGGAGGAGGAGGAGCTTGTGAGCTCTTGGATCTGAGCTGCTCGACCTTAAACAGTCATGGAGACTGTGCCGCCGCCTGATGAAGGTCAGCCGGGCTGAGAGGCTGCTTGATGAATTATATATTCTGTAACTCGTATGTGGCCGGGGAAGGTTTGCGTGTTCACTGTACGTGCGTGACCTTTTTCAACGGCGCTCCACATGACATCCACGCGTGTGGCTCTGTGAACGTCACTGTGTGAGAAGGGCTTAGTTAGCACGCAGGCTAACAAAAGTCAAGCACCAGAGCTAGTGAAGTCTTTCAGATTAATCAAATAAAAATGAATAAATACAAATTAGAATTCAGTTTTTCAATTGACCTTTTTCGTGGAAGCCATTGTGACTTAAACATCAGTGTATGAGAAAGAGTTAGCATGCAGGCTAACATAAGCACCACAGCTAGAAGTGTCACAGTTCAGCTTGAAAAGAAATCAAAAATTACAATTCACAGACGCCATTTTGATTTAGACTCTGTGAACATCAATGTAAGAGAAGGGGCTAGTTAGCACGCAGGCTAACATAAGTAAAGCACCAGAGCTAGTGAAGTGTCACAGTTCAGCTTTAAAAACATACAAGTAAAATAAATAAAAATGAAGTTCTGCAATGTGCCCTTTTGAGAAGAGGTTAGTTAGCATGCAGGCTAACATAACAGAAGCCATTTTAATTTAGCCATGTCTGGCTCTGTGAACATTAGTGTATGAGAAAGGGTTAGCAGGCAGGCAAACATGCTAATCTATTAGCATGAAGCACCAGAGCTAGTGAAGTATTAGAGTTTCAGCTTTAAAGAAAAACTAAACATTACAGTTCAGTTTTCAGGCATACATCCTAGCATATGTTAGCTTGAAGCACCGAAGATAGTAAAGTATCACAGTTTAGCTTTAAAAGGTAAATAGAAGAAGCCTTTTCATGGAAGCCATTTTGATTTAGCCATGTCTGGTTTAGCACACAGTGAAATTAGATTAAGATTTAGCACAAGATAAGGTGACTAATTATAATTATTTAACCTTTTCTGTTGTTTTCTTTTGTTATTTGTTCCATTTTCTAATATTTCTAAATTTCTAATTTTCTGTGGTGGTACGAGTTCATGCTCCAATCTGCTCTTCTTCAACCAGCTCACACAGCTAAGCATCTATTTATTATTAAACATCATTTTATGAATTTAGCAGAAGAGTAACAGCCTCATGAGTTTGTCGTCATGTGTGATGAACGTGTTTCCCTGGACTGAGATCAGATGCTCTTTGCAGCCGCCATGTGCTCCTGCAGCATGAGTTAAGACGGTGGATGACGGATGAGACGCGTCCTAACTCACCACAGTCACAGTGAAGCAGCTCTCTGGACACAAATGTGCCGCATGTATGTTTTACTTCCGGCCCGAGGAGCCATTAAATATGATATACTGTGATCTGAGGTGAGCTTTTTCCTCCGTCAATGGACGGACGTGAGGTGACTTTCATGAGCACTGACTTCAGGTCTGTAGTGACCAATGTTCCTTTCATGATTCTTGGCCCTTTAAAGCGGTTTAAAGTGCTTCTGAATGCATTGTATTGTGGGCCAAATGTGGCCCGCGGCCCTTGAGCTTTACACGTCGTAAACTGCAGTGTCACAAACGTGTTTGATTCTCTGATGTAAGGTGCACGAGAGATTTTGAAACTGAAAGTTTGTAATCGTTCGAGAATAAAATGGTAATGTTAAAAAAAGTCATAATATTACAAGAAAAAAGTCACAATATTGCGAGAATAAAGTTACAATATTACAAGAATAAAGTCGGACCATTAAAAAAGTCATATTAAAAGAAAAAAACTCATAATATTGCAAGAAAAAAACTATAATATTGCAAGAAAATGTTCATAATATTAAGAGGAAAAATTCATAATATAAGTCTTTTATTTTACAAAAAGCAAAACTCCAACCTTAAAAAGCTCGGGTTTTTACAGCTGCAGCCGTCTCATGATGTTGCCACTGTCATATCTTAAAGGTCCATTCCACAGTTTTGACTGAAAATATGCAGCACATTTAAAATGTCCCTGCAAACAGACGATGGAGGACGATGGAGCAGCAGCAGCAGCAGCAGCAGTTGATGCCACTTCCAAAGATCCATTTCCTAAAGCTGATTCTGATCGTTTTTGACTTCCATATCATGAAATACGTCGTAAGTCCGTCACTGCACACAACACCTGCAGTAATCACCCAGAGCACTTTTGCTTCCTGTTTAGACTACAAGCTGTTTTTCCACATTCTTTGTCAGCGCTGCCTCTCAGGGTGGTCGTAGAACATGTTCCAACCCAGGAATCAAACAACAAATCACTGACTTGTTTCTGTTTTCTCACCGGCAACAATGAAGATCTGGCTCTAATGAAGTGGTCTCTTCTCTAAAGAAGCCAGAGAGACACATGGACAGTGAGGACCAGAGTGACTCTGGAGGTCTGTGATGACATGAGCACATGGCAGACAAAACTGCTCACTCCCTGCATCAAAGTCCAGAGAGAAAATCAGCGATTTTAACATCACGGGAAACAGAAGTCGCTGATCCACTGCTGCATCCATCACTATGTACAAATTTGTGATTTTGTGACTTTGGGGTTTGAATTCCTTCATTCAGATTCATGTAGGTGACACAGCTTTAACCAAACATGGTGGCAGGAGAACAGCAACTCCTTTCCTGTTGGAAAAAGTGGGAAATGTGTGGGTTATAAATAATATCTTGTATATTTTAACATTAACTCCCAACATATATATATGTATATATATATATATCTCGATATATAGCATGAGACATCTTCTTTTGTGGCAATACACAGTAAATACTGTACTGTAAGACAATAAAAATATCTACCCTAACAAATACAATAATTTCTGTTTATGGTCTGTACTTAAAATACAGTTGTTTTTTTATATGATATCTGGTGTGTTTATGTTTAATAATGGTGATTTGTTATGAGGAAATCTCCACTGTAACACAAATAATCATTAAATTACATTTGAGTAAAGGTTGTAAACAGTGATTTTGTATGATTCCGTGTAAAATCCATGCAGTTTTGATAATAATACTTCATTTAAATATCATAAATGCAATCTTTGACTACTATATCAACCAAGAAAAGACATCACAGATGCCATATATCCAGAATCTATCATGTCACTGTATTTAACACACGTGGATGTTTCACTTCTTCTTCTGCTCTGTGTTTTCACTGCCGTCGTTTTTTTGACCCAGAAACTGCCAAACTCGTCTCGGGCCTTTTGGACTCTTTTTTTAAGGTCGAGCTCCAGGGGAACTGCTGAGTGAGTGTGGTGAAGATGGAAGGACATGGAGGACACAGGCTTATTTTCAGCAGTCTGCAGAAACATGTATCTGTGTGTGCTTTGTTTCCCTTATGTGAACTTGAAATATCGATATATTACGTAAGAGATAAATCACCGCGATAAGTGAGCTGATTGACTTGTGTTACTTTCTGGAGAAAGAGAGTAGAAGGTTGTTTTTTTTAAGTGCTTTTCTCAGGGGTTCCCTTCATTCCGCCATGAAGGTCCTAAAATTAAAGGGGGATTTCACCACTGGAGAGAGGCCCCATGTTTCAAAACTAGGTCACCTTTGATGTAGGCATGTGCACTTATTTATGACATTCTAATATATCATTTCATGAAGGATTTCTTTTCAAGAAGACATCATACACGTGGCATTATTTGTCATGTGTTTGTCAAATTAGAAGTTATAGGGTTTAGTGGTCAGCAACTGGTGGCCTGTGGGCCAAACACTGGCCCGCCAGCGTTCATTTTACGCGCCCGGTAGATTTTTTATTTATCATAAAACACTGCATTCACGAGGAAGTTTTGTATGTTTCTTTAAGAAGAATCGCACAAATAAACACACACAAAAACTACAACACACACATAATAGATAGTACCAAATCCAGATCCTTTCAAAAACGACAAAATCATGCAGAATTCAGTGTTCTCTTATTCTGCACACAGCAGGAGAGGTCTATGTGTAGACCTTCACAACTTCTGCTCTGTATGATGATTATCATGATAATAAAAATGTTAAAAAAATTTGAGAATATGTTTCTCATTCAGAAAGCGTTTTTAATGTAATCCTACAAATTGATAGATAAATTAGACAGATAGATAGATAGATGGATAGATGTAATGTAATTGATAGATAGATAGATAGATTGGTAGATAGATAGATAGATAGATAGATAGATCTTTTCCAGATTCTGATCACCATTTTTTTGACATTTTCTGGACCAAACAAGTCGATTAGTCGAGAAAAGAATAAATAGATTCATCGATAATGAAAAAACACGTTTTGTTGTCATAACATCTTTCCCACAAAATATCTTTTTGTTGGAAAATGTATAAATTAATTTCACTAAATCATGGACTCAAGTGTTAATTGTCACGTTTACAACATCTGTTTGATTATTTATGTCAGCTATATCAATTGATAGATTAATATATAGTGCTTTTATTGATCCATAAACTGATCAATTACTTTTTTACACCAAGACTCTTGTCATCAAACTTCCTCAGTGGTAGATGAGTGAACTCGTGATTCTGATGATTTAAACACCCAGATAACACATTTATCTTCATTTAAAAAAAGCTGCATAACATATATTCTGGTCTCACAGTGTCAAACCCTAATCTATTCCCTGCTAATCCCTAATCTGGCAGGAGTTTTATCTCTCCAACACTGGCATTGCGGGGTCAGTGACCGCGCACGCCGCGTGTTTATCTGTACGAGAGGTCCTCGGGAGCGCGCCCCCCCTGGCCAAGGAAGGTGAGCGAGTGTCTGGAGGGGAAGGACTCGGGAACGCGACCAAACCGAGGAGGGATCGATCGGATTAAACTCGATTCGAGTGAAATTAACACAAAGGAGAGAGAGAAGAGCGACGCACACTAGTCGGCGTGGTTTGCGGACGCGACACGCGCCGGAGGGAGGAGAAATATTTCATGAAAGAGACGAAAAACTTGAACTTTTTGTGTTATTTTTCTTTTTTTCCCCTCTCACTCCGTCTGTTTATTTATTTTTTTCAAACCGTAAAAAGGGACCACGGTGGATTTTTCTTGCAAGCGGAGACACTAACGCCACCAACACGGAGTTGGATTTGATAGAAAAGCCCTGAAGCTCACCGGGTAAGCCAACAAATGCCTCCCTTATTTTGTGTGTGTGTGAGTGAATGAGTGAATTCTGAGTCCACGTGCTTTCTTGAATTGGGTTTTCTTTCTGACTATCAAGTTTCTTGTACTTTTTTTTTTTACCCCCACCACCACCACCATCATCATCCACACTCGTCCTGAGCCCAATCGGACTCGTTTTAATCCGTTGAGTTGGATGTTCGGGTTGTAAGTGAGTGAAAAAGAGTGCGTTAATTTGATTTTTAATTTAAACACAGGGGGGAGAAGAAGAAGTCATTGAAGGTGCGCGGAGCTCCTCATGCCGACATGCTAACAATAGCAAGTTTAGCTTTGTACCACCCGCTGTATCACACACACACACACATACACACTCTCTCTCACACACACACACACAACAGTCCCAGTAGTCAGTTGAAAAAAGTGGAAAATCTCCAGCACCGCACGCAGGAGCGTCTCTGTCTCACTGGCCGTTTATTTTCTCCTCCTCGCGGCAACTTGTTGATTTTTTACCACTCGGAAATATTCACTTGGCTCCTGTTTTTGTCCTCCTTTTTATTTACTGTTAGCTCTGTTAGCTAATTGTATGTCGGAGAGCTTCTGGGAGACACGAGGTGGCTCGAGCGTAGAGGTGAGTCATTGACCGAGTGAATGAGCGCAGCTCCGCAAAGGGAGATTCCCAGCGGAGAATACTTGGCACAAATGCCCCGAAAAATGGCTCCATTTGTGCCGATTCGGGTAGTTGAAAAGTTTAAAGAGTGATTTTGTTCAACACTGAGTGCATGTGGGTTTATTCGGGGGGAAACGCAGCCAGTGTTAAGTGTGCGTAGTAGTCGCTAGTTTTTATCGGACGGAAAGGACAGAGCAGCCGTGGAGGAGAAGAGGAAGGAGGGGGCAGGCGGTCATTTCCTCACACAAATCGTGTTTTTAACACATATTATGTTTTAAAACATCTCACTAAAGCCACTCGCGCTGCCCTTCAGCCTTATTAGCGGGGGGGAAGTGTTTAATTCTCCGCCGAAAACCGACACGAGAGTGTCGCTGCCCTGGGTCCGGAGCGACGTGCAAAAAAACACCGCTGATAGGCTAATTAGCCGTGCTAGCCACTGGAGCTGGAGGTTAGCCCAGCGCGAGGACACGCACCTAAGTTCAGCTAGCCTCCTGTTAGCCACTTCTCATTGTGTACGAGCTAAAATGACCACTTTATGAGGAGGAAAAGCCCTCACTACTGAGCTGCCCGGCGGGTAAAAGCCGGTGCTTATCAGCCTTTGGGGCGATTAAATAAACTTTTCGGTGCGTCATTTGTGGCACTTTTTTTTTTTTTTTACTCGAGGTGAAACTGGAAAGTGGACTTTCTCTGTGGGTGTTTGTGTCGCGAGAGCTCCGAAGTTTGATAACCACCGCGGCCACTACACTTGTTACTCGGAGTGGACGGAGAGAAAAACACGGTCCACGGCACCTGCTCTGTGCATCTTTTGAGATTCACGCACACACTCGACTTTTAGTTCATTTTTCATTTGAATCCACCCGGAGTCCGCGAGCGTACTTCAGTCTCCATTATGTGTCGGTCAGCGTTCGTGATGGTCACCCCTCCTGTCGCTCTTACACAACTTTGGCTGGTGCCAACAACAAAAAGCCCTAAAGCGCTGATTCCTCGAAGCGCAAACACTCTTCAACACACACACACACAGCCGCCGCTGTTGATTCTCACATGGTGGCTTTAATTCACAGTCTGACACGTTTCTGTAGAGATGTATCAGGGTCGTTATTTTTTCCTCCTCCTGCCTCAGAGCCAGGAGCTGCCTGCCTGCTACCCCCACCACCTTGTGTCTGTGAGCCAAGATGGCAGCTAGTCATGTTTAGCAGGCCACAGAGGGAGAGATAAGAGGCCCCGCACACACACATACACACAGCAGATGTTAGGCACTATTTGGTCTCTCGTTTGTCTCTCTCTCTCTGTCTTGTGGTAAAAGTTGAGGCAGCCTTTCTCCTCCTTTCAGCTTCAAAGCTGCCTCAGCCTGTAAAAAATGGCAACTTGGTTAGAGCTTGAAGTTGAATTGTGTCTAAATGTCAGAAAATGTTGATCAAGCCTGGAAATGATGTTCTAAAAATGTCTGTTGTCCACAAACCAAAAATTACGCAGTTTGTTTTTTTTGAATGGAGCAAATAAACCAGACAATATTTACGTTTAAGAAGCTGTAAAATCAGGAAGTTTCTTTTAATTCTTCAAAAAACACTCAAACCGATGAATTGCTTATCAAAATTAGGGGTGGGAATCACAGGATACCTTACGATACCAATAATAACACGATTCAGTGAAGAAAACAAGTCAGAAGTGCAGGATTTCTCTCTTTATTCACAACATGAAGAACAAAGTGCATAAAGTCTATGTATTGAATGTGGGTGGAGCATCTCTTAACACAGCGTTCTCCACCATTATCCCACCGTAAACTCCCTTTAGCCAGGTAACATCCACCCAAGTTTCCCCTTATTCATTTAAGCAGCTCCACCGCGAGGTGACATGTAGTAGTGAAATACGGCTAGTAAAACTGGCAGGGTCTTAATGTGTTCAAAATATCTATTTGCCCCGGCATATTGATTATGGTATGGCGCGAGGAAGGACAATGATATATCACCAATTTGATATTTACACCCACCCCTAATCAAAACAGTCAACGGTTCATTTAGTTATCAATTAATTGTTGCTGCACCAATGTTTGAAAACAGTGTTTTCAGATGAAGTGTGGACCTGTAACTAACAATCCTTTCCATAATTGGTTACTCTGTCAATTATGTTCTTGATTAATCAAGTACTTGTTTGGTCTGTAAAATGTCATAAAGGGTTATTCAGTGTGTCCCAGACATGATATAATTCTGTTCTTAAATATAGCAAAAAAAAACCAGGACAAGTCTGCATGTAAGAGATTGAAACCGTATTAAATAAACACTGACACCAATTAATTGATTATCAAAGTCGTTGATCAATTTTGTAATTGTTTATTATTCAACTAATCATTGCAGCTCCAGATGTAAGTGTTGTGTAATTGTGTGACCATTCAGGAATATTTCACATGCACAAGTCTGTGAAAACGGGAAGCTGAGTCTCTTCTCTGCGGTTGTGTGTTGACCGACCACAAGCTTAAACCTAAAGTTAATTTTCTTCTCGGTCATAGCTGATGTCAAAGTCGTGACCAATAACAACTAAACAGGAAGTGAATGCAGGTAACATTTCCAAAGATCCTGCACATGCAGATTAAATCTGTCCCAGAGATTTCAAATAAAACACGACCAGCAGCATTTAAAACTGACACAGCAGGTCAATGTGGACGGCAGACGTAGCTGGGGCAATGGAAACCCTTACCCACTTATGAGAAAGTAATAAGAAATGGTTCTGCTAAGAGATTGGCGACGGTGACAGCGGCCGCCTTGGAGTTTTCAAATAGATTTGGAGCAGATTTTATGTGGAGTTTATATATGGATGTAGCTCCAGACGCTAAACTGGCATCTGTGTAATGTGTTGTGACCATGGAGTTGTCTTTACTTAAGTGGTTTTGTCATGGGGTTAAAATAATTCTGATGCATTACTGACACTCAAAGGGAGAGCAAGATATAAATTATAGTTAGTCGTGCTATCATTTTATCTTCACTTAACTTAAAATAATGGCTTGGCTCTGAATTACAGTAAAGCTCATTTATCTGCCTGGAGATAAATCTGTGCTTTTGTTATCTTTGTGTACATTAATTCCATATGTGTGTGTGTGTGTGTTTTAGTTTGTTCTGTGTGCTCCTCCCACACCACGAGGCCCGAGTGATGAAGTGTAGGTGTTTGTCATTCCTGTGCCCACATGCTGCCAGTGTGCCTGACATGTTCTCACATAGCCAGAGACACTAGGGGTCAGTTAGGGGATACACCTCACGCTGTGACTCATATAAGAAGCATACATTAAGATTTCAGAGAATTATGTGTTTCAATTTCCACTGCACTTCTGTTTGCACTCATGTGACCCCACATATGTGTCTCCACTATTTTAACACAGTGGTTCTCAAACTTCTCACACTTCTAACACTTGTCAGGAGTCAGATTTATTCCCAATAAGATAATTTGCTCCTCTTCCTCACATACATTCACACACTGGTATAGCGTAATTAGATAATTATAATGTTTTTGTTTAATTTTCTACACAGTCTGATCAGAATTCCGATCACATACCGTGGTATCTACAGTAGAGCAGTATTTCAGTTTTCTTTTTTACGCAGGCACCACGGTTTGAGAACTCGACGACTCTTATTTTATTGCTAAAATGATTCTGGTACTTTGTTTGGGGACAGGTGTCCCTCATTGTGTGACATTTGTGAGACAGCTGTCCTCTGTTGTTTTAACCAGTGAGTCACTGACCATTAGTTTGAAACGGTGTTACTTTTCTGACCTTTTACAAACTCACTGTTTTCATACTAAACTTCTATAGATGAGACCAATAGAAAAGAGTGCTTTTTTTTTACAGCATTGAAGATGTCGCCATTTTTACTGTATTTATCCATAATGTCTAATGTGTCCTTTAGGTTGGTCTTTGGAGTCATACTGTCAGAATTTGTCTTCTGCAACTTTTGCACAGCCTTTATCTGTTTAGTCTGCACTGCCTGTTTGTGGCACATCTCTGGTGGAAAGAAATGGGTTTATGATTTTTGAGAAACTCAAGTTGCCCTCCCTAATTTGCATGCACTGTGTATTGTATTTACAAGGTTGCTGCATGTCTTACCAACTTCCTTCCTGAGGACTTTTCACTCTGCAGTTGACTTTTCTGGTTTGATATCAGACTTGAAAGTAATCACAGAAGCATTCACTGCCTGTAGTCGCACAGAAACTTTTATTTTGATAGTGGATTACGCCGACCACTGGGCTTCAGGCCAGCATAGAGATGACATTGTTCTTTCAGTCGGGTAAATGGCACCTGGTGCTGCAGTGCTTCTGCTGGACAGCTTAGCATTGAGAGGCTGGTGTTGGGTGTCTGAGTCAGAACAGTGGTGTTTGATAGAGTAGCCATTTTGTCTCCTATCATCATGTCCCTTTGGTGGAGACGAGAAATGGTGCTGTTGTTTGTCCCCATTATTTTTTTGTCCCTTTCATCTCGCCATCCATCTCTTCACCTCCACCCCCCCTCATCCACCCACACACTCTCTCTGCCCTCGCATCAGAGCCCTCCTCTGGTTTCGACTCGTCATTCACACCTTCTCTGTCTCTCTCCGTCTCTGCCTGACCGCCTGTTTACACCCTTCCTCCTCCCTTTAGCCCTCACATCTCAAGCCAAGGGGTTAGCGGGGGTCTGTAGCACCATGGCAAATTTCAAAACTGAGTGTCATGGCTGTCTTTCTCGCGATTCCCTCTCTCTCACCTGTCCTTCTCACTTGTCCTTCTCACTTATCCACCCCATCCCCCTCTCTACAGCAGGGGCCTGTTGTACCAAGTCCCATGTCTTGAAGAGAGGCTGGTGTTAATGTAGCTCCCAAGTGTTTGTGTGTGGGCTGAATGTGTTTTCCCCGTGTGTCAGTGGAGGCAGCCTGTCAAGTACATCTCTGACCCATATATGTGCATTCCTTTTAATCTATCCTTGACTTGTCCCCGTGTTGATGTATGGCATCATCCTGTTTGTCTGCATCATCCTGTTGCTCCCATACTCCGTCAAATCTCACTGCTGCTGGGAGACAAATAAGCAAAGCTTAAAACCAAGGACTCTCCACTGGAAATATTTGGGAGTTATGTGTCAACAGCTGGTGATGAATTCCATTGCGGAAAATGGCCTCAGCGCCATGAAAATCTAATGAGACAGCCGTGGCATCCGTGAATCCCTTTACCTCTCCTCATTTTCCATCACAATTCCTCTCCTTGAGTGATTCACGTTGCTGAAAGGTTAATGGTTGCTGGCTTGCGGAATCAGAGGAAATGGGATATGGATCCTAAGTCGGAGAGGCAAGACAGGCAAAGACGGAATAAAATTAACCACGTCTCAAGAAAAAAAAGTCCCGTCAGTCTCTTTTATATCACATCTCATATATAGATATGTTGTAACGATATGTCTCCTATTGTGTGCATTACATCAACAGAGACGCTGCTTATTGTTTTTCCATTTTAAGGTTAAAAATTATACGTTTGTGGTGTCGCTTTTTATTACAGTTAAACTGTGTTTCACCAAATGTAACACATTGAATGAAAGTGTTGCCAATGTGGCCCCACTTTCTGAATTTACTATAACCTTGAGTCATTGGAAATTCCATTTCGGTTGACTACTACAGCAGAGCTCACTGACTCAGGAAAATGTGCGCATGTGTCTCAGGAGAGACGGTTCCCCAGAGCTTTATAGGAAGGACTCTGGAAGTTAATTGGTTGTTAGCCATCAGGCAGGCGGGGCAGAGAAGGGAAGTGACTAGCATCAGACCTGCCTGTCCCGTTCAGGGCACGTCAGTGGCAGTGATAGATTAGGGAGTTGTGGGGGTAGCATGCTGGTTTACGGTCCGTGTGTGTGGTAGAATAAAGTCATAGTCCTGTGTTGTTGGCTTTGTGGTCATTTTATTGTAAAAAACACTACTTGATTTTCTTGTTCTGGGTTTTTTTTTTTGAATGAGTGCATAAAACTCCTAGTTTCTGATGAATCCTGTTTTTCTTTTGTTTTTTTTTATTCAATTCTGACTAGCTCTTTCAGGGTTTTCCCCAAAGTCTGTAGTAAGTAATTTGCATCAGTGTGCAGCAATTTCCCCCTCACCTTCAGTGGTTTTATTTCTGATTTTCATGTAGGTTTTCATCTTCTCCACTGAAAACTCTGATTTTCGTGTCACTGTTTGTCGTTGTCGTCGATGAGGGAGCGGTGGCCGTGATCCAGTACAGTGGACTTTTTCCCCCCCGTTTTGAATAATGGTGCAGTTTAATTTAGTTTCCCCCACTTTCAGGCTGCACGCTGGCTCACTGTCACACTGCGCTGACTTACAGGAACTAAACAGAGCCACCTTTAATGAGATCACTAACACCTATGCTTTCCCTGCTAATACACTTCCAAATGTCTGCAGGGAAAAGATGGGCAACCAGACCCAAGTTACTGAGCAGGGTTAAGCTTTCATTTTCATCCTGAAGTCTTTGGTATGAAGTATGACCTTAAACACTGACCTGTCCTCGATTAGGTTAGTTAGGTGAATGTCAGGGAACATTCCACTGAGGAGTTTCAATTGCTCGTTTTAGTTCTTCAATAGCACATGATGTCAGTTTTATGAATTGTGTTCCCATTCAGAGAAAAATGGATAATAAAGCTGGTATCGTCCAATTGGTGCCAAGTTGCAGGTGACATCTGAACTTCCTTATTGTACTTCTGGCCAAATCGCCAATCTTGACGCTTGAAAGCAGGGGTTGAGATTCTTGAAGGTGACGTTGCCACCGTCGACTGATTTCACATACATTGCTTGTAATGTGTTACTCTTGAACAATCTCGGAACTTGATGACATTGGAGTCAACAACATTATTTTCCTCCGAGGTTCTGCTTCACGTTGACATCTCTTGTCACATCACAGTCATGCTGCCGAGGACGTCACTGAATGGACATGAAACCACTTTTATTTTGTAACACGGAGCATTCTCATACAGAACGTAGCCGTTAGAAGAAGCTAAACTGTGTTCGTAAAGGGACGAATGTTGTCGGTAACAATTCTCAGATAGACTGACATTCAAACTGTGACTAATTGGTATTTAGGCCCAAAGTGAGTCAAGAAAACATTCCCACACCACCAGCAAGAGCCTGAAGTGTTGACGTGATGGTGTTGATGTCAGATTGTGAGTCCACCATGTGCAGCCTCAGCAGAAATCTAGATTCGTCAGACCAAGCTGCATTTTTCCAGGTTTTCCAGGTTGTGTTGTTTGGTCTGATGCTTCTCTGCTCGTCGCAGCTGTAAAGAAGAGCAGTTATCAGAGTTACCTTTCAGCCCTTCTATCAGCTACTACTTCTAACTCTCTAACGTCAACAGAGCAATTCTCCGTTAACCGTTTAGAATCATTCAAATAAGCTTATCTGATGCCAACAATCATGTAATGGCGATTTGTCCTCATCAAATATCAGCTCTGGTCCTGACGTTTATCTAGTATTCTATTCATTTCTATTCACATGCTTGTTGTCACCAGTTTCCTACAGAAATGTGACCAGAAATTTGGACGATTTCTCACTGAAATGAAGCATTTTGAGAACATTTTGCAGCAACAAATGCTTCTCCTTTACACTCACGGTCAAAAGTATGGCTGCAACTAATGATTATTTTCATCATCGATTAATCTGTTTATATTCTTCATTCTATAAAATGTTGATTAATTTTCCTCGATCCTGGAAATAACGATGTACTCAAATGTCTTGGCTTGTTTGCAAACCAAAATGGTTTAATTATTTCTTTGTTATTTAGACATTTAAGAAGCTGAAAAATCAGAAACCAAGTTAAACTTAAGTTAACACTCGTCCTTGTTCACCGGTCTTTGGTCTGCTGCTCTTTTTTTAATCTTCTTTATTCGCAGCCTTTTTTTCCCTTTTGCACGTCTCCATTTGGCTTTAATTGAAACATCCACTGTCTTCGTGTCAGTGCCGACGACCTTGGACAAAAACTGTGAGTTAATTAGTACTGGTGCACAGTGAGTGTCACATTACTATTTCCTTCATGAATTATAGGCGTTGTGATAATGCAGATACAACAGATGTTATACACCGATCACCATGGTAACATTCAAAGCATTTAGGTCAGGCCTCTGCGATGATCTTTTTGCTGTCCAGCATATGACAGTACTGACAAAGAATTTCTTAAATTTGGAAGATTTATGACAGGGGTTCTGCTTCTGCTCCCTCTGTTTTCTAGAAACAAGCTGCAGAAACTATTGTACATGTTCTTTTTAGCTCATTTTGTCATATTTTGAGGGATATTACATTGATTTGGAGACACAAATCAGCCTTTTTTGCCATTAATAGTGATATTTGGCTTCAGTTGGACTGGTTTTTAGTCCCGTTATGTGACCCATAATAGGGAGACGCATACACACCCACTGCACTTGCAGGTTCCTTGCCCTCACCCCCCCCCCCATCTCTGGCCCTCCGTGTCCTCTGATCAGGCCGAAAGCCGGCCAGTGGTTTTTCCTACCACATGGTAAAAGCAGGGAACAGATTGGATAAACACAGCCCTTTCCTGCTGACCCACCCCCACTGTCCAACCCCTCCCCCTTCCCAAACACACACACACTCCCTTGACACGCACGCTGCGCGCACACACACTGTCCATTAACGAAGCAGCCGTGCGTAAAATAACCAGATTTTCTCTAGCTTCACTGCTTCTCTTTTCTCTCTTGCTCTCTTGATTCCACTCCCCCTCCTCCCCCCTTCTCTCTTCCTTCCTTCCGGGCCTCAAATCCCAGCCCCAAACACACGGCCCTGCATCCCCTCACTTGAGCGTAATTACACACACAGCTAGCCAGCTCCTGCATGCTGTCCTCCATTTGGGGAACAAAGGTATAAATTATAGGGACTTAGATCCTCGTGGTAATGGGAGGTGGGTGGGTGCACACGTGTTCTCCAGAGGAAGAGGGAGCTCACTCCTTTCATGCGTCTGGTTGGGTTGTGTCTGCCGAGCTTCTGGTGTAGTTTGTGTTGTTTATCTGTGCCTGCCTGCCTTCATCTCAGAGGAAACATGGTGTTGTTGACATGGCAGAGATTTCCTGTTTTAAAGCCTGGAGGCTACAGACAATTCAGCTGCCAAAGTTGACAGTGCAGACAGGACTGCATTGACTTGTGCTGTTGGCTAATCGCTCTTCCTCCCTTCTTTTTTTTCTTTGTTTCTTTATTTTTTTCCCCCCTTTACTGCAACCTAACACTGCAAAGCCAGCAAATCTCTTTAATCGATGAAAGAAATGAATCCTAATCTCAGCGCTGACCGCATCGTCCACATTCCTCGGACTGAAAAGATGCACTTAACACAAAGTGTAAACGGCAAGAGATGTGTGATAAATGTCCCCACTCCACAGGTTTCTATGTTTAGATGGTCAAAAACGACACAATCTTTCACCAGGAGGCGCTGCAGCGTATGTTCTCTTCACACAAAAGTGATGCGTGGAACCAGGGTTCATTTAGCTCCGTTTTAGATCTATCCATCAGGCCTGAACTTATACTGAAGCACTCGTCCTGGTCTCTGTTTGATTCCAGTGGAAGTGCTGGAAACAGGATTTGGATCTGTGATGCATCAACATATTTATTGTGTTTAGTCCAAATAAAACCTGACACCATGTTAATCCAGAAGAAATTAAACCAGCATAGAATTGATCACAGTTGGACAAACTACTACAAACAACTCTAGCTTGACTTAGCTGAAAAACTGAAAAAGTTGCACAACTCAAAGTCAAGACCCTTGACCCAAAGCTCTGAGGGAAGAATAAACTAAGTTCAGTATTGGGCCGATACCGTCAAATGTGCTGTATTGGACATCGTAAAAAGTAAAAAAATAAAAACACTTCCTTCCAAGTGTGTTGGAGAAACGGCGTCGCCTTCAGTTCAGCATCAGAACATTTAGTTTTATCTTTAAAAATTTGGCTAAATAAAAATAATTTCACCTACATTTTACACACTGGACGTTTAAGTGAGTCATGTGTGCTGGTTTTGCCTTTGAGAGAATATTTATATATATATATATATAGTTGGAGGATTTAAATGCTAGCTAAGCATATTTGGTAACGATTAAATGAGGTAAAACAACTTGAATCATAAACTAATTGATATCGTACATGAAAAAGTCATGTTGAACCGTCCCTAAAAGTTATCCATCTGTGTTTGCATGTTCTCAAAAATGCATTTTATCGTAGTTGTTTGTTAGATTTAAGGCTGAAGTAATCATTTACTAATTTCATCATCCATTTTCAGTTTCTTAAATGTGAATTATTTGTGGTAAACACTGATCAACATTTTATGGACCAAACATGTACTTGTGCAATAAATAACAGATTCATCGATTATGGAAATAACCATTATTTGCAGCCCAAGTGAGAATAACTGCAGGAGTTGTGCGTTCATGTGTGTGATCACTTGAATTCCTGTTTGGCTCTCTGTGCACTAAAGGCTCATCAGTAATGCTCTTCAGTGAAAGCCGCCATTCATTCGCACTAACTTGGCGTTGATATTCTGTGGTTTTCAGCTTGGCCTGAACCAATGGCCTTGATAATTTGGTTTTTTTTACGGAGCCGCACAGTCGGTGTGAATTCTTGAGCCCTGCTGGTGATCGCGAGTCAATTTATCAAGCCAAAGCTAAAACTATACGTGTTAGAGCCACTTGTCCGTTACATCTGGTTTCAAGAGACGGGGATCTTGTGGAGGTGTTAATTATTTTTCTGGGCTCACCGGCTCATGTGTCTGCCTCCAGCGGTGACACAACCAAACCCATTTGTTTTTTTTCAATGTTTCATCTCACTTTGTTTAATCTGGGTAATAAAGCTGTACCTTCAAGGTCAAAGTCCTGAGTTTTATGTGAGGACATGGTTTGTTTGGAGTTAAAACACACAAGAAGAGCAAGGCTTTCTCTTTCTTTCTCTAATCCTGAGATGATCTCAGCTTCCCACGCCGCCTGAGTTTCATTTCTCATGAATCACTCGTGATTTACTGATAGTAGTATGTAAGTTACCTACTCGGTTACCTGCTGTCAAAGACGCTGCACTGATTGTAACTTTTTATTTCCTCGCAGTATAGCACGACCACATTATTGCTGTAAGACTTGGCTAAATTTTCAAACAAACATGTGTTAAAATGTGTGAAATCACTGCTTTATTTTGTTATACTGACAATTTTTAAATTGATACCTGAGCCTGATTAATTCTCTTTCAGATCAAATGCTCAGTTATAGACCAGGATATTTTGAACACTTCCTCTTTGCCCCGTGATGCAGAACATGTTTTAATGTTCAAACCTTTACCTTTTTGTAGGTAAAAGTTCAGGTTTACTGAAAAAGATGTTTAGTGCTTTGCCTTGTTACGTAGGTTCTGTTTTGCCCCCCTTTTGTCTGTGTAGTCTCTGGCATCATTTTAAGTGCCTATGTTAGAAATCAAAAATTGTCAGTTGGTTTTAGATCTTCTCGGTCTATTCTAGTTTCCTGTGTTTGGTATCGATCCAATATATTATTCGTGTTTGCCTAGATTACAGAGAAACATGGTAATTGTCAGAACAGTAAATAATAATCCTGACAGAAGTCTATAGAGAAAGAACAGGCATCATGCTGCATCTGTGACCACCTCTCTGCAGCTGAACCTGGGCTGTGTTGGTGAAAACATCACTTCCATACATGTGTATTGAACAGGTGGTTTGACACCTGATAGGTTGCGTTCATATTCTGTGTAAAAACTGACAAGATGTGTCCCCACAAGTGTGTGAGTGTGTGTGTGTGTGTAGCAGCGTTCAGGGCAGAAAGGACAGAGTGGATCAACATAAGGCGTCATATTAAAATATATAGAATTACATCAAAGATAATATGAATTAAATACTACAGATGACTGCCGGCATCTGATCAGTTGAACAATCTCTGATGCTTGTGATTAGCATTGTGACATCCCTACGTTATGCTTAATTGGCTTTTAAAAGTTTGATGTGTGACGATACCGATATCACAACCTTGAGTATCAACCGTTACAGATATCGGCTTTTTGACCAAGCAGTTAACATCACACATTTTGCTGATGCATTTACCTCATAGGTATAACCAGCCATAATTACAGTCTGTGGTTAGTATTTAAATGATACTTAGGGTTTATGGATCATTTTGGGTCTCATACTTTACCTTTTGTGATATCCGATCCAGTGATTTTTACAGATACTAATGTATCCATGTATCAGTTTCAGGGTTTTAATATAAAACCAAAATGCCAATTTAGAGGTGGATGCTATTCATTGTGCTACTTAATACTACATGTAGTCTTGCTTAAAATGATAATTTTAGGGTAAGAATATTAAATTGATGCAAGTAAACAATAGTCAAGTTTGCTAGAAAATGTATAATGACTCCGAAAATATTGAAATCATTGGCAAATGCACAGTCAGACAAATTGGACAGCTTTGAATTCACGTAAACCTCGCCGTCCCAGAGTTGCTTGGCCAGGTCGCTAGTTGCTCTGCTCTCTCATCAGAGTTGTCCGAATACTCATGCATGGACATTATATCCATACAACAGTTAATGGCGGCTGTTCAACACTCCTGTTTCATACTTATAGCACTGTGATGTTGACACTGATGTTTGCACTGAGTCAAACTATAAGGGCTTCTGTTGATGTGGGTGTGTTGAAATATGATCCACTCAGTCCAGTGTGAAGACTGGTCACATGGTAAGACGCCACCGCAGCAGTGCAGTGTGAAGGGGATTTTTTTTTTACAAATTTTGATGCTGCCTTAAGCTTGTACCCCGACAGGAACAATGCCCTGTTGGGTAAAATATTAGCCACAATCAACGTTGTTCCAGACTTTTCTGTGTTTGCTCCATGTTAGGATTATATGAGCTTACATCCGCTGGACGTGTCAGCACGTGGCGGTTATGACGTGGGGCGGAGACGTCAGCGTGGTTGGTTACACGCTTCATCCTCTGATGAGATTTGACGCCTAAAGCGGCACACTGACCGATCACCTAATTCCTTCTGCACTAACAGCTGGGCCTCAGCTGTCTCACTCTGTGTGTGTTTACACTGTGTAACCTCTTTTCTGGTATAAATACTGCTCTTTCAGGACATGTAGTTTTCATAGGGACCAAAATCTGGTCCCTGGGCGCGATATCGTCAACTGAAAAAGGAGCAGAAGGGTTGAGGTTCATCTGTTTTTATCACTCTAGTATTTTTTTTAAAGAGAGGCAGAGAGAGAACATGGATCTCTTGCCCTTCAACTTTTAAAGCCTCACACACATGAACACGGTCACACAGTAGCCAGCTAGTGCTTATAGCAGCTACATTTATGCTGTATTGTAAATTTCAGCATTTTATAGCGTGTGTCTGCCAGAGCTGACAGGAAATCGGTTGCCTCTGAAGTAGCTTGCAGCAGAGGATGTGAAAATTTCACTTGATTACTCTCACCTGCTACACACATTCACACGTGCACTCGGATGCTTACATGTGTCTTCCTGTAGTGATTGTAATACACAGGAAGTGATGTAACGGTTGTGTTCAAAGATGCCACCTTTTTTGCTGCGCATCAAAAAACAAAGATAAGCTTTCTGTTTGCCGCTGGTGAGATCTTAACACTGAGAATTTACAAAATGAAGATGAAGTTGCTGCTGATTTCACTTTATAATGTGATTTGCAGAATTTCTGTATTAATTTTAGGGCAACTTCATCGTTAATGTTGGTGCACAATAATCTGCACATGCAAAGAGTATCAAACTTTTTATTGTTTCATAGAATTTAAGTTTAAATGTAGGTTCTCCCTTATAAAATACAGAAGAAAATTATTTATTGTGTAGACTGTTGTTATTGTAGGTGCTCAAACATCACTGTCTAACTCATATAATGTTTTCTTTCAATGATGGAGAATACAATGTGTATTTAAATTAATTCTCTCAGTCTATCGTCCCCGAAAATGCAAATTTGGTACCGGGTTTTTATCTCTCCAGTTAGTCAAAGTCTTGTTTAGATGACGCATGCACTCTGGTATCATAAACTGAATTGGGTCAAATACATAATTGTCACCTTGGACCAAACCTGTGGCAGGTTATTTTCTTTTTACAGTTATGGCACTTCTGTAAAAATCTGTATTATGTGTCACAACACATGCACCAAATTTACTGTATGGGCAACTAGAACGAACCCTTCAGCTTCACAAAATACAGTAGTGATGATGTAAAGAGCTGCCAAAGGTGCGACATCTCTTACTGACAAATGCCACTACTGGAGACATGACATTCATTTTATCAGATCTTAAATTGGAGCTTTCATACCTCATAAAGTGTAACGTGAAGCCAGAGATAAAGTGGAGATTCATCGAGCCATAAGACTTTTATGCAAAGACCAACACTTTGACCAGAGATAACTGCAAGTATAAATATTTTGTGGTAAACAACGCAAGCATCTGTGTACTTAAATCACACATTTGTCTTAAAATATATTTCACTTATACGAATGATTCTATTTTGTCACCTTTTCCCACCATTACCCTTCGATTTCTCTCATGTACACATTACATTTCTACCCTCCCGTGGTTCTGTGTCCTTGGTTGTCATGTTGTAATGAACTTGTCATTTTTACAACTCTTATAAAGACTGTAATACAGCAGATCTAATCCAAATGTGCCATGGTTGTTTGCAGTGGTGACAGAGTGGGGACTATACATTCACATGAACTGTCAGCTTTGTAGTCTGACGTTAAACCCTGGGCTCTGTTGGGAGTTCTAGTGCCAATGTTATTGTTATGAGCATTTAAATCATATTATCATGTAATGGTAGAAATTGCCCCTGAGTCCAAACTAGAATTTTTGGTAGAGTTCAAATGCTTCCATGTACTGTTAAGTTGATGTATAGTTTTAGCTACTACACCATTCTCTTGTTCCCAATATACAAGCACTAGTGGGGAATATGTGTAGTAAATGACACCTCCACTCAGCTAAGGGGCGATACATCCCCTTTCAGAACATACAAAAACTCAAATTCTTTAAGCGGATAGCATATAATGGTCTCCTTGTCCGTCCAAAATGATAAACATACCTGAACTTCACCATGTTTTTCTCACTGTTACCTTATTCTTCTGGGTATTTCTCACGTCCAACTCTGATTTGACATGACGTAGTAGCTCGACTCTCAATTGCATTATCAGGTTAGTGTTCTTACAACTTTGAGAAATTAAGTTTCCAACGTCCAGTTTTGGTGTTTCTAATGTCATGCAAATGTACTAATTGAGGTTATGATTGTAGTCTGGGTCGTGGAGGCTGGAGGCAAAATACTTGGTTGCACTGAATTATGCAGCACTTCTTCTGCTGTGTTCTCACATGGGCTCAGTCAGATTTTGATGTAGGGAGCTGGCATTAGAGAATATCCAGAGGGACTATATGTGAGAATGTAAATGTCAACAAAAGTCTCTGCACTTACTCAGAGAAAACCAGAACGTAAGTGCATGTCTGAAAGCAGCTTAAGTGTGAAAAGGGACAGACGGAGTGAATGAATGCCAAGTGTGAATGGTCAGAAAGTTACTGAGCCAAAACCCTCTTCTGGATGCAAATAGTTTTAGTTTTGGTTAAAACAATAACATAGTATGAGGGCTTTCAATGTAACCCAGACCACTTTCAAATGTTGTAATCAGATCTTGAAGTGGTCTCATTTTTACACATCAACTGTGAGATGTTTACAAGGCCATGGTCTTCTGCGAATGACCGGCTACATCCGTAGTTCGCTTCCTGAATCTCTTCCCTGGTAGTTGTTGGCTAAGTTGAAAGTACAACTCATGCTAAACAACGATGGAAGGTCATAGCAGGGATTTCTTTTATTATACCCATGAGGAGGTGTCACTTCTCATGGGTATACTTTGCATTCTCACGGTTCTGGGAGTGCAGTTCAGACTAACATCCAGCTCCAGAGATTTGAAAAACAAATTGAGCCAGCAGCATTTTCAAACTTCTACATTTTTATTTATTTATTTTTATTTTTTTTATGAAAATGGTCCAAACCAGTGGTTCTCAAACTTGCATATACTTCAGATACTGGTATATTTAAATTAGATTAAGATGAAGCACTCTACCCACTCCAGTCAAAATTATTCAGCTGTACTCCAAAAACATAACCTGGTAAATACAGAAGACAGTATTTTCCTCCAAGTACCACCAGAGGAAGCTTGCGTACCACTGGTGGCACACATACCACAGTTTGAGAACCATTGGATTAGTGTAACTACAGCTTTAGATGTGTATGAAGGAGAGATTGATTGGTCGGCCTTGTTGAAAGCTATTTGCACAACAAAAAAGCTTCCAGTAGAAGGCCCAAAGACCCAAGTGTCTAAAGGAAGGCTGCATTACTTTAGTACTGTGTCATGCTAATGGTGACTGTTGTCTTGCGGCTCACTGAGCATGCACTCTATATTGGGCACTTTGGCGACATCCGCGTTACCACATTTTCATTTAAAAAAATTAATAAATAAATAGCCCAGGATTTTCAAGCAGTTGAGTATTTCAGCTCTGGATTGGAATCTGCATCCACTGTAATGTCCCATCCCTCAGATGACCTCTCAGGTACACTGGGTGTGCTAGAGCTTGTGTGAACGGGCTGCTTGTTTTCTTTACTCTGCAGTTGTTTGTTGAGCTTCCGACTGTACCGTTAATAAGAAAATAGAAAGGTATTTGGTGAAAACAAGGCTTTTTTTCAATAACCCTTGTGTATGACAGTTTTTAGTTTACTGTATTTTGAAATACATCTGTTTTCTTGCCTGAAATACAACAGCATTGACAAAATTGGTGAAATTCTGGTTATTACATATTTTTGGACTGTGTAGGAGATGGTTTTTAAGTTGAAGACTTGAAATGCTAATAATTAGCCACATGCTAAACCCGAGACTGCCCAATACTAACAAGCTGAAAGGGGGTGTTTCGACCCCTACTGGATCGGAGGTGTCCAATCTCCATTTAATACATTTTCCTAGTAGAGCTTGTATGCTGGGACGGGACACTAGTCCAATTGAACCATGCATGATCCAATATTATATCTAATATATTGTATTTACTCACATTCTGGTCACTTGACATTGTCTCATTCGAGCCTGTGCCCAATTAGCCAGTTTCATGGTCTTTAGAGTTTTTTAAACACATCAGAGTTTTTGGTTTTGTTTACCCATCACATGATTTTTATTAGTGTCGGACTGATACCAATATCGTATTGGCTCATCCTTATCAATCTGTCCAGGAGGCAGCCCATCTCTCACCCAGTGCATCCTGGGATATGCCTGATATGCCAGACTGGACAGTCAAGCACAGCTGTTAGCCTGCTGCTAAGAATTCAAGGTGCTCCTCTAATCTAGGTGTCCCTTCCATTTATATTTGCTGAAGTAACGTAACATTATTATGAGTGAAAAGATTAAGTAAAAACACAATTAAACAATTAGTAAAATGAATGATTAATCTATTAATTTTCCACTGTGATTCCTTCTGGTGTGTGCAATAAATGAACATGTTAAGTAAAGGAAAGTAGGAAAGAGGGAAAGTTGTAGAGCTAGAAGTTGTATTAGGTAGGTTTGTTTTTTGTTTTTTCCCAGTGCATTGAAGCAACAAGCAAACCTCCCCCATCTCGTCCTTGTGTCAGTCTCTGATGCAGCCTCCCCCCTTACATTCACGCCGGCTTAGATCCACTTAGAGTATCTTTTACCCACTCAGTCATGCAGACTGGAGTATTGGTATAATTACAGTCACCCACCACCTGGGTGTTCATTTTTCAGATTGTCTAAAGAAAATAGTGACATTATTAATAATAAGGTAGACTTGTTTTGTACATGTTTATTTTCCATTCTCAAAGCCCATCATTTACTTGGACTGAACTTACTAGCTTGTCCACGGTAGGTCTTGGTGACCAAACTGTGACTGGTAGATGGAAAAAGTTGTCTGTTGGTTGGTCGATTGTTGGCTGACTGGATGGCAGCTGCTGCTGTTCAAACAGAGTTGCATCTGCTGGGCCCTTTGTTCTAACACGCACACACACTCACACACACATTCAATGATTTCCAAGTGTGTGTGTGTGTGTGCGTGTGTTAAAAAAGAAAGAAGTTCTTTTGTTTGGTTGTAAAATGGCAGTGGGGGAGGGTTTTGTGGCAGTGCTAATGTGTTTTGTTTTTTTAGGGTGTGTGGGTTTTTTTTTTAAATTTTTTTTTCTGGGTTGGTTACAACTCATTAACTTGCTAAACATTCAAGTTATTCAGCTCCTCCTCTGCTCTAACACTTCTTAATATGGCTACTGAAGAAGGTAGAGTGATTTGGGGAAGTGGTGTGACTTTGCTCAGTTGTGTTATGATTTAAGTTTATCAAGGCCTTTGTTGCTTGTTGACATTTTATTCTGCTACTTTGTGAAAAGACAACTTTGAATTGAGATGCTTGCTACCACAGAACATCTTATCAGCAGGATAATCCAAAAATAACTATTTATTCTCTTCTGTCTCTATTTAGGAACTGTAATGAGGATGATGGAGCAACAAGCTACAAATTAGCATCTGGCTGGTTAGCTTCTCCTTGCACAACACACCTATTCATCTCATCCCCTCCATCTGTGGGCCCCCCACCCACCCATGGCGGACCCAGGGATGTTGAGTCTATTCGGGGACGATGCAGGGCTGTTCTCAGATGGATTAGATGGTTTAGGAGGCTGCTTTCCTCAGCAGCCGGCCCCTGGCCAGTCCAACCCTCTAGCTCAGCAGACTAATCCCTCTCTAAACCACGAGCACCAGGGAAACAGGGGTTACCACCAGGGGATGATCCACAGTGCTGGTAATGGCCCAGCACAACCTAAATTGGGGCAAATGTACGACCACAGCCCGTATGGCTACGATCAGTCTGGTGCCCCGGGAGGTCGAATGATGGCCCAGAATGGTCCCAGCCAAGGGCCGCCAAATGTGAATGCGACCATGAATGGCATCGTTTCCCACTACCATAATAATCCAGCTAATGCTAGCAACCCCCACCATGGGTACCCAGGTGATGCTGGGGGAGGGGGAGGAGCTGGTGCTGGTGGGGGTGCAGTTTGGGCCCAGCAGCAGCAGCAGCAGCAGGGCAGATCAGCATATCAGCAGCCTTCAACGCAGCAAGGGGGCGCCCCCAATCAGATGGGAGGCTACCAGATGTCTCAAGGCAACTACGGTGGTATGCAAGGCCCACAGACACCCAACGCAGCTCGCATGAACCAACACTACCCTCAACAGAGCATGGCACACCCTCCTGCTCAGGACCCTTCTCACTATCTGGGACATGTCGGAATGGGAGGAGCCCAAATGAGACACCCACAGCCCCAGCCTCAACCACAGGGTTATCCCAACATGGGCCACACACCCCGATACCCACACTCCCCCTCTCGGCAGCCAGCACATACCCACCAGCACCAACAGGGCATGGCAGGGTTTGGGGGAGCCCAGTACCCTGGCTATCAGGCTCAGTATGGAGCCATTGGACCCGGAATGGGCCCGAGTGCTAATACTAATGTCGGCACTAACACCAGCCAGGCCTTGGGAGCGGGACAACTTGGCCAAAGGTTTAACCAGGGACCAGGCCCAGCAACGGGTCAGCAGGGGCAACGCTATCCCACCTCAACAGCACACCAAACCCAGCCCCTTCAAACCCATTCTACCCCTATGCAGCAGCAGCCTGGTCAACAGGGCCAGCCTTTGCACCCTTTAAACCACGCCCAGCACCCCCAGAATGTGCCCCAGCCTCAAAATCAGCCCCAGTCTCACCTTGCCCCCCCAGCTCAGGGATCTTACCCCTCTCCCGCATCTTTGTCCCCCATGCGGGTTTTGGGTACCCCAACCCCTCCTCCCCAGCAGGTCAGACCCCCTAGCGCCGGCCTGCCTGTGCCCCCAGAGGTTGCAGGGTACACAGCCCTGCAGTCTCCACCCAATCCAATGCCTCACCCACAGAGAACTCCCCCAAACCCTCAACACCAGCAGCCCCACAACATGCCCCCGAATGCAGGGCAGATGTATCCCAGTATGGGGCCTCAGCGTGGTCCACAAATGGGTCCAAACAGGCCTCAGCTCCAGCAACAGCCAGGTAAACGCCACACAATTGATGCCTTTCCTGTGTTGCATGCGCTGCTCACACTATGGTCACTTTAATGGTTCAAGCTTTTTTATTTACAGATGTAAATGGTGAAATTAAACTACAGCTTAACTGTAATATTGACAGATTAAAAGATAGACATTTGATATGTATATACCCAAATATATAATGTGCAATTTTGTCTTAATAATTCTGCCAAATATTCATAGAAGTGACATCAGATTGATCATGGATTAGCTCATAAATCTCACTGTTGCACCAGAAAATGATGGAAGTAATTCACAAACATCCCTACCGTTACACTTTCAGTGCTTTTGATAAAACAATTTCAATCTTTTTACTTCATTTTTATGCATTTTGTTGAAGCCAGTTAATGTCTATGGGCCTGTTTCATAGCTATTTGACATGGCACATTAGGAAAAGCACAGGTTTAAATAAACAAGTGATTGCTTAGTCTCATTTAGATGCCTCTCTGTCAAATTGGAAGCTGGATCGCTGTTGCATGAACTGAATAGAACGATCTTAAATGTCATCAACACTACCTGTCTTTTTACGTGTCAAAATATCTACTTTGAAAGAGGCCTATTACTGTATTATACGGATGCTTTTAACGAAGAGTACACTCAAACAAAAGAATAGCAGCATTTGGGTAAATTTCACCGTCTAAAGATTTTGCTGATGTCGTGTTCTTCTCACCATCTACTCTCAGGACCCCATGAAGCGCCTGTCAGTCAGGGGGGAGACCAGCGTCTGCTCCAGGCCCAGCAGCAGACCTCTCGAAACGGGCAGCCCCTGCAGCCGGCACTCATGGGTTTCCAGGGACCACCTGTCAGTCAGCACGGAGCCGCTGCGGCCTCAAACCAGGGTTTAGCGCCACCCACCCAGAACGCTCAAACACAGCACACACACCTGCCCCACCACCACCTGCAGAGCACACCCCCTCAACCCAACCAGGGATCCAACCCATGGGTGCCTACGTCTGTCGCCCCCCATCCTCTCTCCTCACCCCCTCTTACTCCACAAAAAGTGCCTCACATACAGGTGAGTGTGCGTAAAAAACAAATGCTTTGATGTGGTAGCAGTGCTCTGTGTGTGTGCGACAGAGATCACTATGTGCATTTGTTTTCATGTGTGGGTGTATTTCATCAGAATGTTTATTTTTCATGTGGGTGGGGGAATGTGAGTGGAGTGTAAGGGAAGTGTGTGTGTTTGTGTATGCATAGATGTGTGTACATGACATTTGAAAACACAGCGGTGCATTGGCCACTGTGTGTGTGTGTGTGTGTGTGTGTGTGTGTGTGTGTGTGTGTGTGTGTGTGTTTATATCAGTTTTTTTTTCTTTTGTGTGTGTACTGTCGGTCTTGTGTGTGGTTGTGTTTCCGTGTGTGCTCGCAGGGGGAATGGATTTTTGCAGCTGTTTGTTTCCTGTGAGCTGCATATCCTGAGACACGTGTGCAATACACATACACACATGCATGTGCACACACAGAGAGAGGCGCCACCAGCATAATCTCTCCTCCCTCTTGCTCCCACATCTCCTCCCCCCCTCCCTCTGTAGAGGAAACCTCCCTTCCTGTCTCTCCCTTCTCCCCGTCTCCTCTGTTTCCGCTCTCAATCTGCCTGTCTGTCTACCTACCTGTCTGTCTGCCTGCCGGTTTCTCTGATCCATTTGAAGAGTGTCATCTCTTTAGTTACTGTTGTGTAGCCGGATGTCCAGAGAGACGGAAGGTTTAGAAAAGATAGAGATATTGAGAGGGGGGTAAAAAAGCTGGAGGGTGATTAAGAGAGTGGGGGGGAGGGGAAAACACTAAGAGGAATGAAGTGGGAAAACAAGCAAAGATCTCAAGAGAGGGAGCCCAGGATCTCTAGTATAGAAGTCGAGGAGGGGGAGAGGGAGCAGCAGCAGGAGGGAGGGGGTGGGGGTGGGAAGAGGTTAGCAGTTCTCAATGGTAACTTCCGTGTGTGTGTGTGTCACTGCTGCCTGCATCACGTGCCCTTGGCTTCCATTAGCTTGTTTTGTTGCTCAAAGCCCCCTTTCTCCACTGACCCATTCACACACAATAGCAGCCCTGTGGCCACGCACACAAACACACACACACAGATATGGTCTCTCTTTCTCTTCCATTCTCATCCACACTGCTCCCTCTGCTCAGTTACTACACCACACACACACACACACACATACACATCACCCCCACCCCATTCCACCACCAATCCTGCGAGGCTGTGTTTTTTTTGACATTTCAGCCATCACACTCAATTTATCTGGCACTTCTGACCTAGATGCCAGGTTGACTGGTGAGTCCTGGGCATGTTGCGTGCGCTGCTCAGACTCGAGCTGTAGGCCCGACAGCCCCCGTCATTACACACGGACGCACACGCTCCAACCGTGTGGCTTGGGATAGTGTGGTCTGGAATGGGATGGCAAAAGTGCCTGGAGAAATAGGATAGCCTATCTAGATGAGGTGTGTGTGTCTGTCTGCGGCACAGGAAGGGAGTTCTCTGTGCCCCACGATGCACTTGTTAGAAAGAGCCACACACATGCACACACACCCCAAGCTGGCCAGTCAGTCATGATGACTGTATGTCTGGTACTCTAAGCTCCATCTGTTCACTAAGCATGGTTATTACACATGCACACACACATGCACACACACACACACACGCACGCACGCATGTGCCTTCGTCAGCAGCTCAAGGTCACAGCTCCGGCAGAGTGCTGTGCTGTGACCTTTATTCCACATCTCACACACACACACACTCTGTTGCGTGCAGCACTCGAGCTGACATATAACATGCCTGTCTCTTCCCCCCCCCCGCCCGCACCGCACTCTTTGAGCTGTCGTAGCATCCATCTCACCCAGGCTGTGCAGCTTCGAGGACATGTTTCTCCTATGTTCCCTCCGTTGCCTTGTTTCTGTGAAAGTCACCAGTCGTCTGCAATTCATCTGAAATCCTTGTTAGGTGTTTTCATATAAGAGTGCTTTCAAGTTTGCATTTTTCATGTTGAGCAGTCGCATCATCAGAAGTGGTGGATAGAAGATGGATGTACATGTGATCTGTCTTCTCAGAATGGAAACCTCTGGAGAACCACAGCAGTTCAGTTTGGCTGCATTGTTGTTGTTAAAGGTGACTCAGAGATGGATATGGCGATAACAAGTGTGCTAACCATGCCAAGCTACTTCTTTGCTGATTTATCGTGGGTTATCGTGGTGATGACACTTGTCGTGTCATCGCATTCTTTTAGCAACATTCTTATTAACTCAACAAGTTACACATATACACAGAGCCTATGATAAAGTTGCGCACTGTGGTATTAAAACGTTTTAATTTATCGCGGTATTAATTCCGTTACCACGAGAGCCCTGTTCTTGCGTACACACACTTAATATCTTCAGAGGTTTAACGGTTACTTTAGAGGAGAGAGGCTCATCCAATAGGCTTTAAGTTCATTTGCCTTAATGTCTTCAACGTAACTCATGAAGATGTCTTCATGACAACCTTCAGACACACTGAATAGTTCTGGTTTTTGTTTGATTCATTACCAGCTTGAGATAGTGTATGTTCAGGGTTCTCATTTTCAAAAACAATGTGCGGTATTCTCCCCTTCACTTCTCGGCTCATTGGCCATCGTATAGAAGGTTGAAGAAAGGTACAGGTTTAATGTTTTGCAATATGACAGACTAAGGCTGGTGTTCGAAGGTTCAGTCGATCTTCGGGACGGGGGAGTGAAAGCTGCAAGATTTAGTCACTGTGCAAAAATGATTTCATGCAAGTGAGGATGTCAGTTTGGTATTAAAAGGCATTCAACGACTGCATGTATTGAATAGCTCTTTCATTGCCCCCCAAGAGTATCATAAAACAATGGGCCAGTGGTTGTGATTCTTTCACTGTTTGAATGAAATTCCTACTAAATTCTAAGAGTCATGCAGAGGTTTTGCAAGTACAAACACAAAAGTAAGTGGTTAATAAAATAGAGGCTAGTGTTGAGGGTGAAAACGGTCAGATCTTGATGAATGAACACGCCAAAATCTAGGTGAGAGATACTGTATTTAGCAGCTGTCAGTTTTTGGAAGGCATGGAAGAACAACAGAATGGATGGACGGTGAAGAGAGACGCTAAATCAAAGAGGACCATATTTCCTTTCACTCCATCCTCTGGGAGTCTTAAGTGTTTTTTTTTTTTTGCCTCAGTCCCTTCCCCCCTCAACTCCACGACTCACCTTCATCCTCACACTCTGTCCTCCATCCTCCCTGCATCCTGATCGAGATGACACTTGACACTCTTCATCTCCTGAGTCTGTTGATCTAGTCACGCAGCCCTCAGTTTTTAATGGATGGTTTTTTTATTGGAGCCCGGATACTTAGTGCTGTGAAGGCCCTCTTGTTTTGCGAATTCTGAGGAAACCCTAAATCCCATGCATGAAAATAAACCAATCTTGGGACATAAGTTTAGTCCCTTGCAAAACTCTATCACCTGCTAAGGAGGAGCCAGTAGTGCTGTTTGTGGTTCCACAATAACCATCTCAGTTTCTAAATGTGGACACTATTGCAGTATTCCCGTCTGGATAGCTTCCGTTTCGACTGAGAACAGTACCTTTACTTAGTCGACGGCGTGTTGAAGAAACACCGGTCACAAGGGAGTGACTTTTTTCTGTCACCTAATCACCTGACTGGTGTGGTTGGAGCTAGTCTAGCTCCTCCCCATTTTGCTGTGGTATCCCAAGGGAAGGGTGCCAAATGGAATGGATGGGGCCCGGTTGTTGTGGTACTATTCCTTTATGGAAATGCAAAAAAATATGCTCTGTACTGTACCGAACCGAAGCGCTCCACTCAACCACTCGATGGAAACACTACTTTTGATTCATAAATGCTGCAGCTTTGCATATTTGACCAAAATGTCACCCCACTTGTCAAAATGATAATGTTCATTTCAATCTGAATTAGCTTCAGTTCTTCCTCCAGAATGATCTACACATAGGATCCAGCTATTTTGAAAATGATAAAATAAACACTTGAAAGCGTTCCTATTTTCCTACGTTTTGTTTAACGGTGATCTACATTTGCTGACGTTTTATGGACCAAGTGAATAATCAAGATAATAATCAGACTAATCTATAAAATGATCATTGGTTACTTTTTGCTAAAGTGGTTCAGTAAGAGTTTGAACCTATTGCCATGGGTGGAAAATTAGCATCTTTTCTCTCATAAGTCTCTAAGCAAGTCAATCCCTGTTCAAACAAATCTCCAGCATCTCTTTGTCGACGTAGAGTTTACGTGTATCCATTTTTCTCAAAGTCATAGTGTGAAGCAGGTAGATCAACAGGTGTGGGACCTGCCCTTCATGTGTGAGGTCGATGCCTCAGGTGGTGCAGAATGCTAATACCAATACCATCATGTAGCATCGTAACGATGGGCTGTGCTGTTTGCCGATTTTTAATTGAATTCAGTTATCGATGAGTTTTGCAACCAGAAGCCGCGGTAGAAAATGATGACACTTTTTATTTCTGCACAACACCAAACCTGATGCAGGACTCCAGTGTGTGTGTGTGTGTGTGTGTGTGTGTGTGTGTGTGTGATTGTGTGTGTGCATGATTGTGTAAACACTTGGTGTGTCTCCGTTGTCATTCATGTGATTGATTATCTGGGAATCTTGGCAGGAGGACAGATTTATCGCTGGGCACCGCATTCCCCTCATCTGTCTCTCTCTCCCTGTCTCTCTCTCTCTCAGCTGCACTACACACACATTTACTCAGGCAAACACACACATGCATATACCCACACATACACATACTCACGCCCTTTTGTGTTATTAAGTGGCTCATTTTACGTGTGTCAGCAGGTGTTTGTGTGCAGAGGTTTGTGTGATGTGTGACCTTGCAGTTGGGATGTGTGTGTGTTTGTGTCCGTGTGTGTGTGTGTGTGGAGCTGCTGCTGTAGCATTTTGCTCTGAACTTGCTGATGCTCACACACGCGCACACACACCTCGCTGACACACTTTTACACACTGAAGTACGCATACACGCGCTCTCAAAGGCCCAGTCTCTCTCTCTCTCTCTCTCTCTCTCTCTCTCACTCTCGTATGATACATGCACACACACTCCCTCGTTGTGCCTTTTTGAAGTATGGAGATAATTTATTCGTGTCATGATGCCTGATTTCCCATCTGCTACTGGGACCCTGAGCAGCTGGAAAGAGAGGAAGCAAGAGGGAGGGAGGGAGGGATAGAAGAGAAGGAACGGGAGGAGAGGCAGCTGGAGAGGCTCCCAACAGCTGGTAACCAGTTTCCTGTCACAGAAAGCTTACTTGGGAGCAATGAGGAGGAGGTGGAGGACGAAGGAGAGAGGGCTTTAGTCTACAGGAGAGCAAGGGAGGAGGAAAAATGAGGTGTCAGCCGGTTTGTTTACTGAGGTTAGCTGCTGGAGGAGGAGGAGGAGGAGGCAGTAGCAGGGAGGAAACCGTAGCAACAGGGAGTCCTGGAGAGAGATGGGGGAGGTGGCTGTCTTGTGCGTGGATGAAAGGATGTATGGATGGATGGATAGATCTACCCCTCTTTGCTCTGTAGTCTGCCACACTGACAAGTCAACCCTCCACCCTACAGTGTATCAGCCCTCACTGACAGCCTGGCACGACAGGGCTAGTGTCAAAGGAAAATATAAGCAAACATGCTTGAAATGTTGAAATAAATCGACAGTGATTTTGATTATTTTTAAGCATAGTAAGAAGGATTTCTGCCTGTTTTTTTCCTTGGGTTTGAATCTTTCATATTGAAAGAAGTGTGCAGCTGTTGTAGTTAATGGGCTTTACCACTGCTGTTCATTCGTTCGTACCCTTTTTATATTATCCTACATTTAGATCCTTTAAAAAAGAAATAGTTTGATCCATAGATGTTTTCTGCCCATTTGAAAACTAAACTTATCTAGTATTTATCTGATCTAATGTATTCATCTAAATGTTCCCATTTTCTTATCTTAATTGACAAAATAGTTCCACTTTTAAGGATTCAGTACTCAATTTTTTGGGCTATTGCAATCTTTTTATTTTGTTATTAATATCTTGTGCAGCTGATGTAGCACTTTTGCCCTGTATATAAATATATTTGGTTTGATAATATCATCAGAGGTTCTTTCTAACTCGGTGACATTTATTTATTTGTCCTTCCTTCTTTTTTCTTTTTTTTTTCAGCATTCCCCCACGGACCCGTCAGGCGATGCCTCAATGATGGTTCCTGAAAGACTGACCGTTGGCGCTGGTTTGCCCAGCCAGCCTATCAGCACAGAGCAGTCCAGCCAACAGGAGACCAAGCCAAAAAAGAAGAAGAAGAAGAATAAAGCAAAAGTAGTGGATGGAGAGCAAGACGAGGAAGCCAAGAAGGTGGCGAAAGGAGGAGCAGAGGAGGACTTTAAGTCGGAGTTTCCCATATTAGGAAGTGATGTGGGTGAACAGGTTACTGGCACAGGAATTGTAGAGGGAAGTTCACCAACAGTGGAGGAGAAAAAGAAGAAGAAAAAGAAACCAAAGGAGAAGGCAGAGGTCAAGGAGCCTAAAGAGCCCAAGACCCCGAAGACGCCCAAAACGCCCAAGACCCCCAAAGAGCCCAAGGAGAAGAAAGCCAAGAGCTCCACGCCCAAGACCAAGACCCCCAAGAAAACCAGGTAAGAACATCAGTACATTCACAACACTGTGTTTGAGTCCCAAGAGTTTTTAAAATCCCCCGAGACACATCGACAAGGACACATTTACATTACATGTATGAAAATGAAGGAGAAAACCAGCTGGCAGTAGTATCATCATCATCATCATCATCACCACCATCTGACATCAGAAACACTGCCAGTCCTTGCAGTAGAGTGGTGACATTTATCATGATAATTATCCTCAGTGATGTGACTTTTTATCCTTATTGTTCAGCCCTATGCTGATAACCCTTGATTGTATACTCTGGTTTGAAAAGTGAAGCCCAGGAAGTAGGGCGGAAGTAGCATTTAGCCACCAGGGGGCGATTTGAATGTAAGTCGATGGTGAAATAAGCTTCTGCTTCTCACTTGATTTAAAACACCAGTAAACATTTTCCTTGAGCATTTAATGGTCTCAATCATTAATTTCAAGTCTTCAACAGAACATGATGTCAATTATGTTCCCATTTGGAGGAAATGGACAATGAAGCACATATGAGTGGACAAACCGTAATAGCGGCGGTCAGGGCTTCACGTAGAAGACAAAGTGAAAGATACACTGATATCAGACTGGGCTAGTTATCAATAGTCTCCAGTCACGTAGTGTGAACGATTCACGTGAAATTTGATCGGCCTGTGCCATTACAGGGCGAAAGCAGTGGAAATCTGAACATCAATACTCAAGCTAGGGGAAGGAAAGAGAGCAACACGGCATCAAAAAACAGGACATGGATCGCTAAAAAACTTCACTCATCACTTCACCACCACTAGTTACTGCAAGAATCCCATTCAGAATAGGGTTACAACTTTAAAGTTGTATAGTGTGCTTTAGTCTCCCCCCCCCTCCGTCCGAGCCTTTGGTCTCTCTCCCTTCTCTCTTCCCCTCAGCCTCTTTTATCTAGAGGAAGAGGGAGGGCCAGAGCAGCAAGCAGGGGTCAGAACTGGGGGAGTGTGTGTGTGTGTGTGTGTGTGTGTGTGTGTGTGTGTGTGTGTGTGTGTGTGTGTGTGTGTGTGTGTGTGTGTGTGTGTGTGTGTGTGTGTGTGTGTGTGTGTGTGTGTGTGCGCGCGCCCACACTCATCGGCCAGTTGAAGAGTCGGGGGTGGGGAATGTGTGAGACTTGTAGTGAGTGTGTGAGGCAGGGAGGGGGCAGGCCTTTTGTGTTTATGTGCATGTGTGTGTTGGAGGAGGAGTTGTTGGTAATCTTTGTGGCAGAAAATGGCGTCTGATGATAATGAAGGCGCTATGCTGCTGACCACTCCACAGCCACAAGTGTGTGCGTGTGCGGAGGAAATTTGGGGGAGGGGATTGAGTTCATCCTTAGTGTGTGTGTGTTGGTAAACTAGCTGGTGTCAGGCTTTCCTCCATCTTGAGTGGCGGCCTGGAGCTCTCAGGTTAATTTAGCATAATAATGGCTGCTGGCCATTCACTGCCACTCTAAAATGGTGGACAATCACCCAACTATCTTCTCTTTTCTTTCTTGTTCTTTCCTGTCCCTCCAGTGACACCTCCTCCTGATGGAGGTCCTTTCATCTTTTACTCTCACTCACCCCATCTCCTCTCCGCCTTTCCGTCCTTCCTTCTGATTCAAGCCAAGGACTGAGATTTTTATTGATTTTTTTTTGACGTTGTCTTTTAACATTAAATGTGCATATTTTTGAACGAGGTTTGGTATGGCCCTCATAAAGTTTAGCTTTTCATTAGTCACGATCATGACTGATGGGAAAGCCATGCAGTTTGTCTTAAGGTCTTGTTAAAGTTCTTAGTTTGTAAAGTTAAACTTTGAGTTATTCTTTCCATTTGTTTTATTAATAAAAGCACTGATCTTAAAATCCTCAAAGCCTTCAAATTAACATTCTGAAACCTCACTCTTGCTGTAGAGAAAACACTCTTGTGAGGGCCACAGTCACATATGTTCCATTGCATTTCTGGGAGGATTTATATAAGATTTCCTACTGTGGGTGGAGAAATAAACCCCCAAAGTTAGAGCGTTTCATGTGGCCTATACCATGCTACAGGGTTTTTCTTTATGCACTGTGTGCATTACAGTTTGCACTAATAATCTACCACAGACTGAAACCTTCCTTATAATTGCTGGAACAAGGATGTGAGGCTGTACTGTTGTTAACCCTTTGAAATTGGGCAGCTGTTTAATTTTCGCTTCCTTTTTTCCAGCTGGTTGCATTATCACCACAAAATAATGTGAATTATGCATTATCAGACTAACTTATCAGACCTTCAGCAAGACATTGGATTAACTAAAAGGTTTCTAAGCAAATTAGAATCATGTTCTATTATATTTTGAATACTAATATTAGACGTATTGTTAGTGTGGAAAGCTAACTTGCAGTACACTGAGTCCAGGTCTTTGAGGTCATTACGTGTTTTGTTTTTTAACTTGTTTTAAGTTAAGAAGGCTCATGGATGTATGTTCTTGATTGACACAAGGATGAACAGGTTTCACAGATTGCTATAGAATCTATAGTGTTTCCCAAACTTTCTATATGGGGACACACTTTTCAAAGACGGCAAACTGTTTACCCAAATCACAACATTAGACCATGACAAATTTGTTTGAGGCCCTTAAAAAAAGTCTCCCTGGACCCATTTGTGGCTCCTAACCCAGGCTCTGGGAATTACTGCTATACATGGTTTGTCTTGTGGGTGAAAGGGTTAAATGGAGTTGTAGAGGCTGACTTGATAAATGGAAACCTGAGTTGTATTAAACACTGTTGGTGTGAGCTGCTGAGAGGGAGGGAATCAGGTGGTTTACTTGTCCGTTTAGCTCACTCCTCTCCTTTGACCTTGCTTTCTCTCTCCATCCTTCTTTTGCGTAGCGCTCACTCTCTGCTCTGCCCGTCTATCTCTCACAGTGGAAGTACATCTATAAATAACCCAGCGCTCAGCTGCCACACCCTGCCTATGTGAGTGCATATGTGTGGGGGTTTGGTCAGGTGGGGTATTTGTGTTTGCTGGGCACTTGTCAGACAATGCATGGAGACAAATACAGCACTTTTTTGATCACACATAACAGATATTTAAGTGTTGCCTTCTGGCTTCTTTTATTGGTGTTTATGTTTTTGTGACTCATCACAGCAGCAGGTGTCCCTTACACCCTTACACCCGACCCCATTTCTGGCTTCCTCCTCAATTTGTCTCTTTCCCTCCCCATATTTTACTCCATGGCTCTGCTTCCTGTCGCTCCTTTATCCTCCCTCCGCTCATCTGAAAGGAGCATCTCACTCACTCACTGAGACACAAGCCCAGTGCACCACAGCTGTCCACAGCGTGTGTCAATGCAGTGAGTGGATGAGAGCTGGTGGTGGGTGGAGCTTAGTGACACCTGGACAGAAGCGGCTGTATGTGTAGACCTCAGATGTTGTGAGTTGTGGATTTAAAGCCCTTACCTGTTGGCAGTAAGTTTTTATCAGGGTTTTTTATTTTGGTTACTTCACTTCCTCATGCATGTACTGTTTTCCTTCAGTTATATGCTAAATTACAGTTGAAGCAGTGTTTATTGATAAGCCAGTTATTTTAATTAGGTGATGACTGAGCAGCAGTTGCTTCAGTGTGGCAAGGAAATTGCCCGAAATAGACAAGGGTCATTGAAAGTGCTTGAAATTTGTGCAAGGAAGCAGCCAAGTTGATATTTAAGTAAACGTCTCCCTTGTTTGTTACGACACCATCTACTGTTTCATGCGCCAATGCGTTGCTTGATGTGCATAGACTAGGCTACTGCAGGACAAATGGCGAGTCATAATTACTAGCAGTGTCTCTCCACCACTGACATGCGATTCCATGCAGAACACCGAGCGACTAACGTTAATCAAGAGAGAGCAAATGACGCGACGCTCTGACAAGTCACCCACCCATCTTAAGCCGTGTCAACACATTCAGTCCTTGAATTTGTGGGAATTGCTCCTGGAAAGTACTATTAGTACTATTAACACAAGGTGTATTAAGAATTCAATTGTAAATGGTACATAATCCCATTAATCAGCATGCTTGATACAGAGTGATACATAATTTACTATTTAAAAAAAACAAGAAAACATTTATGATTTAAAATATCAAAAACACACGTTTAAGTGGCGGACCATATGAAATAAATTGCTGCGCGGCATACGAGTGAGTTTAAAAGCAAATTTACTTCAGTGTGTGTTGTGTCTTGGGTGTGGGCGGGGTACGTTCAATCACGATGATAAGATTCACATTGACAGAAAATCAATCGTTTAATAATGAAAATTAAACAGAATGAGGCGGACATTTGCTCAGTCACAGATTATTATCAGCTAATCTTCACTTGATTGGCAAATTGGCATTTGTGCTTTGAAGTCCGATCAGCTCAACCTGTTTATTTATGGCCATAAATTTCCCGAAGGTCAACTACCTGCACATGCAGCTGCTCCTCCTTCACTGGCTGGACCAGGAGCATGAAGAGCATGAAGATCAGTTCAAGAACAGGGCGCAGTATGTCGTCAGTGTGGAGGCTATTATGTGTGCCGGGGAAGCACAAAATCTAGACTATGGTTAGAGTGGAGGTAAAAAAAAAATACCAGACGGAAACCACTTCAGCCAGCAGCCGCTCGTATGACCCTGAAAGTCGGAAAGTGCAGGCAATAAGGACAGGACTCATGGAATTGATAAGATAAAATGATTGTTAGTGGGTTGGGTCGCTGATATCACATCACTGCCACCAGCAGTGATTACTGCAGCTCCCGTCAAATCAGAAGCTGAGATGTCGATGCTGTGATTATTAATTTTGTACCCATGTAGGTGGCAGGAAAACAAACTCTGTGTAGTTTGTACTACAATAATAATGATTATACTTTCTCCACAATTATCTGGGCACCCTCACCCCCAAAATACCCTGGTTGCGGAACAGTTACGCTGCGTCCATTCTAGTCAATGTGTCAGAGTCCACTGGTTTGCGAACGTCCGCACGTCGGAGAGGAAGTAGAAAAATAAATGATCCAGTTTACTTTTCAGTATAAAACGTCCTGTGCTGACACCACATCGTATTTCACTTAAATACATCACAGAAAGAAACCTTGCAAGCCCGGCGCGCTCCTCTTTCTTCGGTCGGTAGAAATACTGCTCTGTTTGTTGTGTTTACGACATATACGCTTTATATCTTGCGACTCCAGCTGTCCAGCGGCGCGGAAGCGGGCAGACGTGTGTAAATTGGCGGAGCTGTGCGGATCAGAGCGCGGCACATCCATTCTGCAGTGTGTTGTGGGGGTCAGATCTTGGACTGGTATCGAGTATCGTATCGGCTCATCCCTAGTAAAAAGGTTTCTGAATGGAGTGATAGCAGAGCACAAAATAAATGTATTTACGCCTCAGAGGTTTTCACACGTGTTGAATTGTTCGACCCAGTGAAGATATCGGGCAAGTGGACAGAAACATGTAGAGAAGGAGTTGAGGCAGCAGAGGTAAAGAGTGAGGAGATGGAGTGAGCACAAAGAGTCGGAGTGATGGAGAAGTGAGGCCACGAAGAAGCCAGGAAGAAGAGAGGGCAGAAGGCAGCCAAGTGGAGAAGTGTGTGTGTGTTTGTGTGCATGCATGTGTGTGTGTGGCCAGATGGCTTCAGCGTGTGGCGACCAGCCAGAGGAACAGGTGCAGGTCACATGACCAGCCGTTACCACGGAGATCGTGATTGCTCTTGGCGTGAGGATGAAAGGAGAAGGGCCCCAGGGATACAGAGGGGGCGAGAGAGGAGGAGAGAGAGAGGCACAGAGCAGGAGCGAGGGCGAGCGACATAGGCACAGAGTGGGAGAGCGAGAAATGCAGGCATACAGTACTACAGAGGGCAAGATCAGAGTGAAGCCAACACACACTCACAGTAGAAAACACATTTTATTTTGAGTCCATGTTAAGTGAGTGATTTATGTGAAGTGAGCAGCACAGTTGAGTTTTGTTTGCTGGAAACATTTCTCCTGGATTTTATCTGATGTTACAAATTAACGTTAACTCCTGCTGTTAATCTGAAAATCTTACTGTTATCTGTTCAATGCACTTCAGCTTTTTTTTTACACTGGGCAAAGATCATTTATGAAGAGAAACAATCACATGCTAATGCAACTCGCTGCTGCTGGAAAAAGGTACAAAGATAAAGGGTTTGTACAGTATATTCTACAACTGCAGAAAACCAACTCCAGTATTTGTATGCTTTCAAAAGTCAACCGTGTACAGACAGGCACATGGGAATTTTTGTGCGGAACATCCAGAGTCAGTCATTTGAAAGGCAGAAAAAAGAGAATTACAAAAATAAAGTAGACGTGCCAACAAAACAAGGCAAGGCAACAGTGATCCGGCTGTTTATCATCTTAAATACTTTCATATTGTACCGCAGGAAACGGTCAAAACTAAGATGAGCAGATAAGTTGAAGGCTTAGCTTGTTTAATCAGGATTGCTTAATGTTAATATCAAATCCTTTATTTAGTATGATGAGGTCTCTCTCCACAGAGTTGACTGTGGTTGACATTTTCTCCCCTGCTACCAGTTGATTGGTTGAAAAGAGTCTGTAGACTTTGCAGTGGGTGACTCCAGTTCTCCCAGATTGAGCCGGCTCCGCTTGCTTTCCATGCCAGAGATTAGAGGAGGCCTGGGGGCCTCTTAACCCTTCCCCCCTCCTCCCTCTGGGGCCTCTCTCTCTCTCCCTGTCTGTCTGTCTGCCTGTCTCTCTCACATTCTCTCTCATTCCGTGTGTCTCTGTCTCTCTCCCTCACCCTTCCTCTCTGTATCTCTCTATCTTGCTACCTTGCTCCCTCCGCCTCCTTGCAGTCTTTCATCATATTAACCCCCTGTGTGCCAGAGCCTGAGGCACACTAATGATTTCTAAATGGGTAAATCAAACATGGCGACCACCCCTGGGAGACACACACACACACACACACACACACACAGGTTTGTGTAGCTATTCTCCTTCAGACACTGCATTGACTTCCATTCATTTTCACAGCCTAAACAGAGTCTTATCCCTGACCCTGACTAGGTAACGGGGAGTTGTACCCTTTTACTTTTCTTGTGTGTCCTCTTAACAAAATGCCACCTTTCATTCAACCTTTCTTAACCTTCAGTAAACAGTATTTGCGTTGGCTAGAAAATGCACAATGACTTGGTACATAGACGGTCCGATGGCTTGCACAGTTTTTAAGTTTTACGTAACCTCCGGTGTTTGTCTGTGTGCCACTGTGCTATTGCAAAATGTAATTGCACAATACATATTCTTGCTGGATGTCATATCCTGATATACAGGGTCATGTGACATAGAATGAAGCCTGTAAACTCACCGTCCCTTGCCATCAGTGATTCCCTCATACTCTCATTCCCTTTGTCCTGCTTAACCATAACTATTTAATGCCTAACCTTAACCTTACCGCTATTCAAATCTGCTTCATTAGGACCGGGTTACTGATCCGAAAGTGTCCTAAAGAGGTGACACGCAGAGAGAAATGCCCTGTGGCGTGTAAAAATGTGACCAATCTGTGGATTGTTTTTCATCGTAAATTCATTTTTTTCCCTCTTTCATTGCAGCAGTAAGAAGGTGGTCGAGACGGAGGTTGGGGCTGGCAATGCTAAGAAGGATTCCAAGAGGAAGAGGGAGTCGTCAGTCAGCGATGATGTGGAGGTGAAGACTCCACCTCCGTCGCCTCAAGAAGAGGAAGATGATGACGGTGTACAGGTACGCGACCCATGAATGATTCTATACACCGATCTCTGACTTTCTGATCGCGTTAAACTTCAGGACATGTCCAGAATCGTGGTTAATCAGCCTGTGTAGATAGACAGAAGTGTCGTTGTGGCTAAGCACACAGGGCCTCTCTGCCAAATTCACATGATGCATCAGCGGCGACACTGACACCGCTGTGTCTCTTCCTTTCACCTGCAGAAGCGCCGTTCCAGCCGGCAGGTAAAGAGGAAGCGTTACACCGAGGATCTGGAGTTTAGAATTTCAGACGACAGTGGAGACGACTCATCAGCACCTAAATCCCCGACTTCATCTCAGCAACAGGTACAGCTTGTGTTTCCTTTACTGGCTTATTACACGTTGGTGTGCAGCCAAAAAGTGATAGAGTGAGAAAATACATTTTTGTTTAAAAACACAAACTCTGCTCTTTTTGTTTGAAAACTCTGGGGCTGCAGTTTAGTGTGGACAGGCAGAAACACGAGCGCTTTGGAAATGATGTGCAGTTCCCCACATTCACTTCCTGATTGTTCTTATCAGTCGCGACTGGATTATCAGCTGTGAATGTAAAGCTCGGTTTAAACTTCCTCTCAGTTTGTGGTTGCATAACAGAAATCCTTCCTCTTACTCTTCACCAGTGTTTTTTAGTCTGAGTGGTAGATATTTTCTGAAACTAAAGCACATAAGTGAACATTTAAGCAACGGCTTCCTGTTTGCACTGAAATACTCGTCGAGGTGCAGATTGTTTTCATTTAAAAATGTATGGATGTAGCCACTCTGACAAAGTTATTCTCTTGTGGCCAATAACAAACACTCATCAGCAGAAATGCTTTTTTTATTATTATTATTATTTTGGATTAATATCTCATACCAACAGACATTTCCAACAACTGGTTTATGTCATAAACAGTCACACAATCCTGTGTTCATGAAGGTTGTTCTTACCTTTTTTCTTTATTTAGATTAAAGCTTTTCAACACATTTTAATAGTTCTTCTCAGTCTGCCAAAATGTCGACGTAGTGCTGATATGAATGTGCCCGGGAGGTCTGCTGTCTCAGGGTTTATTTATTTATTCATTCTGAGCTTATTAAAATAGCCTAACTATTTTAACCACAGGATCAACATATTGAGCTTGCAGTTGGCAAAACAAGTGTAATATATGCTGAATGGAGAGCTTGCCCTAATTTTAAATGGAATAACTTTGTGACTTACATGTGCTAATTAATTAATCTGCACGTGCAGCAGTGGCAGTACTGCTGTGGATATCTGTGGTTTCAGTCTTTGGTTCAGAACACGGACCATATGCGTCTTCAAGTTTGAGGCTGTTCCGGTAGTAACGCTATATTAAATGTTTATCACATTTAAATGGAAGTCTGTGAGACTGACCTTCACTTGATTGACAACCTCAGTAAATATTTTCTGGACGACTTCATGGTCTCAATTGCTAGATTTGGATCTTCTATAGTAAAACGTGATGTCAATTTAGTAAATTATGTTTCCATTGAAAGGAAAGTGGATGATTTTTGCAAAATGTTAATATGGCACGATCGATTCATCTGATTAATTGAGTACTGTTCCATAAAGTGTCAAGTGGTTCAGAATCATTAAAAAAAGGTGATGAATTAAAGGCAAAACTGTAGTAAAGTTTGAGCAGGTACTGGAAAAGGCACAGGTGTTAACTTTATGTCCAGTAATCTAACTAAACTTATAAGTAAAATAAGGATGTACAATATTATCGGCACAATATCGGTATCTGCAGTTATTGGCTGTAAAATATATTATCGGATATATCGACAAACACGCCCATGATCTGCCGGTATGACTAATGATTACAACAGTAGACTTTAAAAAAAAGCGCCCACCTCCTTGACTCTTATGCCGGTGTCCTCTACAACTATTTCTGTTTATTTTATGAAAGTAATCGGTGCGGTCCATGTTTTGCCTCTGCATCTGGGTAAATATGGATTCAAGCTGGTGGTATAGTCATGTGACGGGCTGTTTTTCTTTAATGTGTGATTTCAGGATGTGGCTGAAGCTGAGGGTCCCATTGTGGAGAAGATCATGGGTCTGCGCACCTCCAAAAAACAGGTGAGACACACACACACACACACACACACACACACACACCAGTACAATAGACAAGCCCTCATAGTCACTCTAGCTTGAGTCATGGTTTACGTCATCTGATTAGCCGCTCCACAGCTGGCCTAAGCAGATTACACACACACACACACACAGTTTCAGACAGTATTCATTTGGTAAGCGGAGACAAGACTTCTTATATTTCGGTGCGTGGAGCTTCTGGTGTGTAAGAGAAGGGTGTGTGTGTGTGTGATTGACTGTGTGTGTGTGTGTGTGTGTGAAGACTCTGCTTTGTTTTAGATGGCTCGTCTAAAGAAAGCTCATCCCTGAGCCAACACATGCGTGCACATGAAGTTGCCAGCCAACTTTCCTTTGCTAGCCAGCTGACACACACACACACACACACACTTAAACACACCCTCGTGCGAGAGTGCACGTGCACGTGCGCACACATTCTCAGAGCACCATTCAGAGTTGACCCTGCGCTTGGCTCGCAGCCAAAACCACAACACTAGCTACACCAGACACCAAGCTAGCATTTCCTCAGGCAGGGAGTGTGTGTGTGTGTGTGTGTGATTGATGATTCATGGCATTACAGTAGTAGTGGCATGGTTGGAAGTGTGTGTGTGTGTGTGTGTTACAGTAGTGATGGGGAATGGCTGTGCTTTAAAGAGCTAATTATATGGTATTCATTTCCTCTTTGTCACAGACGCTGTCGTATAGGGAACAAACGTATATTGACCACACAGGGAGCTGAGCACCTACAGGTGTTTGAGTCCCTCCCCCCCCATTCAGTTCAAATAAAAATATAAAAAAGATATTTCACACATTATTTAAAGCTAATTAAAATAATGTGCGTTTTAAAAAGAGATTTAAAGGCCTCATCCGCTCTGAGCTCTACTTGAGTGTCTGTTGTCACTAATTGCAAAATCTAATTTTCTTAATTTTTTTCTTTTTTTTCTTTTCTATTTATCCCCCTAAGTTTTTTATTGTATTTGCTTTTTTATCCATATGGAACTTGCATTTTTGAGCATTAGACCATTGAAACATCCCAGATTAGTAGTTTGCTGTCGTTTTGGGGTGGGGTTCTGTGGAATGTTTGCAGAAAACATTTTAAAAACAACAAAGAAAAATATATTAAAGGTATATATCTGCGTCCATGGGGATGAGACCTAACTTCCTCCGACCTAATGTCCTCATCTTTGAAGCATGATTCATATTTGGCCAACTTTGCCTCGTACGCAACTGCACACTGTGATACTGACGGAAGATGGATTAAACAATATTTTCGCTCAGCAAGAGAATATCAAGCAGCGTGCAGCCTCTTTCAAACGTGAAAATGTCGTGCCTTTTAATCCACTCTGCTGTTGAAATGTAAAAATCAGGCACTGTGGGTAAAATAATGGCCCGTTTGGTTCCGTGTAAACAAACGTAAAGGGACGTAACGCACACGGTCTCTGTCGAAAAGGAGGCTTTAGCCTCAGTGACCGACCTGCAGGTGTGACACTAATAGGCAGCACCACTTCACCAATTCAACCATGTTGTATAACAATAATGAGCCACTTCTGCTCTTTCACCAATGCCGTTGCTATATTCACACTTATTATTAACCATTTTTTTCCCTTTCCAGCTGGAGGAGGGGGAGGAAGTGGAGGTGGAGGAGTTCTATGTCAAGTTCAAGGGCTTGTGAGTAACACACCATTTTTTTTTTTCTTTCACAGCAGGCCTTCCTTTTTTCTTTTTTTCCACACACTCCAGCGTCTCCAAAGGCTTTCAAGTGTGAAAAGCTCAGTATATTCAGCCTGAAAGCCTCTGTGACTGTATTCCTCCCCCCGTGTTTATTTTGTTACAGATTCACTCTCATCAATAACACAAAAGTGGTCGTTTCCCATGATGCCACTAAATCCATGCTGTTTTTATCCGGCTTTTCTTCTGGGGATTTTGGGGGGAATTCCACAAGGAAATGTGATGTTATTTTGCTCTTCACATCATTTAGGTTCACTATCTTCAGAATGTTTATGGAGAAAAACAGTGATTTTTTGGTTTTTTTTTTTTTCAACGCTCACTCACACAATTAAAGAAAAGGTGGGAAAATATGCTTATTGAAAGCATCCTAAAAGAAAGAATTGAGCATTGATAAAGTTCTACCAATCTGTATTTAAGTTATAATTAACTATTCCTGATGGGAGCCAAAGCTGATAAAGGTGCATTGCAGGGTACTTTTATTCGAGAGTGAATGCCAAATAAACACAGGATCAAAAGGGTTTTTTGACCAGTGGGAGTGAGATGTAATGAAAAGAAGATTCATGGACTGTCCAAGCAGCAGTCCCAATCTACCAGTCTTTAGTTGTTCATCCTGCATTCACCTTTAACCTTTCGTTGCAACACTACTGTGTTCCCTGACTCTGACTCTGTCTCTCGTGTCTCAGTTCGTACCTCCACTGCCGCTGGGCAGAACTACAGGAGCTGGAGAAGGACAAGAGAGTGCACCAGAAGATCAAGAGGTTTAGGGCCAAGCAGCAACTCAACAGCTTTATAACTGAGGTAAGACGTGAGCTCCACATTATCTGCCCATGAACTTATTGCACGTCACCATATTGTGAATTTGATTATTCCATTTTTGTTTTTAAATCTCATTAATTTAAGACTACGTACACAAAACATTTGAATCTCCAGACAAAGTGTTAAAAGACATTTGACAATCTGTATATATTATGTGCTGCTCGGGCTGTTTTTAATAATATATTAATGCTACGTAGGAAGAAAATGAACTTGGGATGAGTGAACTTAAGATGAATTTAAATGGTTTCCTTATTCATATGATGCAAACATGAAATTATCTGACCAACAAATGGACTTGTAATGAAACGGTCTCCCTTCCTCGGAACAATAAAAGTCAACTTGCTTCTCTGCAGATGGACGATGAGCCTTTTAACCCGGACTATGTGGAGGTGGACCGTGTCCTGGACATTTCAGAGAGCACAGATGAAAACGGAGAGGTGCTTTGATCTTTTCTTGTCATCTTTTTGTGGCTCTGAGCCTCGGGCTTTCCTCTCAAACTCGGCACACTCACCGAATCTCCCCCGCCTGTTTGTGTGTCAGATGGTGACCTTATATTTGGTGAAATGGTGCAGTCTGGCCTACGAAGACTCCACGTGGGAGCTGAAGGCCGACATCGACCAGTCGAAGATTGACGAATACGAGCGCATCGTGGCTCGCACACCCAACACTAAGAGAGTGGTAAGTAGCCACGTGTGTGTGTGTGTGTGTGTGTGAGAGAGCGTTTGATGGATGCTCTTTGGGTGCTATCAGTCTCCTCCCAGTAGGCGTGTGCATGTGCGTGTTTGTGTGTGTTGGCCTGCCGCCTGCTCCTTCCTCCTGCAGATTTACAGCTCCCTTAATGCTCTCCACAGGGCCACGTTCTTGCGGTCTTACACATTCACACACACACACGCCCTGCTCTTGTGGCCAGACCAAACCACTAACTGTGTGTTTAATGCTGAACAGAAGCAGCTGACTGGCTGTGGTCTTTCTCTCCATCACTCCTTTCTTTTCCTGTGTCCATCTCTTTAACTACTGCCTACTGTTTCTCTTTGAAAGACCATGTTAGAAAGGCTCCAGGGCAGCACATGGAGGCACTTATATTTTTAGCTACACTAGTGCTGTGGCTCAGGGGATGGTTATTTTGACTAACAGAAAAAATGTGTGCGAATGTTGGACCACTTCTGACCGGGATTGAGCCGTCTCAAAAAACGGAATCTAATCAATCTGCTGCTCACAAATTCAACATGTATATAGTTTGGTGCATGATTACACTTCCGTAGAACTAGGGTTGCATGAATTCACATGGAAAGTTTCCACTTTGGAATATTTGGGAAATTTCTGGAACTAAAGTTCCCAATCCCATGGAAATTTACCAGGAATGTTCTGCCCCTTTGCAACACGATGCAGAACTAAACCACAATCCCATTTGTGTTCCAATTTTATAAAGATGTTGAAAGAATCAGAAAAAGAACTCTAAACTAAACAAAATTATCATGACTTCCTGTCAATTCCTGCTCCTGTAAAAACATTGGCTCTTTAAAGGTTTAGTGTGTAAAAAAATGTAAGCTTACCCCTCACTTTCCATGTGGCCGCGAAAGTACAGTGGCCTTCATATACCAGAAAGGATGTAATTCTTCATTTGCAAAGTAGCTCTGGCTGATTTGATCCTTTTGGCCTGCTGCGGAAACATGGCGGTGCAAGATGACGGCCTCTGTAGAGCAAGGCCCTTTCCTAAAGTATACATCAACTTGTTATTCTAAAAACCAAACAAATTTTAAACCCTCTTAAATGTTTCACACTGGTCCTTTAAATGTCAATCAACTTGCTGGGTTATATCTGAATTTGCTATAAAACCTAGTTTAGACTCAGCGTTACTTCTTCTAAAATGACCTGTTCTCCACTGCTGCTTTGACGGGGATTAATAAACCTCAGAATATTTATTCTTTAACTTGAAATAATTCCTCCTGTGTCCAGGATCGGCCTCCTGCAGCTGACTGGAAGAAGCTGGAGGGCTCCAGAGATTACAAGAATGCCAACACACTCAGGGAATACCAGCTGGAAGGCCTCAACTGGCTGACTTTCAACTGGTACAACTCGTAAGTCGCAGTAATCATTGTTTTGTTTTATTATTGGAATTAGTGTTACCATGTGACTGCATGTCACGATCTCCACTGGACCGTGAAGTGGACGTTAATCTTGAGTCTGACAAACATTTGTACTTTTTTCGTCTGTGTTATGAAGGCGTAGCAATTCTAAATGATCTGGAATATCATGGATATGAGATTAAACTCCAGGACTGGAAAAAATGAAGAAATTCACTCTAATCTTTCCGTCCAGATGACAACTCATTAAACACAGCAGTGAATATTTTCCAAATCGTTTCACGTTTTGTTTTTATATTTCATTGCTGGTGTGGAAAACAGACTTTGCTTTGGAAAAGCAGTGCTAATAAACGGGCGGGGGAATGTTTTTAGATCATGGAAACCACGTTGACATCATCAAACTAAATTATATAATCTTACAGATGGTGGAGTCTTTCATAACTGGAAAGAAGGCATTACAGCATTCACCTGTAGAGTGATATTGAAATAAGAATAATGTGAAATACAGCCTCACTCATGTCCACATCTTTCTTTTTTTCTCCTTTCTATAGACGTAACTGTATCTTGGCTGATGAGATGGGTCTGGGAAAAACCATCCAGTCCATCACGTTCCTTTATGAGATGTACTTGAAGGAAATCCAGGGGCCATTCCTGGTCATCGCCCCGCTCTCCACAATCCCCAACTGGGAGCGGGAGTTCAGGACCTGGACTGAGCTCAACGCGGTGGTCTACCACGGGAGCCAGGCCAGCCGCAAGACCATCCAGGCCTATGAGATGTACTATAGAGACGCACAGGTGAGTGTCTGGTTTGAGTTAGCCTAATCAATGATGGCAGTAATAGCAATGGTCTGTTATGGCCTTACAAGAAACCACTGTTTCAAAATACAGACCAGTAAGCCAGAGTAGTAAATAAATAACAAATAATATCAAAGAGATGCATTTCCTGGCAGTTTTAATTCATCATAATCAGGACAAAATATATTTAAAATCTGTCAACGTCTTAGCTAAGCAACTCAAGACCTCCAACTACTTAATACGTTTGCTTTAACATAACATCCACCACAGCTATTACGTTAGATTTGTGTATATGGTCTTAATTTTGGTTTTAACAAAATGTCTTTTTGCCATTTTGCTTCAAATTCTAACTGTGTTAAAATGTCTTTTTATTATGAAAAGTCAGCTGTAAAAACACCACAGTGTCTTCTACAGATGGTACAGTAGATGGAAGATATGATGTTCTTGTGCGCGTGTGCTTATGAGGGTCAGCAGATCTAAAACCAGCTTGGTCAGGAAGGGGGAATGGACAGTGTCAAATCTTTACAGTCCTCAATCTTTAAACTGTATACTGTCAGCTCTGACTAAAGAATGATACGAACATCTCGTCGAGTGACCTTTGCCACAGTGAGCCTGAGAAGAAAATAAGATGTTGGCTTGTTCCTAATCCAGGCTGAGACGATCCTCAAGGTCACTGAGCAGGGACGCCGTGTTCTCCTGTCCTGTCCTGTCTGCTTTAATACATAAAGCAGGGACATGCAACACAGACATGAGCCCATTTGGTTCTACATGGCCTGTTATTAGATTTATATAATGTAAATGGATGGTGTGTTGTGTTATTTGACCTGGTTTGAATGCAGGAGACAAACCCAAGTGGACAAACCTGTTTTTGTATCAACGGAAAAGCTTTTTGCAGTTGATAAAAACAAGGGCTGCGAAATGTTTGTTTTCATAAAAGATTCATCCGATGATTATGTTCATGATTAGTCATTAGGTCTATAAAGTACCTCCCATACCTCAAAATAGCTATGTCCTCAAATGTTTTATTTTCACAAACCAAAGATACTGAGTTTACTGTTAAATGAAACCAGAGATTCACATTTCAGAAGCTAAAATCAAAATAGTTGAAGATTAAGTCATTGATTTATCATTGAATAATGGATTAATCAGTCATCGTGATTATATATAACAGATTTGAAGGATAACAGTTACACTCTTAAATTCTACACACACATAAACTAAATTTAATTATTTAATTAATAAACTAATACACAGTAGAAGAAGTAAAGAGGAACTGTTTTCTATCCCTTTATAAAATTACAGTTTCTGGACATAAGACTTAGTCAGTGACGCACAGCCGTATTATTCTTACATAAATGGGGTCAGCTGGTAAAGGATGTGGAAACAAAGACATTAAAGATAAGTCTTAATTAACCTTTCCTCCTCATTTGTCTCTCTTGACCTTCTTCCCTCCAGGGTAAAATAATAAAGGGAGTGTATCGGTTTCATGCGGTGATAACAACCTTTGAGATGATTCTGGCCGACTGTCCGGAGCTTCGCAGCATCCCGTGGCGCTGCGTGGTGATAGACGAAGCCCACCGCCTCAAAAACCGAAACTGTAAACTACTGGAAGGGCTTAAAATGATGGATATGGTGAGTGGCAGTTATTGGGAGATGGGTGTTTAGACACAGAGCTTAAAATAAGATGTTTTGTCTAGTGGAATTCTTTTTTTATTTGAAGACACGTTGATAAATTGGCTTAGGACCAGTGTCATGATAAAATAATTCCTGTGTTTAATCTGTCCTGTCGACATCCTGCATTCTTTTTTAGAAACTCTAAATATGTCTTTCCTGTCTCTTGTTTCTCCTGCAGGAGCACAAAGTTCTGTTGACAGGAACTCCCCTCCAGAACACTGTGGAGGAGCTGTTCAGCTTACTCAACTTCCTGGAGCCAGAGAGATTCCCGTCTGAACAGACATTCATGACTGAATTTGGAGACCTTAAGACTGAAGAGCAGGTAAAAGAACATCTCACTTTCCAAACGTTCATTCTCGGTTTAGTAAATTCCCTCTCCAGTTGAGTTAAGATTGTTTGTGTACATGTTTTAGGTTCAAAAACTGCAAGGCATTCTAAAGCCCATGATGTTGAGAAGACTGAAGGAAGACGTGGAGAAGAACCTGGCACCAAAGGAGGAGACCATCATTGAGGTAGGATGTCTTTGCATATTCAAGTTATGTTCTCCTTTAGCAACACGAGCAGAACAACAAAACAAAACTTTGTTAAGAGGTGGACTTTCTTAAGAAATTAGTAACATATTCATTAACTGTTGTTGTCATCATCAGGTGGAGCTGACCAACATCCAGAAGAAATACTATCGGGCCATTCTGGAGAAGAACTTCACCTTCCTGTCTAAAGGAGGTACAGGGGGAGGAGGAGGAGGTGGCGGCGGAGGATCCAGTGTCCCCAACCTTCTCAACACCATGATGGAGCTGAGGAAATGCTGCAACCACCCCTACCTCATTAATGGTAAATACACGCACACACACACGCACACACTGCCATGGTGTTTCACACTCATGATTTATCATCGTTTGTTGTGATCTTGTTTAGGTGCAGAGGAAAAGATTATCGAGGAGTTCAGGGACTCCCACATCCATGCAACTGAGATGCCGGACATGGCCCTCCAGGCTATGATCCAGGCTGCTGGCAAGCTGGTGCTCATTGACAAGCTGCTGCCCAAACTGAAGGCAGGAGGACACAGAGTCCTGGTGTTTAGTCAGATGGTCCGCTGTCTGGACATCCTTGAGGACTACCTCATCCAGAGACGGTGAGTGGAAACGGTGCAGAGTTTAATCTGATGGCAGTGATCAATGGAAAATAGAAATGTTCTATTCCATAGTTTTTGATTTGAGGCCTTTAATCCTTTGTGGATATATGCTGATTCTCAGTAGCTGCTTTCAGACCTGCAATTAAGTCTAAATATTCTCCAGAGACTGAGTGTATGTAAGAGTGCAAACGTCTGCAGATGTAGCTCCAGACTCTGGACAATGTCTGATTTTCATTTCATGTCTAAAAACAGCTCGAGTGATATGATTCTTACCAAGCTTCCCAGTCTGCATACAAAAATTACATTTTGTACCAAAAATTGTTAAAATAAGTGAATACATGGCAGCAGAATGTATCCACAAAGTAACAGGTGGGGGAAACTTGATCTGGCACACTCACTGCAGTGATTTAATAGGACTGAAAGTGGAACTGTCATTTCTGAATTTAAAGTGACAGAACACTTTAACCATATAACATGTTAAATTTTAGACTGTCTCATTACAAGCTGGATTTGCACCGATAATTCACACCTATGCTTCAAACCCTGTGTTCAGATACCCCTACGAACGTATCGATGGCAGAGTTCGTGGTAACCTGCGGCAAGCAGCCATTGACCGTTTCTCCAGGCCGGACTCGGACCGATTTGTCTTCCTTCTGTGCACGAGAGCTGGAGGACTGGGCATTAACCTGACTGCTGCAGACACCTGCATCATCTTTGACTCGGACTGGAACCCTCAGAATGACCTGCAGGTACGAACCACGCGATGGTCGTGATCTACTCTTTTGTGATGACTGTTGTTGGTCGTACTGTAGTTGTCATACAGCGTCAGGCTTTTGCTGGATGTAGTTTACTTCACAATGTCCTCTTGTGGATTAAAGAGTAATATTCTCTACAGAACAATGTTTCTAAATGTCCATTTGTGCCCTGATCCACCAGGCCCAGGCCAGGTGTCACCGTATCGGCCAGTCAAAGGCCGTCAAGATCTACCGCCTGATCACCAGGAACAGCTACGAGAGAGAGATGTTCGACAAGGCCAGTCTGAAGCTGGGGCTCGACAAGGCCGTGCTGCAGAGCATGAGTGGACGGGAAAACGCCAACAGCGGGGTACATACGTCAATAACCTTTTGGTTAATTTATTTCCCGGAAGGCTTGTCCACATTCCGTCTAATCACTGACATACTCTGCGTTGCAGGTCCAGCAGTTGTCCAAAAAGGAGATTGAGGACCTGCTGAGGAAGGGAGCTTACGGGGCTCTAATGGACGAGGAAGACGAAGGCTCAAAATTCTGTGAGGAAGACATCGACCAGATCCTCCAGAGACGAACGCACACCATCACCATAGAGTCTGAGGGGAAAGGCTCCACGTTTGCAAAGGTTTGATCTTTTCCTCAGTCTAAAGAGTTAAAAGCACTGTGAGTGAAAATAACCTGGAGTCGACCAACACGTCTCGTCTCTGTCTGCAGGCCAGTTTTGTTGCGACAGGCAACCGAACAGACATTTCTCTTCAGGATCCAGACTTCTGGCAGAAGTGGGCCAAGAAGGCTGAGCTGGACCTCGACGCCATGAATGGACGGGTAAATACTCACATACGTACATCACAATCACATGGAACATACATGTACCTGGTATATAAAACACTGTAGAGGACACAGACCTGGTGTAGATACTGTATATAATAATTGAATGCATCCCCTTCAGGGTTCTGAACAGGTCCTTGAAATCCTTGTTTACCAGGTCTGAAAGGTGCTTGAATTTTGCTATTAAGTGCTTGTAATTGGTCTGCACAACAAATGGCTTTCTGCACTGAAGGTTGCCCATTGAAAACACTTTGGTTAGTAGTTATTTTTCTTGAACCTCACATTAGGTTAATTAGAGGTCTCTCTTTAGATTAGAGTCTAGGGCACTCTCTTTTAAACTATTAAATACCTTTAATGTGGGAGCATGGTCATCTTAAATCTTACAGAAAACGTGTATATACCAACACGTGTCAGCCTCAAGCCTTCATCAGGGTGTGAAGAACCTTTTTGCAAAATTAAAACAAAAAGAAAAAGGGTTTTCTTTGACATTGTTTGAAAAGTTAGCTTATTAGATGGAGGGAAAATGAAGACTGCTTCACCTGGCCGTTATAAAACACAAGTGTGCTTGTTTATGGCACGATATTATCTCTTTAAATGTGATTTAAAAAAATGTGAAAAGAATCACGCAATTGACCTTGAAAGAGCTTGGTAGTCGCCTTTGGAAAAGGTGTATGAACTCTCTACCTTGTTGGTCGTGTCCTTTTATTGACCAGTGTAAGGGAAAGGCAAGTGAGCTGGCAAGAAATGGAACAAGACCGAAGCAGAGAGAGATTAATATTGACAGTTGAGAATCTCCCCTCTTCCATAATTACCCATGTTTCCCTGCTCTCGCGTGTGTGTATGAGTGCATAAGCTGCTTAGCTCCACTTAACAGAGCACAGATGCTTAGAGGGTACAGAGATATCACTTAGGCAAGAGCTTAAACACACACATACCCAAGCTCAGTCACACTGTTACACAAGCATTGACGGGCATCTTTATATTCTTCCTTTCCTCCCGTCTCTGTATTTGCTCACTTGTTTTCTTTGAGTGTCCGTCCCTCTTTATTTCTTCACCTCTCCGCTGCTGCTGCTGCATCTGCGTCTCTCGTGGAGTAACCTCCACCGACACAATTACTCTTACTCCAGCTCTAGGAGCGTGAATATGGGCTGCTCCCCTGGGATTTCTTACTGTGTGATGTTCGAATGAAAATAACTGCTCTGTGATAATTGAAGAACTAACAACTGCCATGTTTGCACATAATAATGCGACTGTAAGGGGAGACGGTGTAATTAATTGAACAAAAATTCATTAGACAACATAATTAATGTCAGGGAATGTTTGAGCTGGGCAGCAATTTTCTCAGTGTCATAAAATACCCAATTAATCTGTTTCTGTGTGATCACATTGTGGATACATTACGGGAACAAAGCACAAGCTATTTTGCATATTGTTATTGTTGCATTTCCAGCCATCTGTAACTGCATCCAGGTTGCATAAGGTATTGTAAAGCCTTCAAGGCATGTAAATGAAATGTTATCGTTTATATTTTTCCTCCAGAACACACTGGTGATTGACACGCCCAGGGTGAGGAAGCAGACGCGGCACTTCAGCAGCGTCAAAGAGGACGAGATGATGGAGTTCTCCGAGCTGGAGAGTGACGACGACGACGAGCCGAGCAGCAAACCGTCGTCTAAACCCAGGCGACCCCAAGAAAAAGCCCAGGGCTACCCCCGGTCTGAGTGCTTCAGAGTGGAGAAGAACCTGCTCATCTATGGGTCAGTCATATATTCACATTTTATATAAACATCAGTTATTCAGGGTTCCCACGGGTCCTTGAAATCTTTGCGAGTTTGTGAATTTAAAAAAAATAAACAAAGAAAATAACACATTTCTGTATAGGTAAGGAAAGTAAAATTTAATAGCTGCCCCCCATCTTAAGCTCTTCAGTACTTTTGGTCCGTGAAAGTTCTTGAAATATCCTTGAATTTGATGTCAACCAACCTGTATGGGAGCCCTTTTTATTTGAAGTGATAAGTAGTGTTGTCTTATAGTGAGATAGTAGATTGTAACAAACCAAAGACTCCATCTCTTTCCAATCGTTTTCAAAAACACTTCAGAGAACTACATCGGTGTTTGCAAACCTGAAACCATGTCGGTTCTTCTTAGTTTGTAACGTAACGTTGTTTAGTAACGTTGTTTAGTAACGTTGTTTTGAAAGTGCGACTACACACATTTCAGCTAGTTTTGTCTGTTCAGGCTGGTGCAAATAGAAGTCCTGCATAAAGCAAGACCGACACCTAAAATACAACCTTTCCCGGGGTTCTTTTACTTTTACAATAACCTTTTATCATTTTTTCCCAACATGGCTGTCTTGCACACTTTACTTAATCCCACCCTCATAGCCCATTTATTTGGTGGGCAAGACATTGCAGGAAGATTTTTCTTTTTCTTTAATTGAACCATTTGGTTGCAATGGAAAAGACGCTGGAAGATTATGGGCCCAAATGTTATGACAGTATAAGATTTTTCAAACTAATCAATATTGACGATTATTACGAATAATGAAATTAAAATATAGATTTTTGCTCTGATCCGTCATATTGTCATTGCAATATTTAATATTATTGCAGGTTTTCCTCATAGTCACTGAAATTCACTTTTCTTTTTGACGTCTTGTCATTGAAAAAGCTTCCAGTTGTCCTTCAGGAAATGTCTCAGCTTGACATGTTGTAAAATCTACTTAACATTAATTTCACCATCACGACAATTATCGGATACAATGCAAGTTTCTGTTCCTCTGCAGCGACACTCACAATTCACAATAACTGGCCTGAAAGTGGGATACAGGACTACAGTATACTGCACACACAGAGGCAATTGACACACTTACCATAGATTGTGATGAGTCTGGCGGAGCCATCCATTTTCATGGCTGATTTGGCGTGACTGTGTGTATGTGTGTGTGGAAGAGGGAAACAGTGGCGCTACTGAGATGTCAGCGTTGTTATTGTTACAGTCTAGTCTTTTGGCTCGAGGCTGTAGGACACAAAAACACACACTGACTGGGCCTGTCCTCGCTGCTCAGCGCTCTGTTGTCTTTTCCCATCAGCCACCTCTCTTCTCCCTCACCCTCACCCACCATTTTACACTTTCTGAAATAGTTCAGAGTAATTCTGGATCACATGGTTCACTGGAGATTAGGAAGAACCCGGTGGGGGGGGGAGAATTTAGCTGAGAACAAGATTGCCACACCAGCCTGTAGGGTGGCTTGATGTTGTGGGCGGGGTTTAACTGCAACACGCACACACACACTTTCTTGTACAGCGTTCTTAACTAACCTCAACTATAAAATTTAACCCTTAAAGTTGTGAGGCCAAACTTTGTCCTCACAGTCAAACGTTGTATACACACACACGGGTTTGCGCAGCTATGCTTTTTAGGACACTGAATTGACTTTATCATATGGACGGTCTAAATATTGCGTTATCCCCAATTTTAACCATAACCGTTAATACCTAACCCTAACTCATATCCTCAGAAATGAGGTTCTGCACACAATTCTGATAAAGTTGAAACTGTTGCACGAAAAAAATGTATTTTATTGGAATCTAGTTTTTCCTAAACGGTGAGACAAACTACTTTTAATATACATTATAATAGTATGTTATTACACTACAGTAATACAGAGTGTATTCATTATGGCATTGTACGTAAAAGCACCTTTTAAATCAAAACATATGTGATTTGCCGTCACATATGTCTTGGTTTGATTCATGTGTTGCACATAGACTTGTTATAAGTCAGGAGTCGGGTTGTGTCCATGCGCTCACCAGCTCCTCCTCATCTCTTCGTCTCCATCTCGTGATGTAGTTGGGGGAGGTGGAGTGACATCCTGGCCCACGGTCGCTTCAAGCGCCCGCTGAAGGAGGCCGACGTGGAAACCATCTGCAGGGCACTGCTGGCATACTGCCTGCTGCATTACCGTGGTGACGAGAACATCAAAAGCTTCATCTGGGACCTGATCACACCAAGTGCAGACGGGACCACCAAGACCCTGACCAACCACTCTGGTAACACACACACACACACACACACCTGATTAATTCTCTAGTTGATATCTGAAATGATATCTCACACAACACGACTCAGTAAAGTAAAGATTCAGTAAAGAGCTGAGACGGTATTTCAGCACAAATCAGTTAAATATGTGAAGAAGATGTTTGCATGATGATGATATTTATTTATTTATTTTGGGTTACTTATAATTTTTATTTATATAAATCAATAAAAGCAATGCATAAAGGCAAAATAGCTGAAGCCAAAGCTGGTTTACTCCCACAAACAGGGTTATGGCATGAAAACAAATGATATATGTTAGCACTTGTTTTTACATGTTTCCACTTCAGTGTTTAATTGGTTACTGCAAACTTCAAATATTCTTGTAAATCTTGTGCAGCCTGTGCTGCATGTTTTAACATTTTGAGAACAGTTTGATGTCTTAAGGTTTTAAATCGAAAGCTTAATTTGAAAAGGCTGCAATTCTTTTTTTGCCATGACTGTTATAAAAAATGTAACATTTGCATGGCTTTAAGTTTACTTCCTCATATCACAGCACACATGCAATGAGATGTTTTCCCTGAATTGTTCAGCCCTACTATTGGAACTGCTTGAACAAGGTGCTCAGGTTGTGACTGTCCGTGTCCCCCTCCACCCGCAGGTCTGTCCACACCAGTCCCTCGAGGAAGGAAAGGCAAGAAGGGAAAGACCCCGGCTCCGCCTCAACAGACTCCACGAGCTGATTGGCTGGCCAGCTGTAATCCGGACCATTTACTGCAAGAGGATAGCTACAAGCGACACTTGAAACATCACTGTAACAAGTAGGTTGTTTTTTTTCCTCCAGCACCTGAAACACCATCACAGCCAGTCACTGTCTCTTGACTTGTTAACCTTTAGAGGCCACATACAGTTTCCGGGTTGGTTTATGTTCCCTCAGTAGAAATTTCCAATGTGAATGGAACTGGGACATTAAAACCAGGTCAGAGACGCGTGAGTCTGAGTCAACTGCAAACAGACACGGAGCACATTTTAAATAGGGGGCAGCAGTCAGCAGTCTCTCTGTTTTCTTAAGCCCAGATAGTTGGCCAGATTTCAATTTGAGGCTGGTCTGAGCAGATTATCAAACCAAATTATCCTGTAGTATGAGGGATTAACAGATGTGATATCAAATCAACAGCAGTTGGGGCATGAGCAGAACCCCGCAGTACGAAAGTACGATGTTGTGTACTTTTGTTAAGAACCGTAACTTGTACACACCAAGTTGATTCATCTTCTCAGCCACAACTTCATGCAGTTTCTCAGCACTCGACTATTAACTGACGCCGCCAGAAGCCCGCCTCCATATTCTGAAGTCACGTTAAATTACGTGAGATCCCTGAAATCATTTGATTAAAGTGTGTGGTCCTGCGCTTTCTCAGGATTAAAACATTGAAAGTCTGTTGTGTCTGTGGTCTCCCACGTTTTTTCAAAATCAACTCGGATTGAAAATCCTCCAGTGTGGGGCAGGCTTGTACACTTGTACAAGATTCTTAGTGAGGACACACACAGACTAAATCCATTCTATCGCCCCTTCTGTCTCCAAAACCAGCTCGTTTCCTTTTGGTTTCCAGTTTATTTTTGGTCCTTATGGAGATATACATACAAGTAGACGCTCTTGCTTGATGGTCAGCTCTCTCCTGTTGTCAGGGAGATTTGTTTCTTTGCCCTCCAGATTCAATTCCAAATTATATTCCCCCCCCCCACCCTCCCCTTATGGGAGGAAGTTTGTTTATTTGTGTGTGTGTGTTTGAGTGTGTGCATGGCTGTGTGCCAGGCCAGGTGCTAGGCAGGCAGCAGACCTGTTGGAAGTGTGTGAAAGACGCACGCACACACACACACACACATACATGCACACACGCACGCACACACACTTGGGGGTGATTATGTGGTGCCATCTGCTAGGCTGAAGCACAGCGTTGTGTGGCTAATCAGGCCTGGCACATTGATGGATGAGCACACACAGCCTGCCAACAACACACACACACACACACACAGCAACTTGTCCAACTTGCAACTTAATGCACAGACGTACACACACACTGCAGAATGAGTTGCAAATGACTGTCTTTAACCCCCTCACACTGAACTTTCTCTTCCCTCCCTTCCACCACATCTCTCTCATGGTTCATTTTATCCTCTGCCTCAGTGTCTCCTGTTCCAAACGCCATGATTGGCATTAAATCTTGGTGACAGATCTGGTGACAAATGTTTACATTGAACTATATCTCACACACACACACACACACACACACACACAGTCAAGCAGTGTTTTCCAAAGCCAGGAGGTCAAATCTGACTCTCATTCTCCAGCCTTGACTGAGGTGATGGATTTGACTGAGGAAGATTCTGGAGCAATTATTCTAACTGGCAACATCTGTATGAAATGCAAACGCAAACAAGTTTTAGTTGTTTTTTTCAAAGTGTCAGAAAGGGGAAAAAAACAAAATCCTCCAGGATGTTTTCCATCTGAATAATTTAAGATCAAACAGTGGTTCTGTTTGATTGCACCTCTGATACTTCACACAGCTTTGTGACAAGTGTTATCCATGTAATGAAACACCTGATGTCACACGTGAAATCATATTTAAGACAGGAAAAATCTAAATTCCATACACTGATGAATCTTTATAAACAAGCAAATTCATGCAAATAATCATATTAATAACCTTTAATGCCTTGTAGGGCTGCAACTAACGATTAATCTGTTGATTATTTTCTAGATTAATGTTTGTGTTCTTCAAACCTGGAAATGGTATCGGATGTCTCGTTTTGTTTTCTTTAACATGAAGCAAAGAAACCAGAAAATATTCACAATTAAGATTCTGAAAAATCAGAAAGTTGTTTTTAATTCTTTTAGAAGCACTCAAACCTATTAATCAAGTATCCAAATAGTTTATCAAGTAATCATTTCAGCCCTAATGCTGTGTAGGTGCCAAAGAGTCCCATTGACAATTGATCAGCAAATACATTCAGAGCTGTAATTCTGACTTTAAGCAATTCATGCAAAGATGCAAAATATTCAGTGCATGTTGCAGGTTTTGTCCTTTTCTTTGATATAAGTCATGAACTAGATTGATTGATAGATTAGATTTTGGGATTCTTCTGTCTTTGTTGAGCTTCACTAACATTTTTACCGTCTTTACTGTTTCCCAGGGTGCTGCTCCGGGTGAGGATGCTCTATTATCTACGACAAGAAGTTATAGGTGACCAGGCCGAGCGCATCCTGGAAGGAGCCGACACCAGGTTTGTATATTTATATCTACTTTACACATAAAGTCCCGGACTTTCTGTCGTCATTGTAGTGTCCCGTTTACCACGTCGTCCCACAGGAACACAGGAGACACTCTTATTTTCACATTTCTCTTCAGCTCATGTTTGTTTTGTGCAGCTTGTGAACATTTGAATGCTCCAGCTAACTGCTGCTCATTTACTGTTTAAAACAAGCCTTCACATCCCACTGCTTGATGTTTTTCTTGACCCTTGTCTGTTGGCAGTTGAACGTCAACAGAGATGGTGTCGAGCTAACGTTTCCTCTCGTGGTACTTGAAGGAAAATCAGAAACACTGTTTTACGGGTTTATACCGGGGTATGTGATCAGAGTGGAGCTGAGGAATTGTGACTCCACTTTACCAGTGTGTGAAGTATATGTGAGGAAGAGGAGGATGATGACAGAGCAAATTATCTTCAAGAGCTCAATATTTTCTCTGGTGGTACCTCGTCTAAGAAGTGTGAGAAACACAAATGGTGATAGTTTGACGTCAAACATGCCTCAGTCCAACTCAACATAAGGTGAAGCATATTGTTATTAATAGTGTTGCCCCTGAAAATATAAAATGATAACCATGATTAGATCGATTGATGTTCATAATGAGCATGAGTGTGCAATGAATTATTACTAGCGTCTATTTCTGTCTGTTCTCGTGGCCTCGTTGGCAGGTTTGCGTCTCTTTGTGACAGATGCAACAAGCGTTAGGGAAAATAAAACCAATAAATGGGTCACAAACTAATAAAAGGCCTGTTGAACATATTTTGAAAGCCGTTGCCCACTGTCATTAAGTAGACAGCATCTCAGCAGTCACAATGGTGCTGATGTGAAGGTCAGATTTGCCGATCACCTCGACCGTTGATCTCCATCTTAAATCTCCTCCACTGCTTCTTCCCTTTATTCCTGTCACTCTACACTTTTCCTGGCATCTGTCCACGTCTCCCTCACTCTGCAGTGCACTTTAGTCTGTGATCATGTCCCATCCCCCGCTCATCACCCTTTCACCCAGATGTGAATGCATTTATAATTTGGAGCACATGCACTTCATGCTGATCTCTCCCACTCCCTCTCCTCCTCTCTTTCCCTCCCCCAACTCAGTGGCTACTGTGACACACCCATGTGTGTGAGTGAGTGTGTGTGTGTGCACACCAGACGTGAGCATACGGGTTGCTACCGTGCCAACATATGCCAGGGGGATTTAGTGTGCCAGTCTTGGCTCGTATGCTTATTTGTGTGTTGCCAAGGCCGCGCATGCTGCTGTTTGCAGAGATAAGAGACTGTTTCCCGGTTCCTTCTCTCCTCCTGAAGCCCTTACACTCTCCGTCTATTGTGTGTTGTAACCGTTCTCTCTATAACTACCAGGAAGCGCTTACTTTTCTCCACCATCATGTTTCCATAATTGTGCTTTGTTTGGTGTCACAACACAAAATTAATCCTGCAACAGCTGTGCATGGCGAAACAGTGTTTTTTATTATTTTTATGTGCGTGAATAATCCTGTTCTTGACCAGATGTTTTTTGTTTAGGCACATGTAAATAAAAAGAGCATAGTGTGGATTTAGTCGGCTCTCTGCTTTAAGATGCACTAGGCAAAATATTTGTATTTATGTAGCCTTTATTTAAGCAGGTTAGTCCTGTTGAGATGGAGGATCTCTTTTACAAAGAACACACACGTACATTAAAATGTGATCTGTCAATCACAGAGACAGAATGAACCATGTGAGCAAAGAGGAAAGAAAATAGGTTATCATAAAGAGAAAAGACTAAATACAGCGTTTTAGTGCTCCCAAGATGCCAGTTCAGTGCGGATAAAAAGTCTATAAGATAAACTTACGACACTTCCGCACCTATAGTACACCATGCTCTTGTTTGAAGCTTTTTGACCAATCACAGGCCGCTTTAGAAAGATAGAGAGGAGCTCTTATTGGCTGTTCTACTTACAACCCCCTCTGTATAAATGTCCCCTCAATGGGGGGATCACAATTCCAGGCCTGTTAACACCTGACCAATGTTTTCAACCAAAAAAATAAAGGGAGAGACTTAAAGAAAGCAGTAAAAGACATGTTGGTACCTGCTCGGAGAGATTGCTTCAGGTCATGAGTCATGTATGAAACAAGTGTGTGCTCATTTGACGAGAGAGCTATAAACCCAAAACAGAATTTTATGTATTCATGTATTTTTAATGTGTGAATAAAACACTCAACACTCAAGTAGGACTGCTATTATTAATGGATTATTGGTCTTTTTTTGTGCTTATTAATACAATTTCTGCTTCTTAATGTGAATTGGTTTTTGGTTTTTTGCTCCAAATAACATTCTTGTTTTGTCCACTACCCAAAATGAGTCTGTGTGCTGACGGTCAGTCATGTGATCTGTTTATCTCTGCCACAGTGAGCTGGATATCTGGATTCCCCAGCCGTTCCACGCCGAGGTCCCGGCTGACTGGTGGGACAGCGAAGCCGATAAATCCCTGCTCATCGGCGTCTTCAAACACGGTAAGAGGCGCACGCCAGCGCGTGTCACATGCTATCTGTACATGCAGACCTAAATCTTCCAACATGGCAGCCATTTTACACACACGCACACACACACACACACACACGTCAGCGCCCTCAGACACTCACTGAGACACTCCAGTGACTTCCAACCCAGTAAGCATCAAGCATGACACACACACACACATATCCCTGTCAAACTGGGTGAATGCACACACACACAAACACACCCCACCCACTACTGTTGCCACCAGTTGATTGGTGTTGCTATGGTGATAGCAGAACGCAGCTGGCAGGGTCAGCATGCTATCGGGAGTGTGATTGATTGCTGGTTTCACCACCGTGTGTGTGTGTGTGTGTGTGTGTGCGCGCTGTACAGTGTGTTACAAGTGTTAATGTTGTTAAAGCAGATGTCAAAGTTAGAATGACCAAGTCCTTCCTCTGTGTAAACTGTTAAACTGGTTATATTGGATCATCCTCTGGTAAATGTTCCAGTCGTGTTAATGTGCCAGCGACGCACATGTGCGCGCTGACTGCCGAGTGTGACGCCCAGTGACAGGCGCCGTCTAATTGTTGTGTGTGGAGACCCTCATTCATATTAATTTGGCATAATTGTCATAATTTTTCCATCATTGCCACTCTCTATGATTCTATTAGGAGAGACACACACACACACACACACACTCAACCATAGTTAATCATAATCCTCATTCACTAGGGAGGCCCTTTAGGGGGCGGACTAACACACACACACACACACACACACACAGTGAGCTTTGTATGCCGACACACACGCAGAAAAAAACAGAGCACCTCTCACACACACACACATAGACAGAAGAGTGATGGCCTATAAAGGCCCTGATGATTAACATTTGGCTGTGGGTGCAGAGTTCTGTCTTTGTGTGTGTGTGTGTGCGAGGATGACTTTCATTTAGCCATTCTCACTGTTTGAAAGTACAAATCAATTAGGTTAGGTTTAAGGATAGTTGTTGAGGTTTACATTTAGATGCAGGACCTCGGACGTCAGCGATGGCACTTTTCCACGACACAACAACTTTTTGCTGTTCCATTAACGACAGTACCTGGTACAAAACTACCTTTTCTGGTGAGGTTCCAAGCAAGCTGAGCCGATACTAAATGTGACGTCAACAGACTGCCGTCATGAGCACGATGTAACCAAACAATGCCGAACTGTAGGTCAGTTAAAGAGACTCAAAATTCCTGAAGACGCATTCATCGCCAACATTTAGCTGACTTTGCTCAGTCTATTTACATTGTATTTGTAAATAGTATTTGTAAGTTGTATTTTAACGACTTTACTTCAAGAGCTCAATGTTTTGTCAGGTGGTGCTTTGTATGAAAAGTGTGAGGACCACTGGTGTCGAAACACGAAGAGTGATAGTATGACGTCGATCATGCCTCAATCGGCCACAACGCATTTGATTTTGGTGTAGAAAAACTGCCTCAGACTGCACTATATAGAATTTCCAAATAATTATAAGAATTTCCATGTAAAAACATGAAGGTTTTAAAAAAAAAAAAGCCCATTCTGGTTAATGAATGATTGTACACTAATTATTTTATCTTTAATCATTTCTGCTGTGTTTAATTTAACTTTAATTTTACGCACTGTACGTTTAAAAATAAGTCCACAGAACTGACATGAGCCACTTACTCTATGTTCTGGTCACATGACGGTAAATGTGCTTCAGTGAAGCGTTTAAATATTCAGAGATTTATGGATCATATCGGATTTTGCTCATCTTTCCTTTTACGATACCTGATCCAGTGTCCATCAGGATGGATGGATGAGAGGTTGAAGGCGAGGCGCTGTGGTCGTCATGGTGGCCCCTCCCCTCTTCTCATCTTTACTCCCCAGTCACCTGACCTCTCCTCTCCTGTCTGCCTCCCCTGTTTTTCAGTTTCTTTTCCTTCACTCGTCTCCCCCCCTGCACCCACACCCCAGTGTGTCACAGTGGGACCTGCACATTCTAATCTGTTCTGCCTGAATGCTTCTAACGGACACACACACACACACACACACACACACACACACACACACACACACACACGCGTGCTACTTTTCTCACACCCACCAGCTCATTTTCACAGACATCATGACGCACACTTTTCCTCTTCAACCTCTCTCTCTCTCTCTCTCTCTCTCTCTCTCTCTCTCTCTCTCTCTCTCTCTCCCCTCTCTCTCTCTCTCTGACACAAATGAGCACCTGCAGGCTCACTTGGATAAGCGCGCACACACACACACGTGCTGGACAGTTTCACATGTACGCACACACACACACACACACCCAGGCTGTCTGTCTTGTCAGCAGCTGGCTCCTGGGGTCTGCCCTTCTGCTGCAGTTTTTGGCTATTCCCTTATTTAATATGGATGCACAGTGTGTGTGTGTGTGTGTGTGTGTGTGTGTTATCGTGTCTGTCGTAGCTTGATCTAGAAAGCACAACTTCTTTTACCCGTCTTTGGAGGAGTTTGTTGTGACCTTGGGCCTGTGTTGACAAGGCATGGAAATATCTAGACAAATAATTGTGACTGGGGCTATTTTTGCAATAATAATAAAAGATAAAAAAAAAGTAAACCAGCATAGTCTTTTGTCTGTACTGTAGCTTGATTATGGGTTTTTTTCTGTATTTGTGCACAAATGAATCTTTGTTCAGCTACGATGCTGCAGAAAAAAGACTAAACTGGAAAAATCAATTTCTAAAATACGATCCGTAAATCCTAAAACATACGATCTGTAAACCCTGACATTCCCATCAAATGTCGTACGAGTGGTTTAAAAGGGAAAACTGATATGATCAGTATTGGTAGTAAGTCAAAGTTGTGATATCGACAATGTATGGAACAAATCAAGATATCACTGTTCATGTTGCTGTCATGTTATGTGAGAGAGATGCATTTTAAAGTGAAAATCAAGGAAACATGATCGTTGTAAATCACAAGTTCCTGGAGAGACGCAGTTTCCCCCTTGTGGCACTTCAAAATAAATCACTAGGACTGATGTGGTACTTTCAAGTCTGTTGTGTGAAATATTCAGGATTTTCTGAGATCATCTCTTTGTGACAAGATTACCGTTGGCAATATTATTGGACAGTGAACAATCTACAATATTATTGCGATTCTCACCAATATTGTGGTGTAATTGATTAGTTATTGATGGAGTACTGACTGAAATCTGTTCCTTTTTATTTTTTAGGCTATGAGAAGTATAACTCGATGCGAGCCGACCCCGCCCTGTGTTTCTTGGAGAGGGTAGGCATGCCGGACGCCAAGGCTATCGCCGCTGAGCAGAGGGGCACCGACATGATGGCAGATGGCGTTGATGGGTAAGAGCTCAGGCTTCACCGACCACAGGGCTGTTGTACTTTATTCTGCTCCAGGTCTTCACCTGGCTCAGTCATGCACTTTCCTTCTCTTGCTTCATGGTCATTTATTGCTGTTGCGATATATTTTTGTTGCATAAATAAAACATTTGTAATGACACACATTAACCCGTATGTTTATTACGCTGCATAATAATTAAAATATTAAAGGTCAAATGTGTAAAATTGAGGTAAAATTCATTCCATTTGGAAGCAATTGAAGATAAGTGTGCTCAAGTGTACAGTTACTTGATTATCTTTTATATTTATATAGATTAGAAGCTGCAGGTTTTGTACAACATTCCACAATGGACAAATAAAACAACTTTTGAGTCATTTATGTTGTTAAAATCACAAACTTAATGTATCTGTCGCCATCTTCTACAGTGAGGATGACGATCCAGAGTACAAACCATTACGAATCCCTTTTAAAGACGACATGGATGACTTCACCAACTCTCCACTGGATGACAAAGACGACGCTGTAGAGGGAGAGACTGAAGGTAAACTTTAAATCCACTTGGAACCAGAGGATAAACCGTGTCAGTGTCAGCAGTTGATTAATTAGCTCTCGTCATTCTCCTGAAGCTGGTTCAAACTTTACATTTGTACATTTGTACCTCTCTGTCTTACACCCTCAGGTGCCACATCAGGTCAAAACGGTCAAGGTGCACCTACTGTAGGCGGAGCCTCAGGCGCCAACGAGCGGCTTTATTGGCCGGCAGCGTCGGCTCTCACGGCCCGCCTGCGTCGCCTCATCACGGCGTACCAGCGCTCCAATCGGAGAGAACAACTCCGCCAGGAGGCCCTCAACCGGCCTGATGGTCGCCGCCGCCGCCGCAGGGAGTTCCTGCCTACCATCTCCATGGTTACCGAGACAGGAGGAGGGGCCACTTACATCCAAGATGGCTCTGCGGTGTTCATGACAGAAGGAAGCCCGTATCTGACTAAAGGAAGTGCTTACTTTGCCAAAGGTGGACAGTTGATAGCAGAGGCTTCACCAGTGATGACCACCAGCTCCCTGATGTCTGATGGAGCCATGTACTACAAAGAGAGAAGGCAAAGGTACACTTACATTCTATGCCATCCATCCATCTTCTACCGTTTATTCTCCACCCATTTGTCAAAAATGTCATAACAAATCAAACGGCCATTTACTCACACCTCTCCTCAGATGGACTCGCCGTGAAGAGGCTGATTTCTACCGCGTCGTCTCCACCTTTGGAGTCGTCTTTGACACCCAGCATCAGAAATTTGACTGGACACAGTTCAGAGCCTTTGCTCGACTGGACAAGAAAACAGACGAGAGTCTGGAGAAATATTACTACTCGTTTATTGCCATGTGCAAACGGGTCTGCAGAATGCAGGTCAAGACTGAAACAGGTAAGAGGAAACATGCAGGGCCTCAGGAGGCCACGGTTTACGAGGGGGGGTTTGTTTAATCAACTATGGGGAAAAAATAGTTTCAAGTGAGTATAATTTATTATTGAAGAGTTAAAAACATCCATCTCTTCCAGAACTCCCAGACCCGACCCTGATCATCGACCCCATCACTGAGGAACGTGCCTCTCGTACCTTGTACCGCATCGAGCTGCTCCGCCGCATCCGAGAGCAGGTCCTTCCCCACCCCTTGCTCTCTGAGCGCCTCAAGCTCTGCCAGCCCTCCCCAGACCTTCCCGAGTGGTGGGAGTGTGGCCGCCATGACCGCGACCTCCTCCTGGGGGCCTCTAAGCACGGCGTGAGCCGAACAGATTATCACATCTTAAACGACCCTACGTTGGCCTTCCTGGAGGCCCACCAGCGCTTTACCAGCCAGCGAGGGACTGGTGTCAGCATGGGGATGATGGGAGAGATGACCAAAGCTGGAATGGGAGCAGCGGAAAGCGCCGCTGCGCCGCTCCTCTCCGCCGCAGAGCTGGCGAGCGCCGCAGCCGCTGCCAAAATTGCTGTCGATGCAGCTAAAGAGGTGAAAACTGAGGAAGGGAAATCGGAAATGGAGGTGAAAATGGAAACCGAGGAAGGAGATGTCAGCGACATTCCACTTGCCAAGACTGAAACTCCTGATGAACAGAAGACAAACGAGGGAGAGGTCGGAAAAGGGAAAGAAGAGACTGCTGCTTCACCAAGAAAGGAGGTCAAGGAGGAGGAAGAGGAGACTCAGCCTAAAGTAGAAAAAGAAGAGAAAGCAGAGGTGAAAGAAGAGCCAAAGGGTGAAGAGGAGAAGACTTCCAAGCCGTCAGATGAGGAAGATCAAGACTTGGCAGAGGAGAAGAGACTTGTTGACTCTCAAAGGGACCAGGAGGAAACGACCACTGAGCTGTCGGGTCATCTTGACACTTCTCCTAAAGCACAACCAGACAACAAGGCTGTGGAGGAGGAAGAGGGAGAGGAGAGGGAGAACCCCGAGTCTCCCAAATCTCTGAAGTCAGCTGATACAGAGAAGAGCCCAGAGGAGGAAGAGGAGGAGAGGATGGATGAAGATGACAAATCTGAGAAATCCTCTCAGGCTGAAGGTATTTCATTGACTGTTTTTATGTCTTGTGTGTGTGTGTGTCTGTGTGTGTGTGTGTGTTCACCTTCCTGTTGACCAGTTTTTGTCCCGCCTCCATCGTTGCTGACACGGGCCTATTTCTGGTGTTTCCCCTCATGACTTGGCAGAGTTTTAATGAGTCTAATTTCCAGGGGCTGAAGAATAAAATGAGTTTAGATCCCTCGATAGCGCTTTGAAAGGCCTTTTTAATTAAGAGATGTGGAATGACTGTCCCTCTCTCTGCACAGCGAGCGCCGCATCAGAGCAGAAGAACTTCGACGAGGAGAGCATCGCGTCTCTGAGCACGTCGGCCCGTGACGAAACCAGAGATGGATTCTGCCCCGACGACCTGCCAGAAACGTCTGTGCTGCAGGCCTTACAGGAGCGAGCATACGGCTTCTCATTCTGGCCTAAGGTGAGTCTTTTTAACAGAAAACTGAAGTTCCAGTCGCTTAGAAATGTTCTGTATTTATCATTTATCATCACCTTAAGACTTTATCCTGTTCTTTTTCAGTTTTTGTGAAATGATCGTCAGGTTTTTTTTTACATAAACGTTGAGTTGAAATGATCAGTAATCACTGATCTTCAAAACGCTAAATGTTTGCTGCTTCCTTCTGTGCGTTTGAGCTGCTACTTTGGGAAAAGTAAGACCTCAAACTTGAGTTTCAAATGTTTTGGCTACCGTTGCTACGCTACTCACAACGACATTTTAATGCAGAAATGTTGCATATTGTATCTTTAATTCCTGTCCAGTGAAGAGAAGTCTACTTCCATTTGAGCAGCTGAGGTTTTTAATTTAAAATGTCTGCACAGTAATTGACGGCCATTGAAGCGAATGTTTGGATATTTGTGACTCACAAAGTGATGAATAGTAAAATACAATCAAATATTCCTATTAAAAGTCTGCTGTGACTGAATTTCAGAATTTAAAGTAAACAGAAATAAAGTCTGTGTGTGTGTGTGTGTGTGTGTGTGTGTAAGCGCTCATGTTCTCTCTCTGCCTCTTAGGATCGAGTGATGATTAACAGGATGGATAACATCTGCGACGCCGTCCTGAAGGGAAAATGGCCCGTCAACAGACGCCACATCTTCGACTTGGTTGGCAACATGTTGCCGGGACATAGTTCCTCAGTAACCACAGCAGCATTAGCCACGGCAACGGACAGCCCGCTGCAGAGGCGGAGCCTAGCCGAGCTGACGATGGCGGGCATCCACACACCGTACAGCGCGAGTGAAGACAAAACACTATCGACACAGGTTCATGTGAGTGTCTGTGTCTTTCTGACGCACGTTGCAGTTACTGTAGGTGTCGTCACGTGATGAAGGGTGTAAATGGTTGACCTGGTGTTGCAGGAGGGCGCTCTGAGCCTGACGTTACCCCGCCAGAGGAGGAGGAGAAGAAGAAAGATTGAGATAGAGGCGGAGCGGGCGGCCAAGAGACGCAACCTGATGGAGATGGTGGCTCAGCTGAGAGAGAGTCACTCTGCTGCTGAGACCCAGAGTCAGGCCATAGACCTCACTAAGGTCAGTGTCGTCCCGCCTGCGCCGCTGATTGAAACATTTTGCTGTGAAATAATTGCGTTGTTATTGACTGACTGTGATGTTTGCCGTGCAGGGTATGCACCATCACCACAAGGCCTCGCCCTCATTGGCCGGTTTTCCAAGTGCCCTGGTCGCAAGCCCCTCCCTCAAGGCCCAGATGGAGTTGCTGCAACAAGCCCAGCCCTCTGGACAAAGAGCCAATGGCTCACTGGAGGCGGAGCCGCCAATCATGAGGAGGAGGAGAGGCCGCAGGAAAAATGTGGAAGGCCTGGAGCTGCTCTTCATGGGCAACAAGAGAGCAGGAGGGGTACGCAGTTCATGGGAATGCTGACTCGGCAGTTCAAACTTTTTGTTCCCATTGTCATGTCATTATCCACGGTCACTTATTCCTTATACATTTTTTTGGGGCCAGTTTCAACAACAACTCATTCACTGGGTGTCTTTGAATCCTGAAAAAGTCCTAAATTGTCCAAAATGAAGGCCTTAGTCTAAGCTTAAGAGAACAATTATCCCTTAAAACCTTGAAAGTTTTTAAAATGCCATCAACACAGTAAACTAGATCTTGTTTGGAGGTCTTTGCCAACAGTTGGTCAAACCTGTGGTTTGCATTTCCACATAATGACCATTTTCATCTGCTCTCACTGTGACAATAAACATGTCACAGATTAAGATCACCTTGTGTATCAATGGTCTGCAAAAAAACTAAAGCCTATTTTGTACATTTAAGGTCTTAAATCTCATCACATTTACATTTGTTTTCCTTAAGCCTGCAGATACCAATAAATTAAAAAACGGAATTGTACATAGGAATTCACGTTTTTTCCCTCTGTGCCACCGTGTAGGGCGTTCAGGATGATGCTGACGTGGCGGTTGTGGAGGCGGTTCAGGAAACCTCCCGTGCCCACAGGTCCATCACCGTCCCTGATCAGAGCCCCAGCGCCAGGTCTCTGGCTTCTGGAAGTCTGGAAGACGAAGACGCGGCAGTGTCGAACAAAGACCTGGGAGAGTGGCTGAGGCAGCACCCGACGTACACCATGGACATGACTGGATACACACCAGTACGTACCTCCACTCTTGATAACTGATGAAGCTCAGGCTGTAGCTCCTCTGCTTAAACTCTTTCTTTCTTTCCTTCTTTCCTTCTCTTGTTGTTACAGAAGAGTGAGGAGTTGCTTCTGTCTCAGTTCTCAAAGCCCAAGCAGAAGCGCCATCGCTGTCGAAACCCCAACAAGATCGACATCAACACGCTGACCGGAGAGGAGAGAGTCCCTGTGGTCAACAGACGCAACGGACGCAAGGTCAGCTGATATAAACCATGAGATCAGATTCAGAGGGGTTCCATTTTCAAAATATGATCTACCATTTGTCAAAGCCTGAAAGTCGACATTTGTAGAAATACAGATTCATTCAAAACAAAACAAACAAGGCTACAAATGTTTTTATTTCATTATTGGATTTCTGTCAGGATTACGGTGTCATTAAGTATTTTAATTGTCCCATACCTCATTTGCATGGCTTTATTTAAGATGTACTGATTCATCATTTGTTATTGATTAAAGCACGGTTTGTTTTTGCAAATTTCAAGTTTCAGAAGTATATATATTATAGCTTTTATATAAAATCCAGGCAGGTCAGGTACAAGCAGAATTGAATGAAGCGTTTTTTAAAGTCTCACATTTCAACCAAGAATGATTGTACATCATTTTTCAACTCTTTATAAACCTCTGCAATAAACGTATGTAGTGAAGGAGTTTTTGGACATCTCATCATTTAAAATGGAAGGAATTAATCATGTTTCATTTCATCTCTTAACTCATCTCTCTTCCTGTTTGTTTTTGGTCTATTAGATGGGCGGGGCCATGGCTCCACCAATGAAGGAGCTTCCCAGATGGCTGTTGGAGAACCCCGAGTTTTCCATCGCTCCTGACTGGACAGACATCGTCAAACAGTCGGTTAGTGAACAAGATCAAATCCACAGACGCACTCACAAACATCAAAAATGAAAGCTGCTTGCTAACCAGTGTAATCCTCCTCACAGGGTTTCCTCCCCGAAGCCATGTTTGACCGCCTTCTGACCGGCCCTGTGGTCAGGGAGGAGGGCGTCCGCCGCCGGGGACGACGACCCAAATCCGAAATCGCCAAAGCAGCAGCTGTCGCACAGGCAGCGGCCGCCGCTCAGGCTGCTCAGGCGTCACTGGCAACCGCCGCTTCATCTGCAGGTACAAACTAGGCGGAGTCTGTTCAGTAAACAACCGTAAATTAAAATGCAAAACAACATTCACTTCTATTGCAGGTCACCTGTACTTCAATTCATACCTGTTTAACTCTGAGGCTGCTGTCTAATGTTTCCCAAATGTCATTTTATTAAAATGAACAAAGGTCTAGTGTGTCGTTTGAGCTGCTGTTGAAATAAGAACCAGAACGTGTGTAAAATCAGTCAGTGGTCAGGTGTGTTGTCTGGGAGAGTGAGGTTAGAACCTTGAGCTCTCTAAAGCCATGGAACTTAAAACTGGAGGAAGAATATTGAACTGAAATGGAACTGGAACCAAAACAACCGTTCTTACTTCATCAATACAACATTATTTAAATTTCCTGTTGTTACTTTACACATTGTTCTCCCATTTGAATCTATACTATTATAAGTCAGTCATTTATTCACCTAATTGATCAAGGGGTGTGCGATATTCTCATCAATATGAAGAGACAATAGTGCAGTTTCATAATAAGCCATGTTATTTCCCTGACACGTAGTTCCACATTTCCACTGGATGACGTTAGATAGGTGGCGCTGTGGCGTCACCGTGGCCCGGTTTGCTCCCAAAATGCCGCTTTCGTGTGAATGAAAGGACAAAACGACGGTTCTCTAAAAATCCTGCAAATGTTGTTGTGACAGAGGCTTAAAGCTCCTGTGTTCACCCCGTGTGTGTCTGTGTCTTCAGGAGGCATCAACCCACTGCTGTTGAACAGTCTGTTTGGAGGGATGGACTTGTCGTCTCTCCAGAGCCTCCAGTCTCTTCAGTTGGCCGCTGGTCTCATGGCCTTCCCTCCCGCCACCGACCCAAAGCAGGCTGCTGCCAGCGCCGCCGCCGCCTCCATGCTGCCGCTCATGCTGCCCGGAATGGGAGGCCTGCCCAACATGGCCGCCGCCCTCCCCAACATGTTCAGCTTAGGTGGGCTGTTCGGCGGCAACCTGATGACGGCCGCCGCTGCCGCCGCTTCCTCCAACTCCGGCGCCGCCATCGCCGTGTCGGCGAACACAAACGGAACAACGGAGGGAGACGGCGGCGCGGCGTCAAAGAGGAAGAGGGAGGCGGAGGAGGGAGACGGGGGCGACGAGGATGACGAGGACGAGGATGACGACGAGGGACACGAAGGAGCAGGGAAGGACAAAAAGAGGACGGAGAAAGAAGGCGGGAAATCGGGTAATGATGTCACTGCGGCTGCTGAGATGCCAGCTGTTGACTCGGCCGAGGCATCCATCAACGGCGACGCCGCCGCCCTGCTGGCAGCTGCCGGCATGTCCGCCAATTCTCTGGCGTTCAACCCTTTCCTCCTCTCCACCATGGCTCCCGGCCTCCTCTACCCCTCCATGTTCCTCCCCCCGGGCCTCGGCGGCCTCAGTCTGCCCGGCTTCCCCGCCGCCTCCACCCTCGCAGAGCTGCAGAGCGCCATGGCCGGAGTCCTGGGCGGAAACGCTGTGTCCTCCACTCCCCCGAGAGGCGCCGGGGCGGAGAAGAAGGGTCTAAAAGCTACAGTCGCAGCAGAGGAGGACGACGAGGACGAGGAGGACGATGATGACGGGAAGGAGGAGGGAGGAGAGAGTGACTTAGTTGAGGAGGTGGAGGAAGGAGCAGAGGAGGAGATGAGAGACGAGGCTGACGAGGACGGAGGGATGGGAGAAGGAGAGGAAGACGGAGATGGAGTCTCCGCCGAAGGACAAGAGTGACTGAACAGCCCTGGGACATTTCCTCACCTCTGACCTTCCACTTCCTGTCTCCTCCCGCCTCGTCACGTTTACACGCCTCCACCAGAAATATCCAAACTATTATGAAACCAGTTTCTTTACGTTGTTGTTGATTATTTCTTTCTCTCTTTTTTCTTTTTGGGCGGGTATATTTACTCTGCATCTGAGAGGATGAAGTGTGTGTGTGTGTGCGCGCGCTCGCTTGTGTGTGTGCATGTGTGTTGTAGTCAGGGAAAAGTCCTCGCAGCCGCTCGCTCAGAGTCCGGCTCCTCCTCTTTAAAGACTGTTGTTTTTATTTTTATTTCTATCTGTTTCTGACAAACTTTTTCTTCCTCAATCCCTCAAACTAGGACTTTCACGAGGTTCCAATAGTGCTATTATTATTATTATTATTATTGTTTTTGTTATTATTATTGCTGCTTTCAGCTCTGTCGTTTCGATTGTTTTGTTTTTTTTGCCTCTTTCTTTCGTCTGAACTGTTTTGTTGCTGTTAATCGTCGACAGCAGAAACAAAAACAAACAAACAAAAAGAAAGAAAACAGCATTACAGCTGACCCGGCTGTCTGTCTGACAAAGCTGCTGCAAAAAAAGGAATTGTGGGTAATGGAGTTGAGCTGCTCTGTTTCAGAGCAGACTGTAGTTCTCACACATATCAGAGCAGGTCGACACTGAGGAGGAAACAGAAACTAGACAAAAAAGAAATAAAGAAAACTCAGTCTCACACACTGACTACACACACACACACACACGTAAGTCACATACTTGAACACACGCACACACATTCTCACCACTAAACACACACTAAACCCCTCTGTCATGTGACTGTGTGAGAGGACGTCCTTCCAGCTGTGTGTGTGTGTGTGTGTGCTGAACCGATTAAACTCAGTCCCACACTGTTTAAAAAAAAACAAAAAAAAACAATCTTAAAGTCTTTCCACTGCTACGTCTGAATCCTCTCCTCCTCCTCCTCCTCCTTCTTCTTCCTCCTTCTTCTTCCTCGTCTACTCTGGATGGAGGCGGCTGGTTTTGGCTCAGGAGTGGCACACGGGCTTTTCTGATTGGTCCGTTTCAGCCGCTGAAAAACCAGCCGCTCCTCGTCGTGAACGTTTCAGTGAGTGGGCGGAGTCTGCTGGTCCACGCACACGTGGATGATGTGAGGTTTCAGGTTTTTCGTTCGTTGTAAAAGGGGGCACATGTTTTTGTTTTTTTGTGGGTTTTTTTCCCTGGTCGCTGCCACGTTTGTTTTGTTGTTGTTTTTTTAAATAATAAAAGACGTTATTCTCTCTTTTCCTTCACATCCCATTAGTTTCCAGACCAAGTGCTGCTCCCTCATGACCTTCTCTTTAAATGACTGTTGCTCTAGTCACACACACTGACACCAGACCTGGCCAGAACAGGACAGGGACTGAGACGCTCGTTCAACAAGAGTTTGGACACGTTTTTATTTTATTGTTATTGGGTTTTTTTGTTTTTTTTTCCTCGTTTCAAGAAGTTGATTTAAATACTTGAAAAGCGCGGCAGGTGTTTGATTTGTTTCCATTCCTGAGGCCAGTTCAAGTGTCTGAGATGAATTGAACGCTGCGGTGATTCAAATATTTGAAAGTACACACACACACACACACACACACACATAACAAATGTGGCCAGGTCGTATGATTAACATTTGCTAACACAGCCCAGCAGATGAAGAGAGGCAGAAAGTGGCAGCGAGACAAAGACGCCCGCGTCTCCTCTCTAATGCTGAGACAGCAGCAATAACCAAGGCAGCTTTTGAATGTTCCAACATTTCTCTCCCCACACACACACACACACACACACACACACACACACACAAACACACACACACACACACACACTATATGAATAACCACAAGTGTCATATGAATAGAAAAACAAAACTAAAACTGTAAATGATGACAAATACGTACTGCAATCAATTTTGTCTCACTCTGTTCCTGTTGATGCACTGGTGTTAAAGAGTTAAAATAATCAGGTACCTTTATATTACTTAGCTACTTTTCTTGGAAAAAATAATGGACTTTTTGTTACTTTTAGCCAGCAAGCTGAAGAGCATTACCTCAAAATTCTTATCTAGCCTTGAAGTTTACAGACATACCATGTAAATGTTTTTTGTTTTTTTTTCCTCTCTTATTTTGGTGTGTGTCTTTTTGTTTTTTGTTTTTTTTTGGAGACATCATGTATGATGAATTGTAGCTATGATGCTTTTAATAAAAGTGAATCATGATATTCGCCTAGGAAACCAAATCCACCGTCTGTTTCTCTTTTTTACTTCAGATTAAATATTTACAAATCTTTTAATTTAACAGCTCAACGTGACACTGATAAAACTAGTCTGGATCTATGTCCAGATCTTAAAGGACTTTTGAAACGCTGTGTTTTTTAGACATCGACAAGTCTGGAATTTTGTGTGAAAGTCTTGAAAAAGTCTGTGGAAAAAAGTTAAGCACATGCTAGATAGTTTAGTCTGTATTATTATTATTATTATTATTATGACTCTGCCGTGTCATAATAATGCCACAGGTGGACTCTTTCATATCCGTCTGCCCAGCGCTGTCAAGCATCCAGATCTTTAACGTTTCATGTATAAGATGCTGGGCAGGACACAAGAACCACACCAGACAATGCTGAACCGTAGATTAGTTAAAAAAAATCCTGAAAACGTGTGTTAATCTCCAACATTCAGCAGCGACGATGTGCGGCGCCGTGGTGGATTTAGTGACAGCACAGCTGAAAGCCGGCGATCGTGAGCCCGCTCACAACCATTTTGTGCTTCATGAACGTCTGAAGTTTAAAAACTGGATGTCAATGCATTCATTCATTCATTCATTCATGCTTTTATTAAAGTTTACTTTTCACAACAGGTGCATCCTCAACAAGAACGTAACTACAAAAAGTCACAAAAAAATGTATTTGGGGAAAACAGGAACAAAATTTTTATTTTTTACTCTCTGATTGTTTCTCTTTCATGAAGAAGAGACTTCAAACTGTCTTCATCATCATCACGGTTTGGACATGTCTCCATGCAATGGCGGGGACATGAAGGACACGGTGGACACTCAGTGAGAGGACGCCGGTATAAATAAATCAAACTGTTTGATTAAATATGGATGTTGTGGTCATATATCAGCACGTGAGGTCACACAGAGGTGAACCAAAGAAAACAGGAAATTACAAGTTGCCTCGCCCCTCTCTCTCTCTCTCTCTCTCTCACACTCCCCCTCTCTCTCTCTCTGTATGTGTGTGTGTCTCCAGCCAACTGTCAAAAATGGCCTTTCTCCCACTGGTCCTGCTGACAAGACACAAACTGACAGCCAGACCCCACTTTGTGTGTGTGCGCGTGTGTGTGTTTGTGTGTCAGGATCATCTCTGTCATAAACACTGACCTTGTCAGGACCAGTAGTCCTCATGGAGACCAAAACCTGGTCCTAATGACACAAAAACCTCATTTCTGAGTTGAAGTTTGATCAAGTTTAGGGTTAGACCTGAACTGGTTCAGGCTAAAGGTTTTTACACAGATCTCATGAACAGCCCGTGTTGCATTCAATGACACAGTAGAATGTAAGTTTATTTGTATAATAATAATAACAATAATAATAATAATAATAATACAGTAGAGCTGCAACTATTATTTTCATAATCGATTAATCTGTTGATTATTTTCTCAATTAATCGTTTGGTCCATAAAATATCAGAAAACCTTAAAATATGCTGATTGGTGTTCGTCCAACTTGGAAATGATGATGTTCTCAAATGTCTCGTTTTATCCACAAACCAAAATGATTCACTTATTATGATTTCTTTGTTATGCAGAGCAAAGAAATGAAGAAAATACTCACATTTAAGAAGCTTAAACAATCGGAAATCTTCTTTTAATCATGAAAAAGGCTTCAAACCGATTAATAATCGATAAATTGTGTCAGCTCTAGTAAACAGTGAAGAGGAGGAGGAGTTTGTACAGATGTCAGATGTCAATGTTTGGCTTCATCCAAACAACTTGACACAACTGTTCTTCTTCTGCGTCTTCCTCACCTCCCTCTTGTCCTTTTTCTCCGTCACGCATGTGACGACAGCAGGTGATTGATTGACTCCTCCCACTTGACTCCTCCGACCCTTTACCTGATACTTGTTTTTAGGTGTGAAATGTTGACATATTTAAACAAAAACACATAAATATAGACGTAGCTTTAATATTGTAACGTACAGTAACAGACTCAGATTATACGGATAAAAAATTAAACGTCCTTGCAAGTATAGTAATATGAATATGTGTGTGTGTGTGAGTGAGCGAGTGAGGGTGTATTTACACTAGGAGACACAAGAGACCGGGTGTGTGTGTGTTTGCTTGTGTGTGTGTGTGACAGACGTCTGGCCTAATCGTGTTGCTGGAGGAAGTGGGACGTGAAATCCACCAGCCTCACAACACACACACACACACACACACAGTGAACCACAAACCCAGCATGCAGTCTCTCGTACCCTTGTTTCTCCTTCCAGGAATCTATAAAAAAACAAAAAAACAATCTTATTTTTCTGATTTCTACTCGATGATTGAAGGTCATAACAAAAACGATCACATATTCCAATAAAAACATAATTCCAGTTCACATATGCATACGTGTAAAGATCAGTAATCTCCATTCTCAGACAAGCTCATCCAAATCTGACCTTTATATTTTTTTAATTATGTTTCTCACAGACAAAGAAAATTCATTATTATTATTAATTATTCCAAATACATTTTAAAAAAAAACATCTCAGTATTCACCACTAATGTGATTGTGTTGATTAAAGTGTATATTCTGGGCAGAGCCATGTTAGTGTGTGTGTGTGTGCGACATAGTGTCGGGACAAAGCCTGGCTTTGTTTCTGGAGCTCCGTCTTCGTCTCCGTCGTCTCGATCCACGTCCATGTTCTCTGTCTTGCCAGACTGCGTCAGCTCCTGCCAGATAACTGTGTCGTGGCTTTGCACAGATTAGTAATGATCCAGTCTTACTGTTCGACACGCGGCACGTGACGTCGACGACAAACCGGGTCTACCACGTCAGACGTCGGATCAGAAGAATCCTCGTTTACATGCGTCTCACCACCAGAATCATGTCTTCAGTTTAAAAAAGGAAATAATGTAAAAGAATAGTTGAATTAAGAAGATGTGATCGCTGCAGTGTGTACAGGTCATTTACTTGAAGTCCAGTCCAGAGTGAAGTTAGTTTGGCTCAGAGACAAATATACGATGGAATCATCTGCATAGACGTGAACAAAACACTCGTGTTCAGATTTCAATGAATGAACTGATGCGAGAGAAGAAACTGGCATAAATGCTTCGCTTCTACGTCTTATTTCAACACAAAAGTCAGATTTTAGTCAAAGTCGGGCTATAATTCAGGTTTTCTTAATGTCATGTAGTGTCCTCCCTGCTCTTTGCCCCCGGAAGTAGAAGTACTGCAGTACTGCAGTACTGTGGCCACAACGATTAACATGATTGACATGGACATGGACGATTTGAATTGTGGTCAAGGTTTAGGGTTAGGGTTAGCATTGAGTTTAGTTTAGGGTAAAGGTAAGGGTTAGGCATTTAGGGGACTAGAGAATGCATTAACTCTATGAGGGTCCTCACTACGAATGAAGCGCAGACACGTGTGTGTGTGTGTGTGTGTGTGTGTGTGTGTCCTGTCTCGATGAATCTCTCTCCACTCGGCTGGATGTGTCACTTCCTGCTCTCTGCGGTTGTCATGGAGAGGCCAGGGCTCCAGCGATAAAGAGCCATCTGCCGTTGGCATGACCACCTACAGCCCGGCCACCGTCACAGCAACCATGATTGATAGCCCCCAGAGAGTGACACGGGGAGAGAGCAGAATATGATAAAGAGAGGGAGGAGACAGAAGTGAAGAGAGCATGCAGGCGGGGGGGAGGTGGGGGAGGAGAGGAGAGGAGAGGAGAGGTGGCAGACAGAGAGGTTTCCAGGGCAGAGGAGTGGAGAATAAAGAAGGAAGGAGGGAGAAGAAAAGGGAGGAGGAGGAGAGAAGGGGACATGTCCAGATGTCCTCCTGTTCACTCTGGGGTTCTCTCTCTCTCTCTCTCCCTCTCTCTCTCTCTCTCTCTCTCTCTCTCTCTGTTTCCAGGGGAGACAAATGGTAGAAATGTGACACTGAGAGTCAGAGCATCACAAACACACACACACAGACAATCTGGTTTCCATGACTTCAGAGGACACTACACTGACTTACATTCATTTCCTGCATGGAGACTTAAGGCCCATGGTTCTCAAACTGTGGTGCGTGGATATAAATAACAAAATAAAGTACATATACGTGATTTTTGTACTCATGTACAACACTGACCAACAGTGTTGTACATGAGCTTCCTCTGGTGGTACTTGGAAAAACATCAGAAATACTCTTTCTTCTGTATACACCAAGGTATGTGGTGCAACTTCATTTTGGCACACTCCATCCATGTTTCACCTTACGGGGCAAAAATGAGCGGAAATCCATAATTAAGGAGCCGCTTCGGCCCCTAGCATTCGTCCTCGGTCCCTAATAACGACATCTTAAACAGTGTCAAAGGTCAATGAAAAGGCAATGGCAGATTATTTATCATATAATTGCTTCACATGCAAATTATTGTTGTTTAAAGAACTGGATACAGCTTTGAAAAGTAGATTTTTGAGAGAAAGACATTAAGTCTCTTCAGGAACCTTTGACAGTAAAAATGAAATGTGGTGTTCCGACTGTAGGCCAAGCAGCGTGTGTGTGTGTGTGTGTGTGTGTGTGTTTGTGAGACAACACAGTCCTGGGTTTGTGTTTCAAACAACATCCTTGTTATTCGTGCTGTTCTGCTCTAATTTGATCCACTTTACGGGCGTTCTGTTCCAATTCTCCTCAGCTGCGGAATTCCAGTAAGAGACCTGTAAGATGAGCGGCCAGATGACTCCACAACGGAGAACTCAGAGGCTGAGTGTTTTCCTGTCCAACCGTCACATTACCACACATGCCGTCTCTACCGTGACGACCTTCACGTCTCCAAAGTGAGTGCCATCATCTCATCATTCAGTCCGTGTTTTTAAGTCCATGGAAACGTCTTTCTTTCACACGTGAACATACTGTGTCGTGCAGTGTGTGTGTGTGTGTGTTCCTGCTGGAGTCATTTCTAATTCATTTCTGAGCCTGATCTCATTTCATCCCATTCAGTTCATCTCATCTAAATCAGTGGAGATATGAATCAGCCCTGTGTGGTCTGCAGGGGAAAAATCAATTTCTATGGCAGGAGATTTGAGATCCTCACAGCCTCACAGGGCCTGTGTGTATGTGTGTGTGTGTGTGTGTGTGGGTGTGTGTCCACTGAAATACGACCCAGGGTGCCCGGGTCCATCCATTTCCAGCTGTAGCTGCTGATGGGACGATGTAAGCCTATCATATCACTTAATGACTCTGAAGTCATCACTTACCTCATCCTGACATCAGGTATCGATTGGCCAACCGGGAGGGGGGGTGGGGGGTGATAGATGGACGAGGGGACAGACGGGTGGACGGGTGGACAGACAGCTGCAGGATATACTGTCCATCTCTGCATCAGTGGCCTTTGAATAAATAGATAAAAATCGATAGATGTAACCTAAACTCATGTGTGTTCACTGCACGAGGTGGTGTGTTAGTTGGAAGTGGAACGGTCCGGTTTGGTACAGCACGTAGGTGTAGTTTTTTTGCAATTTTATTATGAATATTACCAAAGTAACTGTGTCAAAGTGTTCCATTTTTAGGGGTTCCAGAATAAACTGGTACAGTAAAGTCAGGGAGAAGCTCGACTCACGACAATCAGCTAATTTTTCCTCTGTTCTCTGTTCCTCTGTTCTATGTTGTTGTACTATGTCATTGTTCAATGTCATTGTCGTTCTATGAATGATGTTGTTGTCCATCTATGCCGTTGTTAGTTCTGTCATTGTTCTACGTCATTGTTCGATGTTGTTCTTTGTTGTCATTCTATGTCGTTGTTCTAAAAACATCATAGTATAGTATGTCATCCAACATTTGACAAAAAAGTCAAAGTATAGCATGGCTTCCAAAATCACTCAAAAAAGTCATAGTAAAGTATGTTGTCCAAAATTTGACAAAAAAGTCATAGTAAGTAAAGCATCCACAATCCACCAGCGCTGAAGATAGGCCGGTGGACAAGGACATCGCATCACTACTCAAAACATCGTGGGTTCAAATACCACTGGAGGTATGTGTCTATGAATATATGTGTGTCTGTCTGGTGTTTCAAAAACAACAAAACTAAGATAAAACCTGTCAAAACTAAACCAAACAACTTCCAAAAACCTATCTCAAACTAAAACTCTCCATCGCTTGTGTTTGCGTCACTTGAATTTCATCATCACTGACTCTGCAATAATGGGAGGAATGAGCTAGCCTTGAAAAGGCTTGAAAAAGCCTCAAAAGTGCTAGCGAGCATTTTTTGTTAACTAACAGACATGAGTCGTCAAATGAGAAAAAAAAAAGAAAATATGTTTAAAAAAGTCATAGTTTAGTCATAGTGTAGTATGTCGTCCAAAATCACACAAAAACTCATAGTTTAGTATGTCATCCAAAATCACTCAAAAAAGTCATAGTTTAGTATGTCGTCCAAAATGACTCAAAAAAGTCATAGTATAGTATGTCTTGGACGACATACTATAGTATGACTTTTTTGTCACTTTTTGAACGACATACTATAGTATTACATTTTTGTCACATTTTGGACGACATACTAACCTATGACTTTTTTGTCACATTTTGGAAGACATACTATAGTATGACTTTTTTGTCACATTTTGGACTACATCAGTCAATGTACTATATTTGAAATGCAGATTTATATTTAAACTCAATATTTGAAAGAATAAAGTAATAATCTGTCTCCTTATACCTTGGAAGAGCAACCTATTTGATTTTTGGTTGCATTTGAAGATCTATGGAAATCTACCATCTAATCACAATTATAAGTCACACAGAAAAAAACTCCTGTGGTATAATACAATCAAAACAATTCCTCTGGGACCAAGAATAAAGAGACTGGAGAAAAATGTGTCCCATTTTGAGACCATCCAAAAGTGGTCTTGAGATGAATACCTGATTCAAATACAACAACATAGCAGCAGCCAAGTAATTAGCAAATTATAGCATCTCCCATTCAAAACTTAAAAAGAAACAATCTGCATTTTTAAGTGTTCTGGGAATCTATAGGTCTGCATGATTGTGTTTGACAGCTGCTGTCTCAGTATCTCCAGAACATTATCTTGCTTGCGTGCTTCTTACTTTGATACCGTCAAATACTCAAATACAGGGGAAATCTGTATATCATATAACAACTGTGACCTTAAACATTTGAAACTGCAATCTCAATTCAGAAACTTGTCTAGCAAGGAGCTGCTCTTTTACCAGGCGGTAAATACACATAACTGTCCCTGAAAGTATGAGTCAATGGGTGTGAATGGGTGAATGGCAAATCTGTTGTGTAAAGCAGGTTTAAGTGGTCATCAAGACTTGGGAAATGCTGTGTAAAAACCAACCATTTACCATCTATCATCAGCACTTCCAGTATTTTACTGTATTTTACATTAACATGTTTCCTTAATCCCTGATGGCATATCATAATGCTTTATTACCTAATATCACACATGTCTTACAGCCCCATTCACTAGAGAAAGCACTCAAACATCTTCCAAGGCAGCACAGTTTCTCAATACACAACCTGAAGGTAAACAATTATTTTTAATAATCCTCATCACCACCAATGTCTGACTCTTTCATTCTCTAACCATAACCTTTTCTTCCCAGAACCAAACCAAACCAAACTACATTCCTATATTTTGCTAGTTATTTTCTAACTAATGCTGCACACAGAAAAACACAAACAGCCAAAAACACAACATCCTTGGAAGTTGCAAGTAATAGAAAACAACAATTTACACAGACTGGCCTTGGTTTAATTTTAGCAGGCAGAAAGTCTTCATGTGGATGCAGTATCCAGGTTCCGAGGCCCGGTGGTGTTTGACTGCTGAGCTGCCTTCCTGCTGAAAAACCAAGCAGGTTGTGCTTACATCAAAATGTACTGCAATAGCTTCTTCATCAATATTTCATGTCCTCCATCTCCCTGCTAGGACCATTCCCTCCTCCCCCTGCCCTGCTGCTGGGATACAGGATAAGGACTGTGGGAAGAAGAAGAAAGTTCAGAAGGACAACCGAGGCAGCGGTGAGGAGAGCTAATGAACAGGCCAAAAAGCAAAACAGGAATAAGTGAAAAGAAACGTGAAGAAAGGTAATGGAGAAAAAAAAGGAAGAGAAGACAGTAAAGAGCGGAGTTTCTCTAAGATCCTGCAGCCGACCCCAGTCTGCCGGCCTCACACCGACACGGCTGTCACAGAACATTCATAAATAGCATTAAGAATGCATCAGAGCTGCAGTAGCCTGGTGCTCCTGGTGTGAACTGGGGCTGAGCGTTATGTTGTGGAAAATAATGGAGTGCGACTATGAATTATTGACAGTGCTGTATGAAAAGCAGCAGGAGGATAATGTTTGTGTTGTTCAGAGAAAGAGAGAGCTGGCAGGCCAGGTTGGAGACTGGCAGGCAAACTGTCTGCCTTTGCTCTCCATATAGAAATGTAAAGATCCTCAAGAGACTATGTGTTTTTTTACCTGTTTTGTTGACTATATACAGTAGTTGTTTACCACTGTCCAGTGTGGTGCTTTCTACCTGTCATGTTATATACCTCAGTGGCAGCGACAGCTGTGGCCAGAGGCATTTTTTTTTACTCATGAATGCCATATCTCAAAAACAACTTGAGGGAATCCTTTCACACACGTTCCCTTGGACTCAAAGATGAAATGATTCAATTTTGGTGGTCAACAGTCGAATATCCAATAGCCAAAGTTGAAAGATTTGCGAGACACAACACCGTGAAAGTCCAGATTAGTTTGGAGAGCAGCTGCTGAGAAGTTAGCAGAAAGTAACATCTGAAAATCTCAGGGTGTTTCTTCATGTAGACCAGAGCTGTCAAACTCATGATAAGGCAGCGGCCACATACAGAGCAGTCTGATCTCAAGTGGGCCGGACAAGTGAAATAATAGCATAATAACCTATAAACAACAAGAGCTCCAATGTTTTCCCTTTGTTTTACATTTAATAATCTTTTCACAAAACACATAACGAAAAACCTGAAAATGGAATGCTTAAGTTTACCATTTATATATGTGCATTTAACTTACGATCACAATGGATCTACAAAGGTACAAAACATTTAGTCACAGGTATCTGGAACTAAACATTCTAGTATTTCACAGAGAACATGTCAAGATCTGGAAATGATCTAATTACACATCTGTGTAGTATTCCTGAAACTAAAGTGGGATACAATAGGAATGACTGTATGTATAACTACATAATTGTAGTTGATTAACTTTCAGCTATGGCTGCTCCTGGTTAACACAACTATCAATAGTATTTCAATTTGTGGGTGGGGGGTTTAGGTAAGACACTGAGTTAAGGTAAGACACTGAGTTAAGGTAAGACACTGGGTTAAGGTAAGACACTGAGTTAAGGTAAGACACTGGGTTAAGGTAAGACATAACGTTTTGGTTAGAGTGTAGTTAAGTCTAATGCAGAGTCTTAACAAGAATAGCCGTGCAAACTATGGATAAATGTGATGCTATTGTCATACATTGGAATAATACATTACATTATGTAACGGATTGATGTGAAAAACTACTACACATACTACTACTGCTAATGGAATGGCAATGCTGCAATACCATGAAACCATGATGCTTCTGCTTCAGGGTATCATACCATCAGAATGTTAGACCAGCATGCCTGTGTTCAATGAGGCAGAGTTTTTTTTTTCTTCTTCTTCTTCTTTTCACCTGGAACTGAAAATGCTGCTTTTTCAATCATTAACGTAATATCTTGTCACGTAATGACAGAACGAGAATTCCTCACAAGTGACCCTGACTGCATGAAAGTCCCAGACAAACAGCTATTATGTGAAATTCACCCATTTCTCAGATGAGCCTTGAGGTCACTATGTTCTTGTCACTGACTGAACAGTCAATGGCTCTGCCTTTTATACCACACTCATAAAGTGCCTCTCTCACTGTCGCGCGTCAATAACCCATGGCAACTGCATCAGCGTGGTTTTCAGTTGCTGCAATGTCAGTCAACCGGACCAGTGAAGTTAAATCAAGGGGAAAGCTTCAGTAAACAGATGGATGCTGGACTATTTTCAGGTCCTGGATGAGAGATTTCCACTGGATGTGTCTTACCACATGCTTCATCCATATTATTACATTTTCATTTGTCCAGGAAAGTGTTTCAGTGTCCAGTGTCCACACTTTAACAAAAAGAAAACCAGAATTGTTCTTTAAACATGTCATTTTTCTATAGATTTTAGAGACAAAATTCCAATTTCATTAACCTCTTGTTAATGTAATTTACCATTCTCACAAACACTGAAGAGTATGTAGTGTTTAAAATGTCAACCTTTTGAAATATTATTGGGGTCATTAATAGAATTGCCTCATGACTCATGATTTGGACAGTGCCATGTTGATGTTTTAGGGGCCGTCACCTGCAACCAGGCTCCTATTGGATGATACAGCTGTCAATCACACTGGTGCCCACTCATATGTCCTGATTGACATCACAGAGGGGAAAGGGGAAGACTCATGCTCATTTACATACACACAGTCTTTTGTGTGTCTGCATGTTTCCGTAACTCGACCCCAGCTTCTCCTGGTACAGTGTGTGTGTGTGTGTGTCCCGGCTGTCACCAGTCACTGGTGTCGTATAAACTCACAGTGACTGCAAAGACTCCAGAACACAGTCCTACAACTCCAAGGCTCATATCACCAGATCCTGTTTTTATAACAAACATAGTCCAAGTTTAACTGTGGACATTTTGCTTCTGTATCTTAATTTTCATTCATTAAAATGTCTCAAAAACCTGGGAGCACTGGAGGGGATTTTGCATTTTAATACATTTGGCAGACTAGTATGGTGCAGCAAAATAACAAAAAAAGTCCTGGCTCATTACAACGCCACGCTCCAAGTGACTGCCAGTAAAATCTCACTGTCTTTTCCTGGACAACAAAACGTGCTCAGGTCTTTTTTTTCTTCTCCAGCAGGTTTCCAGGCAGTGACTGCTGGTTGTCTGGTCCACTTTGTCCCATTTCACCCCAGAGAGAGGGAGCGATTAGGACCACTCTCAGGCCAAATCTGCTCCATCTGTCAGTGCTATTAGAGAAAGTGACCAGCGTCATCAGCCCATCACACACACACACATAGCAGCACCATTCATTCCACTGCCATCAGCACCAATCTGGCTCCACGGGCCTTCAGGCAAAGCTTCACTGTAGTTAGCTGCGAGTTGGTAGTTGTGTTAATTCAGACAACACTCACCACTGTGTCTCAGCCATATGTGACTTGACTCTGGCCAGAGTGCACTGCCGATACCATCACGCCACACACACATGTTTGTTCTCTTCATCAGGGGGAGAGAGAGACTGAGAGAGAGAGAGGGGAGAGAGAGAGAGAGAGAGAGAGGGAGGGAGAGTTTAATAAATAAAATAATGCCCATATTGATTGAGGAGGTAACAAAATTTCAGACACTTCAGTTTTCAGTCAGAAAAGTAAATAAAGTGGTCGACATATTCTAGATGTTGTTATATTGTTGACTTAAGATGACAGAGATTTTATTAGGTGAGTTATTTGCAGAGATGTATAGTAATGAAGTAGAACTACGTCACTACTGTACTTAACTACTAAAATGCTGTATTGGTACTTTGCCGGAGTATTTTCTTTACATTTACGTTACAATTACAAAATTGTTGGACATCATTCCAAAGCCACACGATCACTGTCTCCAGGTTTGATGAAGCTGGTTCATCACTGAGCAAATGAACTTGTCTATAAGAAGACGCGCGTGTGTTCACTCTGCTGCTGCCTGCACTTCAGTTGCCTGAAGAACCAGTGAGTGATGGAGGTGTTGTGGAAGGAGACCGCCCCTCTCTATGTTTTCATTTGTGGGCGTAAAAGACCTCAAATCAGTTTGTCCCGTGTCACGGCTGGCAGCCATGTTTTCCTTCAGTGTGTGCCAGACTGTTTCTTACAGGTTCTGACGCTGACTATGTGTCAGTGTATCGTACAACCACACACACAAAAACACAAAGTCTCACTGTGGAAACACTACCATGGGTGAATCATATCATCATGGACCATCAACTGAGAAAATCACTAAATCATGTTACCAAACACCAGCATCAGGTTCACCAGAGCCATAAAGTTTCTAGGTTGAGTCCAGTACGTGCACTGCCAAGCTGATAAGAACAGATCTGAGAGAAAAATAACACCCCACTGAAAATATTCAGCTCTTTGCTCAGGGAAAAGATTTGGCACATTTCTGAGCATAAGGGGCAGGAGGCCTGGCACCAAGCACAGCCACAGCGTTTAACTGTTAGCGACGGGGGTTATTTAACTGGCACCCGACATGACAGAAGACCGGACCCAGGACTGGGCACGAGGACGGGGGGAGGAGAGTAAGCCAGAGGCGAGTGTGAAATACTGCAGGGTGCCTGTTTAGATGCCTGTTAGTAAAGGTGAAGCTGCCAATTATTGTTGCTATACAGCCCAACGGCTGCATCTGTCCCTTTGCAGGAATGACTCAAAACAGAGCTGCAAGGACATTTCAAAAATCACTTGTAATCTGTAAATGCAGACATGCATGAAGGTGTTGTGCATTTATCAGATTACATACATGCATGTGACCACTGATGGTTTCTTTACAGTAATACAGGGCAACAAAAATCCATTCTAATACTTTTACTGTTTTATGGACTGGAGAGCTGATGGATGATCGTTCTATCGTTTCCACGGCGTCAGTATTTAACTACTTTGGCTGTTTCTTCAGCCTCTCACGCGGGACGCGTCACGTCTCCCACTGCACATGCGCATGCTTCGCATCTACTTTACGGTACACGGCATGTACGCGAGGAGAACGCCGTGGCAGAGCCAACAAAACCAAAGTGGATACTTTCAGAAGAAGCCAAGGAACGAAAAAGACAACACAAAAGTTCCATTTGTGAAAGTTTTCAGTTTTCGACGACATGTGCTTCCAGACAGTTTGGCTTCTTCCTCCTTGAGTGGTAAGTACATGCTAACTTTACTAGCCGGTGATGCGTCACAATTCTTTGTTTTGGTTTAGGCAAGAAAATGTAACTTGGTAAACACTGGCAGAGAAGTGAGAGTGCTTCTTGATTTTTGGTCTTGTAAGTACTGTAAAATAAAATCCTGCTGTTGCTGCTTTTGGTGAAGAATTGGAGACTTTAGGTTTAGGTGGTGAGATATTCTGACGGTCACATTTGCTGATATAACAGCGGCATGTTATGTTTTCAGTTGTTTCACTCACTTGAGTTTGGCCAGAAGTAGAAGAGGAGGATAATATTATTTAATAAATGTTTATCTAATTTATTCAGAGGGATGAATTTGTAATTATTGATCATATTTTGTCAGATGGAAAGAAGAAAAGTCATATTAGTCAGAAAGCCATCAGTTATATATATTTTAAAGATCAGCATCAGACATAAAATAATTAAATAAGCAAAATATCTCTACTAATGAAGTTACAAGCGATGACACAAACTGACTCATCTTATCTGCCTGAAAACATCGGCAACATTCAAAGTTCTCGCTCATGAACCAAGGACAAATCTACATGAACCCAGACATCACACAATGTCTCCCTCGCTGATCTGCACCTCGTCTTCTGTAAACACTTGCTGGTCTTCTCTGAAGTATTTTAATAACTGCAAGAATAATTGCAATTTTCTTCAGACCTTTATTTAATGAGGATAATTTCTTTAAAGTTTCTTGATCCTTTGACTCTTCCTCAAACACATCTGAGGGCCACAATTATAGTTAAAAGTCTAGAGAATTAGAAGAACTTGAGCTTGTTCTCTCTGTGCTATCACCTTGTTAAAAATTTAAATTCTCCTGCAAAACTTCTCTGCAGTTTTTTCAGCTGATCTTTGTGTTTAGTGATAATTAGTAAACAGCAGCTTATTAAGAGGATAAATGACAACATAAACCACAGCTTGTTATAGTTTAAACATTGTCCACGTTGAGCTGGATCCACAACATCACAACACCATTTTGTTTTTCTTTTGAAGATTTTCTTCTTCATCTTGTGCAACATCAGATTTTTCAGTTTCTACAAATGCAGCTGAATGTCTTTTGTTTTTTTAATCAAAACACACATAATGCACTGAAGCTGATGCATTAGAGAGTCAGAATGTTTCCTTTCATCTCCAACTCTGAACCATCCAACGATGCCTTTCTGCCCCACACACACACACACACACACACACACACACACACACACACACACACACACGCACACTAACTTCTTTATGACGTGGGATCTGTATTCAGCATATGTACAAAAATGGAGGTCTAAAATAAGAGGTGACCCTTTGTGATTTAAACACATGAGATCAAACTTGGTGCTCATTTGCGAGGCAATGATAAATAATTAGCATAATTGGCACTTCCTTGCTAAATCATATATAATGGTTATGTCTCCACATCACATTCTGATATTCATTTTTGGCACAATTTAGCAACATGTAGGACAGCATAGTCATCACATCAGTTCACTGACAATATGTTTCACACATTAAAATAAAGAACATGCCTTAATCAGCCTGAATCACAAAGTAAGGACAACATCACATGAAGGACTTCATCAGCACCACTGTTTACTTAGAGGTCCAGGGTGTCATATTTAAGAGGATTTATTGAGTATCCTATCCTTTATGATTACCAGTGTTTGTAAAAGTGTGTTCTGTCGCCTTGAACCATGTCTCATAGTCGGGATCCTCAGAAGTGTGCATTCGTCGTCCAGATGTATTCTTCAAAATGTGTCATAGCACCACGACGTGGGCAGTCCCAACTGTCACATGCACATCTGACCATATCCTCAAATGTTTTATGTGCCAGTGGCAGAATGTGTGTAAGCTTTTTCCCTCTGTTAGTCTGTGGATATTAAAAAACAAAACTCAAAACTAAAACAACAGAAAAATAGATACATGATACAAGTCAAACAGGGAGAGTTAGAGACAATAGACAGAGACGTGTAATTGAGTTGATACTTTTATAGTATTAACATTTATGCATTTATGAGTATTGCAAACATGTTTACATTGTTATTTACAACTATATGTATATATATATACATATGTATATATATACATATACATATGTATATATATACATATACATATGTATATATAACAATACTGATAATAATAATAATAATAATAATAATAATTATTATTATTATACTAATAATGACACAATAATAATGTCAGTAAGTAAGATTTCTGTATATCTGTCCTTTTCACACTTAGCCAAAGACTCACTACATCTGTAAAGGTGAAAATAATCTGCATTCAGCCTTAGATAATGCAAAAATTAGGTGTTTCTTAGACTGTGAGTCATTTTCCAATTAAAGGTTTAATTGACTGTGTAATTGAATAATTGATAATGGTGGGACTGCAAAGCAACAGCCATCCTCCCCTATCCAACTTCCCTTACGAGGAGAGATGGAAATATTCCTCATGTGTGCAGAGGTTGCACTAATAGTTGGTAAAAGTCCGAGGTTTTAATGGAAAGCAACATCAGCTGCAAACAAGACGAGAAAGTGGACGCAAAGTGTCTCCTCCCTTGAAGAAGGAATCATATACAATTCTCAGCCGTTTCTTGTTTTAACGACATCAGTTTTTACCTCGGGTTTATTGATTGATTATTGTGTGTAAGTATAGAGGCTAAGTTTCCTCTAATGTTCACAGCTGTAACAGGAACTCTCTTGTTTCTCAATTTCTACGTTTAATCCTCTTGTAGCTGGAACACAGTATCTGCAATACCAGGATACTGTTAAGAGTGAGTTCATGTCATGTGATTATTTTGTGTAATCACTGCACATTTACAGTTTACAGTATAAATGTTTGCACTTTTTCTGACAGATTCAGACTACATCTGTTTGCAGAAGACGTTAAACACTCTGTGGATATTTAATGGTAATCCCTCCCCTCCTCCATCTGCAGGCAGCTGTAGTCGTCCGCTCACTTTGTATGTTTAATATTACATGGATGTGGAACTGACGTGTCATTTAAATGGTTTGTATTTATAAAGCACTTTTCTTACATTACAGTTTTGCCATTCACCCATTCACTCACAGTACATTTTCTATCACTCATCTTTCATACTGACTCACACTCGTGGGGTTAAGTGTCTTGCCCAAGGACACATCGGCATTTGCACTAGCGGAGCAGGGGATCAAACCCACAACCTTTAAGCTGAAAGACGACTCGCTCTGTTCACACATACGTTAAGGAAACAAATACTAGAAGTGCTGCACAGAAACAGGCAGTTGTCCATCGTTGCATTGAGTAAGTATTTTAACCAGCAGTGAAATCAGAACCACATTCTGCAACTGAACGTGTTACATTTCACACCGTAAACCACAAATGACTGTGAGAACCAGCAATGAGTCGAGGGTTGATACTGTGTTTTATGAGACTGTACTGGATTACTGGCTCAGTGACCAGAGACGGGTCGTGGGAGATTTCATGGGCTTTTCTAAACACATTGGCAGAACTTTCCCAACCTTCTATTCAGGATTTATGTGTAGATGTTGTTTTTTAATTTACCAAACATTTTTGATTTGTCAAAAATGTCAGGTGTCAAGATTTATATTGTGTTTGAAGTCTTGAGTGAAACATTGTTTCTACTGTTGTGGAACATTGGTGTGTGAATATTCTGAATATGAACAAAGACAAATATACACATATACGTATCGTATTATCATATTATCGTGGGTAATAAAGGCCCCGAAGAAGAAATATTAAGTAGACACGTCTCCTGCAGCACGAGGCTGCTGAGAGCTTCTTGACAATATGATAACACCTTAATAATCAATAATCACATGTTTGTGCTGCTGGGAAATAACATGAATGTGTTTGTTTTTAAGGTTTAATGCTCCGGTGGAAAATAAATATGAAAGGGCACATGAATTGGTCATGGTTCGTTTTTAAGGGTTGTGTTAAGGCTTTACACACATTTCCTCACAAATACAGCTTCTACAATACAATAGTTGTGTTTTCATGAATGGCTTCCTCTCTCTCTCTCTCCCCTTTCATGACTAAAGGTTAGCATTTGATTTGGCTCCATTAGTGACGTATTGATTTATAAAAAGGAATTAAAAAGAATGACTGAAGAGTGATTTCCTCAGTTCCTCTGTGGTCAAAGCAATGCTGTGTTTTGAATAAGATCCTGAGACTAGAGAAGAATGGCGTGTTTGGTGTTTGAAAGATGAAAGTGATGCTGGTATAGATTTATTCATTCTGCATTAACACTGCACCATATCATATTGTGATGAAGACATTTTTTCCTACATTGATTCATACACTCATAATATAGTAGCAGCGGCACATCATGCTCTATATGTCTCACATCTGAACGGTGGTGCAGTACGTCCAATAAAAGCCTCTAAAACTACCCAGCCTGCGTGTCCATGTGGGCCCCGTAAGGTTCATGGAACCATGGAAACAAACAACAACAACAACAACAACAACAATAAAAGAAGAATGGCACCAAATCACAACACACAAGGCTGTACAAACATACATACCTTACTATGTACAATTTACATAGTAAGGCAGAATCCTCTACAATATTATAGAGAAAAGATCACACAATGAGCAAACACTGGGGTTAGTTCACTATCTCAACCAGAAAACATCTAATCCTCACAAGATGAAAGGGGACATGCTATCATCAAGGAGTCAGTCAGACACAGTCAATTCAAATAATATATTCCATAAGTATTTTGAAAGAATATTTAGAATTGATTTTGTATTTATACGAGCACCGACGAGCTGCCTCTGGTGAGAACTGTGACTTTGTCCCAGTCAGAAGACACAAGCCTGATCATGTGACAGTGCTGGTCTTTAAAACAAACAGCCAGACTTTCACAACGCAAACACGGCAGGAAGCTGTTGACACTGTCGCACTAAACAGACTCACACTGGAGCCGTGCACATCAGTGAGGGGCGTCGATATAAACAACGTCCAACGAGTGCACTCAACATGCACAGTGTGTCTGTGTGTGTGTGTGTGTGTGTGTGTGTGTGGTCAGGTGGTGTCAGGCTAACACACCCGGGCTACATTCATATTCAAAGCAGTGCAAAATATTCATAGGCATTGCTGGTTGCCCATATTTTATGTTTCATGCTCATCCTTCCAGAACATCTTTTAGCCACATGACGACCAACGCAGCGCGCACCATTTACTGCTGCACTACAGGCCTCGCAGCCACTCGCTACACACTTAGCATAGTGCTGTGTGGCTGCTAGCATCTGTTGCCAGGGCATAAATATGTATGCTGGATACGGATATGGAGTCCTTGTTGTTGTCTACCCAGAAGACAGGATGATGCCGTGCAACAGCTGGTCACACAGCTGACTCCTGATTGGCTGCTGCGAGACAAATCGCTCTCACTCTCATTCCACTGTCGAGAGATATGATGACAGGATACATTTTACTAAAGATAAAATCAGGGGACGGTGTTTAACGAATGTACATGTTTACTTCATGTTCCTGTAGATTATTATTATTATTAACATTATTATTATTAACATTATCATTGTTTAGGATTTAAATGGATACTTCCAGTGTTTTTTTCCAGCAGAAATCATCATTGCAGAAATCCTGTCAGTATTAGTCTTGATTTTGCATGAGGTGGATAAGAGAATGAACCACTGAATATAGATCAAACACACACACACACACACATCACATCACATTTAGCAGACGCTTTTATCCAAAGCGTATTATAATAAGTGCATTTCAACATTTGGGTAGAAGTAAGTAAGAGCTTCAAGTAAGACAAACGATACACACACACGTATACGCATACATTTCAACACGTGTGGTGGTGGAAGAATTTAGTCGCTCCAGTAAATCAGTTATTTCAACAACAGCGCCTCAGTCTGAGGAGCTCCTGGAGCTTTTGATTGAGTTAGGTATGCTTGCACACACACACATGCACACACACACACACACACACACACAGTAGTGCTGCAGCAAAACACCTGTCCAGGTCACGGCACCTGTTTTTGTGTCGCTGCTATTTACAGTGAGATGTGGTGCAAGAAAGCTCGACAGCGTCAACGCCGCGTTCATTGTTTCACGCCGTGTCGCCTGTCCTTCACATCACAAAGAGTCAGCCAGCGTGCTGTCTCACCCACAGTCACACACACACACACGACGTAATCACACACACTGCTCTACTGAAGCCGTATTTAGACAAGGTTTGACAGACTTAACCATTATTCTACCATATTAGTCAAAATAATTTAGAGGAACTTCATTTATTTCTTGATTTTAAATAAATGGTGAAGAGTGAGCAGGCGGTTGATGTCGCTGTGAGGGTGAGGAACAGTCCTGGAATGTGATTGTTCTTAATGTTGTAGCTTGTGAATGTTTGACTTTGTAGCAAAGAAGATTTTTCTGATGTCAAGATTTTAAAATCCCTTTAGTCAGCAGCTCTGGGTTAAAGGGATATTTTACATTTGGAGTGGATGTATGCATGCACACCACCATTTCTGTGCTTCTACCTGGAAGAACTTATAATAAAGCTGAGGGGAGAACAATGTGTTCAAAAGGCTCACTTAATAAAATCTATGTTTGCTTAAATCTCCCATATCATTCTAATGTATTTGCCTCTTTTTCTTGTCTTTTCTGACAGAAAACTGATGTTTGTGTAGTTTTGTAAACTGCTCGGTTTCCTGCATCAAAAATCCATGAATGAAATCTGTGATTTTACATCACAGCACACAGGAGTTGCTTATGCACGGCTGCCTCCATCTGTAGTTTCGACGATGCTGTAACGTGATTTCTGTGTTGGAAATTGACTTTACTTACAGTGAATCTGCAGCTGCTGCGTTTCAACCCATGATTTTGGTGCAGAAACTTCAAACTTTAGTTTCCAGACAGAAAAGGCTGTTTAACAGCAAATGTAAACAAAAGATGAATAAATAAAACCTTATTGCAGACTCAAGCAGACATTAGATGAGCCTTAAAATCGAGTTTTCTCTTCTGTCCCTGATGCTAGCCATGTTATTAGCATGTGTGATTGACATTTCAAAAATATAAATGTAAACACATTTAGACATATACAAGCTTGACTTATAATGGGTTAGTAGAGTGTATTATATCTGACCATGCAGTGCGTTGATGAGCTCGCCATAGACTGAAACCTCCTACAGCTGCAGCAGTCCTGTTGAATAACCCTGCACACACACATACAGACACACACTGCAGGAGCACGTATGATAGCAGCAGGGAGGCGCAGAAGGATTGAGTGTGTTCTTTCCTTTCAACGGCTGCTCAGGGATAAAAAGCTGCTGGTGGATTACAGCAGATAGTCATTCATAGACTGCCATTAGGCTCCTGACAGCAGAGAGGAGTCATTCAGTGGGCAGCCTACAGGGATTCTCAGGTTGAAAGGAAGGGGCACACTGGAAAAGATGAAATTCTCCGGAAGAAGAGGAAACAACTGTGGAAAATTGGACCAGAGATATTAAACTACGAGGGGGTTTCCCCAAAATCCATCTTTCTTTACATCTTGTTAAAGAACGAAATCCCAGGCAAAGATAAACACAAATACAACCTCGTCGTGTACAGCTGAACTATCACATAACAAACTAGAAACAGATGGTGGAAGTGGCAGTGAGAGGACGTCACAGTCAAATCCAGCTCATAACACATGCATGACGTGACAATAATTGAAAGTCTTAACCTGTGAAACTTTTTCGTCATGTTGAAAAGGAAAAATACTGTCACATTCAACATCCTTTATTTCCTATACACGTGTATTTCCTGTTTTATATTGAAACTAACATTTTGTCTCATTTCAGGTCTTGTCTTGTCTTCCACTTCCTTCCCTCCCGTGTCCCGCCTCTTTTATTATTTGCACAATGTGTCACACCAAGTTCTCATTGTCTCCCTTGTCAGTATTGAAGCCATTTTTATCTCAGTACGTTTCGACTCTTCTTTCTGGATTACTGGAGTGTGATTCTGTCGTTTTCAGAGGCTACATTTGAGTCCTGGTGTCCTTGGTACACTTTGATAAATGCGTCTTCAATGTTTAAGGTATTTCAAGCAGTTTTTACACTCTTATAGGAGAAATGACCTACATTGGCAGAGCATGTAAAATTGCTTTTTCTCCTCAGACTCTGGTGCAAAGAGAAGATTCCAGAGGGAAAGTTCACCACCATGTTTCTAGTGTCTCACGCGACTAAAACAACTTTTACCACTACTACTACTAATGACAATAATAAATGGTATTTGAAGTAGAGATTAAGGTAAATAAGTAACGTTTTATTATTGCCCAAATGATTAAGAGATAAAACTACCCTGCACGTCCATGACAATATCTTTCCACGTGCTGTAATGTATAATATGACACAAACAACATGCTGATGCTGCTGCAGTCCATAATATAATTTCTACATTTAGCATTTTTGCCCTGGTTGTGTTGAGTGCACTTTAAAAACTCATTTACACTTTTATGTTAGGAAAGAGAATTTACATAATGTAGAATTAAACAGCAAATATTGAAATCACTTGAGAAGTTTCTGCAATATTATCATATGAGAAATATCATAAATTCACGATGAGTTGCTACAATATTACCATATGGTAAATGATGCACAGAAGATGTAGTTCAAGTCCCAAAGAAAATTCATTAAACAGATAAATATCATTAATAACTTAGAATAAGTCATAAATATAAGATTTTGGGACCAATATTGATTTTGAAAATCATTTGCATTAATATGAAGTATGCATTTGTAATAAGAACTGCTGCATTTAAATCATCGTCGATGATACATGTTGGATGAATGATTTACATGTTACCCCACGAAACAAGACTCAAGCTTAAAGTTGATGATTTGTTGTTGGGGTCCAAGTGCAATTTATCTGATGTTTGGAAGAAAGTACAAGGATTTTATTTAACAGTACGACTCATCTTGCTAAAGAGAAAAAATGGGAACAATCACACAGTCAGGAAGCATAAAAACGCCTTGTATATGTTCACCACTTTATCTCACAGATAGATTTTTTTTCTGACTGGAAATGAAAGTTTGTCCCAGACCAATGTCCATATAGAAAATCATCATTTTTAGCTTCTGCCCTATTGCTGCCTCGTTTTGCTAAATCAGGGTCACTTGGGTAAATGTGATCAAGCCAAATTAAACATTGAAGTCAAAAAAAGACACATTTGAACTTACTGACAGAGGCACCACATGTTTGCCATGATTGGACTTTGGTGCAGGGAGTGACACAAACCTTAGTCAGAAACAAACTGTCCAACTGTGAGTCGCACGCACACATTCTTACAATATCATAACCATTGAACTTTGCCAGTGAATCTGTGAGTTGCAATGGACAGAATGTCATTGTTCAACTAAAAACTATGGAACGATGTAGTGTACCATCAGGTGGTTCATGTGTGTAACTGCAAGGAACACACATGTGGGGTCACACAGGTTTACATGTGGGGTCTAATGTTGAGGATGTGCTTGTATGTGGGAGTGGACTGTGGATGTGTGTGTATGGTAATGTTTTCCATCTGTTGGATCATCATATTGGAAACCCATTAATTCCCTGTATTGGTCGTTTTGGACAAGGAACACTGAGCCTGTTATTTAGTTGAATAACCCACTCAAAATTAAATTACATTGAATTGTTCAAATGCTTAATGTGGAGGTAATCATGAGGTCTAGAGGCAATAAGATGAGAAATACAATATAAAGCTGTACAGGTCACCAGTCCATCGCCTGGAAAACATACTGTGACAAATCAGTGGGACCCAAGAGCAGGCAGGCGAGGAGGCGGAGTCGTTTTGATTATTTATTAACAAACCAACAACAATGGAATAGTCCAGCAGGAAGTCAGTGATGGTGACGGCAATCAGCTCCAAACGTGGTGAGGAGAAACGTGAAAGTTCAGGTCTGAGCACAGAGAACACAAGAGTTAGTTCACAACGTGAGGACAGGTGTGCTCCTGACGCAGGCGGAGACAAGGCGGAGACAAGGCGGAGACAAGGCGGAGCATGACACATACACTATCACACACACACACGTTACAGCGTCTCATCAACTGTACGTCAATGTAGCATGTTATTGGAAAGAGAGAACCCACACTCACAGACACGCCCTCATTCAAACCCGGATCCAAACTGGTGACCGGTGACCTTGTTGCAGGGAGGCAACAATGCTGGCCACTGAAGCACCGCGTCCCAAATATGATAAAGCTAATTGAACAGATGTGCTGCAGCTGAAAAAACAAGTTCAACACATTCTGAACCTAAGTTTAACCTCACAGCCCGAAATAAAATCAACCATCACACTCCTCAAAGCCTAAAATGTCAGAGTGTCCCTTTAAATATGTGTGTGTGTGTGTGTGTGTGTGTGTGTGTGGATTCCTCCTCTGTGATTGGCCCTGAGCAGATTAAGAGGCTGCAGGTGACAGAGATGTGTTCTTTGTGAATGGCTGTGTACTCCACCTGATAAAGCTGTCACTGACAAGGAGAGGGGGGAGGAAAAAGAGGGAGGTGGAGCGAGAGAGTGTCACTAAAAAGGAAAAGACACAAGGCGGCAAAGATGATGACTCCACTGGAGGTATGAGCGGATTAAGATGGAGGACGGAGATGAGGGTGAGATGTCAGAGGGAATATGGAGGGAGATAAATGTGAAGAAGATGTGAAGAGAAGGCAAACACACATGAAAGACTGTGTAAGCCAGTGTGGTGACTGACATGGAGATGGTGGATTATCACAGTGTGATGTTTTATACCCAGTAAAAACAGAAGCGTCTTCTGTCATTATTCATTTTGTCAAACCCTTTTTCTTTATTTCATAGTTTGTAATATTTCTTTTGCCCTCTCTGCACTCTCTGTCTCAGTTCTGTCTCAGTTCTGTCTCAGTTCTGTCTCAGTTCTGTCTCCACTCTGCACAAACGTCCTCTGAGTCCTTCACATGCTCCGGCTGCTTCTGTGATCTCTTTCAACAGTATGAAAACACATGTTTCTCTACACTGTCTTAAAGCTTCTGTGTGTGACACTGATGAGGAAATCGAATGCATGTATAAATGTAGCCTCAGCCTTGTATGTCCTTGAGGCATGGGCTTTGCTTTACGGAGGCAGCATCTCACACCACCATGTAACGATTGCTCTAAACCAGTAAGAGAAGTCTGGGTTTTAAGATGGACAGTCATTTTTAATTATTGGTCAAATCGGTGCATTTTAAAATGATTTTAAATCCTTAAATAAGCAGCTTCATCATTACACTCCTGCCCGGTCTCTTAGGTCAGCTGATCAGCTCCTCCTACAGATACTAAAATCTAAACAGAAGCTTGCTTCATTGTCTCTGTTGTTGTTTGTTTTTAGGTCTTTTAGATAATAGTAATCTACATTTTATTTATTTTATGTTGTATGTTTTGCTGTTGTTGTTAAACAAAGAGTGGAGTGCAGAATTAATGTTTGTTCAAAGACCAGCAACTGCCTCTGGTAAGATGATAATAGCTATAAACTGTTCATCTTTCTGGATCTTTCTGGAACCAGTTAAATGTAAAATATTTCAGGTGCCACTTGGTAAACGCACGTGACAACAGAGACACTCTGTTCATGCATCCACTTCATATTCTGAAGTCTAAAACTGTCCCTTTAATATCCAGTTACTTCCACATCAATTGAGATTGGAATAATGTTTGTTCATGGCATCACATCTCAGTCAACTTTGGATGAACAAAACTAAAAGGCTGACTACAGCCAGAGAGAGAGAGAGACAGAGAGAGAGAGACAGAGAGAGAGAGACAGAGAGAGAGAGACAGCGAGAGAGAGACAGAGAGAGAGACAGACAGAGAGAGAGACAGAGAGAGACAGAGAGAGAGAGACAGAGAGAGAGACAGAGAGACAGAGAGAGAGAGACAGAGAGAGACACAGAGAGAGACAGAGAGAGAGAGACAGAGAGAGAGAGAGAGACAGAGAGAGAGAGCCCCATGGACGGTGTCTCCTCTATTAAGTGCATGAGTGAAATATGTGGAGGAACGTCCATGTTGACACACAGTTCTTCTCCCCCATATTTGATTCACATCGTTTAAATGATCGCTTTCAGACCACACACACACACACACACACACACACTGCAAACATGACATCTTTCCTTTCCTTCCTTCCTCCTGTCCTCCCTCTGTTAAGGACTAAATGAGTGCTGACAATGTTTGACTGTGATCAGTGAAGGCAGAGCCTGGCGGCCTAATGTAATCACACACACACACACACACACACGCACACACACAGGTTATGTGTAACGTGATGAAGTCGTCTGACTCACTGAACTGATGGAAGAGGAGCTTTTAATTCATGCCAGACAGTGGAGCTGAGAGCGGGAAGCAAACACCTTTGGACTGCAGCACAAAGTCTGACTCCTTCAACAGTCAGGGAAGCACGGAGTCACTGGGAAATGTTCCTGCATGTTACAGCTCAATCAGGCTAAATCCACACCACACAATACTCGTTGTAATTTTTTTTGACATTAATTATTTCTTCAGAAATTCTGCAAATGAACAAGGAAACCCGACAATAATGTAAAACTGTAAAAAACAGTTATTTGTCTGCAGACTTCCCTCGCAAAAAAAATAAAGGATTTAAGCAGGAAAGGCTGCTACGAGAATACAAAACTCACGTAAGACGATCATCCTCGATAAACAGCTGATTCTGAACAAACTAGTGACACGTTCCAATCGCTTTCTATTGAAATGGAACACAACGTTTTAGAGGAAGCTGAGCTTCCCTTTCTGTTTTAGAGAAAGTAAGTCATGTGGTATACTTCCAAATATTTAACTGAACATTTAAAATAACTTTTATTTTCCTTTTAATCGTCTTCCATTGACCATAGATGTGAATGGTTGTTCGTCTCTACGTGATGGACTGGCAACCTATCAGGGTGTACCCACCCTTTCGCCCTATGTCAGCGGGGATTGGCACCACTGCCCCCACGTCCCTCATGTGGAGCATAAATCTGTAGAAGAAGAAGAATGAATGAATGAAAGATTGGATGAATGAATGAAACTATCTTCTTGGTGCTGAGATTTCTGTTTGGAATGACCAGGATGGACTGGATTAGAAATGACCATATTGGAAGGACAGCTCAGGTTGAAAGTAAAAGATTCAAGGTGAGAGTCACGTACAGAGGAGGGACAGTGATTATATTGGACAAAGGATGTTGGAGATGGAGCTGCCATGCAGGAATAAAAGAGGAAGACCACAGAGAAGGTTCATTGATGATGTGAAGGAGGACATGAGGACAGTTGGTCTGACAGAAAAGGAAACAAGGGAGAGGGCAAGATGGAGGCAGAAGCTGTGGTGAAGCCTGAAGACATAAGACAAAAGACGAAGAATCGACTTGCACGAGGAGACCAGACAGACATGTACACCGCCTAACGCTCCAAATCTGAAGATCAATCCTCAAGATGATACACGTGTATTCATCTGTCTAATGACCTTCAACATATTTCATAAGAATCAGGATGACACAAACTCTCTCTGTAATAATCTGCTCACAGCTGCATCCTTATCGTTGTTTTGCTTTACACAGGCTGTGATTGGCTTCTTATTAACACAGTATCTGTCTCTTGGGAACAACCTTGAAGAGTCTGTACAACAACAGGTTCTCTCTCAACTAGCAAGAGCTGTAACTTTATAATAAATCAATTTTATAACACTAAAGACTCACTGAGGATAAGTCATTTCACTCACACCGTTTACATCATGTGTTAATAAAGATGCAGGTCACTTAAATGGTCACGTGTTAATAAAGATGCAGGTCACTTAAATGGTCACGTGTTAACAGATCACTTTCAATATGAAGTTGAAACGCTCACCTGGATGTAGAATTGTTTTATTTATTTATTTTTTTAAAGTAGCATACATGCTTGGGTTCAATCACAACATGCCGATTCCCGGCTCCGCTAGTTTACATGCTGATGTGTCCTTGGGCAAGACACTTAACCCCACGTTGCTCCTAATGTCTGTGCCAGCAGCATGTGAATGGTAATGAATGATGAGTGATAGAAAAAGCGCAGTATGAGTGAATGGGTGAATGGCAAAAGACTAAAGCAGATCTGAGTGGTCATCAAGACTAGAAACCATTTACCATTAAATACTCAGCAAGCAAAAATGTACAGTGACACAGGACAACAAAAGTAACTTCTTTAAATACAGTTTCATATCGGGACTGTACTCATTTTATTTTATTTTATCATATACATTATAATAATCTGTAATATTTTTTCTCTAATTCCAATGCATGTAAAACAAGCTAAGGCTTATGCATCCCTTCTTTTTTAACTTGATGTTGCCGAGCAACTCAAAAAGACTCAGAAGCTGCTGAAGGAAGGTCAAAATTAATTGAAATTAATTATATGTGTATATGAATGATGTTTAATGCCATGGACACAGTGTGTATATATGTATGCCGGCTTACTCGTCCGAAAGCTGAGATGGACCGCCACCTCAGTGATACCTTCAGGGATGCATCCAGGGACCAGGATCTGGGCCATTGCCGGTCCTTGATCAACCCACCTGAACCGACACTGAACTTCGATGAGAAGGAGCCTAGCTGGAAGGAGGTCCAGGAGGTGGTCAGGAAGGCAAGAGCAAGCTCAGCCCCGGAGCCTAGCGGGGTACCCTACAAGGTGTACAAGAACTGCCCAAGGTTACTCCATAGGCTCTGGAGGATCATGACGGTGATATGGAGGAGGGGAATGGTCGCTGACCAGTGGCGGTTTGCAGAAGGGGTATTGATTCCGAAGGAGGAAGAGTCAAAGAACATTGACTACCTCCTGAGGAACTCCTACATCGACACCTCGGTCCAGAAAGGAGGGATCCCAAAGGTACCGGGGTGTCTGGAGCACACAGGAATAGTGACACAGCTGATCAGAGAAGCCCGTGAGAACAAGGGCGACCTGGCCGTGCTGTGGCTGGACCTCACAAATGCCTATGGGTCCATACCCCACAAGCTGGTGGAAGAAGCTCTGTGTCGCCCAGGAAAATTCAAAGACCTAATCCTGGATTATTATGATGGATTCATTTTAGGGGCAGACGACAGAGAAGCGAAATCGAACAGCTTTTGTATGCATCCAACATTACGTCCACCAAAGAGCAGCTGTCTTTTGATTGGGCTGTTGCTTCCATTTTCAGTCCATTTGCTCCTTTGACTTCCCCTGGGCAAAAGTCGTTAGATGCCACTACTAGACAGCCATCGTTCATAGAAAACTACAAGAAAGACATTTGTTGACATGTTTCCTGTCACTCTGTCTGTTGGGCACTCATTGGTAACTCATACAACCACCAAAAATACAAACTATGCTTTTCATCCTTGCAAATCCAACTTATTCAGTCCCTAAATATCTTCTTTCTATTTTCTTTCTTGCTTGTTGTATACATGCTGTCACATGCATAACAGTGTATTTGTGTGACTGATACAGCACATAGTAGGTCTGTTTCCATCATGAGGGTGAAGTGGGATTAGAAACACATCAGATCACTCACAACTGGAGATTGTCGTCATTATTTTTAGTATTGTTTCCTGTTTTGTTGAAGTCGTGCCATGTTTTTGTTTTTATCTATTTCGGTCCATCGACTTTCTCAGTCTGCCTTCATCATATATACTTCACACCCCCACAAGCATGTTCAGACTTGAAATAATGTGCCATTAAGCATGGACAGGCTCCTGCTGGGGTCCAGGCTGTGGACATCATGGCGTCGACTCCATTCCCATCTGCCATCTCCATTTCCACTGCAGCCATGTGACGCCCACTGTACAGCTAAAGCAAAGAAACATGCTCACTGTCGAGTGTCTCTTGCCTTGTGTGTGTGTGTGTGTGTGTGTGTGTGTGTGTGTGTTGCATGCTGCTGTGCTTCTGGGACCAGTAATTGAACTTCTTTATTGGAATGTGTCAAAGTCTCAAAGCTAGAAAGATATTTTTTCCCTCGTTCAGTTCTTCTTTAGAGGTTTGTGCCAGGGGAGTAATCAGTTTTGAAATCAGCATGCAAATTGAATCACATCCTGTGAATAAATGTGTGAGCTCTTTGTTTTTATCTTTCTCCTTGAATGATTTAATATTTTGGCATCGCTGTGCCTTCACCTGTTTGCCACATAAAATCCTCTGACACAGGATCATTAGCACTGGAGCCAGAGACTCCTTGATTTAATGAAATCCTTTTAATTACAGGATAAAATAAAATGTTTGCTGAATCAAATCAGAATGGCCCCGGTTTTTGTGGAGGCTGAAGAGTGTTTGTTTTCCTTTGTTCACTGCTAATTTCACACCGTTAAGCAAGACAGATTGTCTTTCTATATGATCAGATTAAGGATCGTTTGATAAAGTTCAATGAATAGTTCAGGTGTTTTGAAGCATGGCTGTATCAGGTATCGACACACATGCTGTCGTACATATGACGTACTCTATGTCCGACAGAAGTACGCCAACACAGTGTGTATGCTGTGTACAAATCGTTTACTTTTTAAATAAGTATATTATATCTACTATATTGAGAGAGTGTTTGCTGTATGTCAGCATTAAATCAGCGTTAGTTTGAGTCACAAACCACACTCACCTGCATCCAAAGTCCTCATAAAATCAATCAATCAAAAAGGTGCTGGTTACATATGGTTAAAAAGGTTTAGTGGAGTTATCTTAAACTCTGTACTGTCCCTCATTCTGACTCAGTGCATTTCAATTAAGTGTAAATGAGCATCAAGCTCTGCAAAAGCCTGACCATTCATTTGGATCAGGTGTGTTGGAGCAGGGAAAGATCCCAGGACCAGGACTGAGATACTCTGGTCTAGAGGGTGTGCAGGAGTCTAGTTCTCTAAGATCACTTATGCTGAAAGGTTATAATGGAATTATTGATCAATGAAAACCAAAGGTCCGTGATAGATTTCAGCTTTGCCAAAAATGTAACAGTTATGTGACTTCCTCTTAGCTTCCCCCCCCACACACACACACACATACATGCTTTTGTTTGTCGTCCCACACAGTGACTGCACGCATGCATGAAGTTACAGAAAAGCCATCCACTCCACGTGATGCAGAAACAATAACACCATAATCTCGGTTGTTCCAATCAGAGCCTTCTTGTCCTTCAGGCTGTGATCAGGGTATTGAGCAGCACTGAAGGAAAGAATGACATCCCAAGGCTGTTTCCTTTCAGCACTGAGGCAGGCGCATTCTTTCCACAGGCACATTCCCCCGTCTGAAGGAAAAGTAATGAAGCCCATTCAGAGCCAACGCTGGAATCGACCTGCCTGCTTGCGCGCAGACTACGACATGCCAGCTGCACTTATTTTCATCGTTCATGTCAGAGTTTCACTTTGTTAGATCAATTTTTAGAGTCAGCGCTATTACTACATCCCATAATGACTGACTACTTAATGTTGAGAAAAAGAGAGAGAGGGAGACACTGATTAATCCATATAAGGAAGCAGAGTCATTGGTGTTCACATGTGCATTTGAATACGTTAATATGTGTTAATGCAAATTCTAATCATTCTTCTTTCAGGAGAGGCTGCCCTAACGTCTACAAGACAAACATATATATGATCATTTGAAATCTCTGAACAAATATGTACATTTCTGCTATTTCTGCTATAACATTAGATGTAGAGATGAAACTGAGCTGGTGTTGTGAGTTTTTTTAACTTCATTGGCAGATTTAATTTACTGAAAAGAGAATCACATTTAATGCTTTATCTCTTGTTTTGTTATAGGAGCGAGGGTGTTTTATTTTGAAATTCAACTGGATGCTCTACTGCCCTCTTGTTTCCTGCCTGCTGTCTGGCTATTGTCTGTCCACTTGAGTTCATACTGCACTCTGTGGACGGCAGTAATTGCTCATATTCACTGACTCATGAAATGTATTGTCTTCCCCTGAGTCGCAGTGTTTCTACCTGTGGAATCAGAGGAAATATCACCGGGCAGTGTGGCGTGGCGTCCCTCCGGCGCTTCGTTCTGTGACGTAAAAGAGAAGAGATGTTGGGTTCAGAGGTTTAGAGGAGGATTCTGCAGCTGCTTTTCAGTGTGAGAAGTGTGTGGCTTTGGAACACAGATTTGTGAACTACACAATGACGAAAACGGAACTTTACAACGTGTACTGAAAGCGGAAAGTACTGCAGGCCATTAGGTTACTTAACAAGCTGTATTCTCGAAGGTCATTTGAACAGTTGGTGATATTTTTAAGAGCACAGTCTTGCAAACATACACAGATTGCTGCCACTGTGCCATAATCATCTGTATGAATTCCTCATTTTGCCTTTTATCAGTGATAACATTAGGACTTGGTCTTAGAACCATGTCTTTATAGTCCTTGCTTTGTGCACTGGGGCACAGACATGATGGAACAGAGCCTTCCTCAAACTGTTTGGACGCATAGCATTGTCCAAAACGTCTTGGTATCAGTCCAACAGGTATGACCAAATACTCTTGTGCATATACTGTATATCGATATAAGACATTCACAGTCCACTGGGACACAAGCTGAGACAATCTTTTCTGACCACTCACTCTCCTGCAAACAAAGTCAAAGGCAGAATCAGCACTTTTAGACCCAGAGTTGCTGCCTCGTGTGGAAAGTTTCAGCTCAGTAATGAAGGAATGACATTTTAAATACTTGAATAAAAAAGAACACATTTTGATTTTCTTACAAAGGCAACGGTGGGATAATATAAAATAACACAAAGTTAAATTTCCTCTGGTGAGAAAAAGTAGCAACAATATTCTTACAATACCATTAGACCAATTCGACTGACGAAACCAAGCAATACCTCGAGAATCTGTGGTGGAAATATACAGTCAGTATAATGACAACGAGTCTAAACGGCCATTTAAAAATGGCAGAAAGTTTAGAAGAGTGTCTCTATGAGAAGGATGAATTACATCCTGCTACATGATGTTAATGGCACAACCTACATTCCACCACCACAAAATCGATGTGTCAATACCTCTTACAAAACCCTTTGAATCCATTTTTCATGACAATGATATTTCCTCTAAATCAGAATTGTATTTCCAGAGAAAAAGAGAACGACGCATCACTCTCTCTCTCACTCTCTCAGCTGTGCTGTTGAACGCAGACTGACTGTGTTTGCCGCTGCCTTCTCTGACTCCTGTGGTGACGTTACAGCTGCCACTTACTTCAGCCTCCAAAGAGACGCTTCTTTAAGGTTTGACAGCTCATCAAGATAAATGACGGGTGGCTCGGGTGAAGCCTTGACCCAGTGAGAGGAGGGAAGCTGAGACTAACAGTGCACTTTCAATATACTACACTGCAGGTTTAATATGAGACAGGCCAGGGCCTGGTGTATTTGCACCACAACCACAATACTAAGAGCTGCGTGTGTGTGTGTGTGTGTGTGTGTGTGTGAGAGAGACAGAGAGAGAGACGGGTGACAAATGAGAGACTGGGAATGTAAAAACATTAGGCGAGATCTCAGGCACGGCTAAATCAATGTGTAGCACCAGTTCTTTGTGACAATAAAACAAGGCTGCTGTCTCAGTGGCTCAAGAACCACTTAGAAATTCTCACTTGCATTCATTTCTGAGAGACTGGACGCATCAGTGCTAAATGCTAAGTGCTACGTATGCTGTTAGCAGCTAATGTAGCCTGGATGCTAAAGCATGGATACCTGAGCTTCTCAGAATCTGATGGAACCCTAAAGGCCAGGCTGTTTTTGGACAAATATTTAGGGCCTGAGCACTGACTGCTGTTTGTATTATTCTTTTTCATCTTATGTTTTTTGGAACACATGAAACCTCATCACCGTTCAGGACATCAGGAAATTGTGATTGGATTTTTAAGCTTTAGGACTGAATTAGGAATGAATTTTGCAGGAATTAAAAACTACTCTACACACACATTCACACCGCTTCAATCCACGTCACGACCAGTAGAGTATTTTCCAGACAGCTGTGCTCACGAGAGTCTGTCTCTTTCTTGTGTCTTTGTGTCTGTATATACTTGTCTTAAGGATGACTCTGTCTTAAGACTGAGGGACAGCTACTAATAAAATGACTTGAGATTTGACTTATCTTGGAATAATAATTGTTTAAAATAGGACATTTGGACTAAGCCTCAGAGATAGAGGAAGCAAGGAAGTCCAGTGATGTCTTTGAGGAACAAAATATTAACGGCAAGCTACTGTAAAATCTTACGGTAAAAAGCAGTATTTATTTAAAATTTACAGCAAGCTACCTGTAATTTTACAGTATAATATAGTATTTTTTTCTTTTTCTGTTTTTTTTTTTTAAATCAGACTTGATCTTCGGTCAGTTTAATTTGAGCAAAATAAAAAAACTCAGTGAAATTAAAACTAGCCCTACACATACAGATTGAGGACACAATAACAAAAAGGTGAAGAATTAGTTTTCATCCGGACTGCTGAAAGCACCAAACTGGATGAAGCACTTGAGACATCACCTGCTGCTTTCCTCACCATTCTCTCCTGAACTGCGCAGCACACCCTCATCCATCCTGTCCCCGTGGCTTTCTTAAGAAGGTAAATATAATCTTGCAAAAGACAACATAATGCTAATGTGATTTTGTGTTGGATTAACATTTTATTGACAGTTTTTTGCCAAAAAGATTGAGTCAAAAGTATGTGCCGCATGCTAGCATACTCTCATTTAGCAACTATGTGGACACAAGTTTAGCTTTCTGTTGAAGCACAATACTTAAATTAGCACAAGTTGGCTTGTTGTCAGATCTACAAGGTTCTGTTTTACCATTTGTTGTTTTACTTCTTCAAGTAAAACGGTTTATGGGAGTTTATAGGGAGACGCTTGTTATCCAGGTTTATGCAAAAAGCTAAAAAGTAGCTTCAAATGTGCACTAATGTAATATACAGTAGCTAAAAGTTAGTTGACTAGTTGTTGATGTAATGATTTCTTTTTCTAAAGATAGTTTTGCTGTGAAGGCTTGTAGTGAAAACATGATAACTTGCAACATACGTGGTAAAACCTGCAGGAATACATTTACACATGTCAGGCACATTATCACACATACAGTAATAGTTGTCTGCCTAATGCATCTTTCAAGGGTGGTTTCCCTGAATGCACAAGAGCTTTTTCTAAGTTTTCGGCCTTTCGCTCTTACATTCATTGCTATAAATATGTATGTCCATATTAAATGCAAATGATCTTTATCTTACATATTTTCTCTATTATTACATTTTAGGCGCCTCATTGGGATTAATCCTGAGAGGGGAAGAAAGCCCAGCCAGGGGAAGATGGTGTCAAAGAAGACAGGGAAGCTGGCAACAACGGTGAATCCCCATGTGGCCATTCTACTAAAAAATTTGATGGATGACCAAAACTAGCAGTAAGGTTAATTGAAGTTGAATTGGCTGATAATTTGTATAAAATAAAATACAAAGTTTAATGAATGTAATGTTAGCCATCACTTGTCATAGTTCAAGAAAAAAGTCTGACAACCAAGTAGTAATGGTGTTTTTATGGATTTTGCAGATACTGAAAATGTTCAGCTTTAATAAATGCCTAATGTTGTAAGGCCATCTCTTGTCTGAGCCATTTCTGTGATAGCTATTTTAATTTATTTTTATTATTAATATTACTTTTATTTTTAAATGTAAACATTTTAAATCATTAGTTTATATCACTGTGAAGAACACATTCTACTGTTTTACAGTAATAAGTTGTTTATGGGGAATGCTGTAGGAACTGTAAAATAACAGTATAACTGCAACCAAAGAGCTGACAGTATAATACTGTAATGTTTATTTTACATACAGCACAGTACTGTAATATCTTTACGGTACTAAACTGTTGTTGTAAATCACAGTAGGTACACTGTAGAATAACAGTTTAAAGCTGGCAACTGTAGCTGCCAGTAGTTTACTGTAATTTAACGGGACATTTTGTTACAGTGTAGGTATACTTACTAAAGCTTTAGCAGCAGCTTTTCTCTGTGAATAACTTTTTGAACTATAGTCCGTGTCTCTTGAGCATGCAGGGCATGAAACCCAACATTAACAAACCTCTGTACATCATTCTCCCAGCCATTAAATTGTTTTCCAAATCTAACCTCTGTCCTGACTGTGATGCACGTAACTCCATTGCACAGCTGATTTCCATGTTGCTTGTAATGAAGCGACGTGTAGAGACAGACTGCTCTGGTTCGCTAACAGGCCCAGCAGTAACAAGCACTATGCTAATCGCAGTCCTAATGAAAGCATATCTCCAGGCTCGATTCTGTCGGAGAATAAATGCCTTCATTTAACTCAGCATGGGGGTGCTGGCACTGGAAAATGCACTTTTAAATACACAACAACACGACACAGGTTGGCTCTACCACAAGGGAAACAAATTGCAGAGACTAACAGTGGGTAAGGTAAAGCCACGCGGGTGCCCTGCCTCCCACACACACACACACACAAATGCTTGTTATTCGTCAAAGGTGGATTTTCCCTGTGAAGGGAAGAACACTCACCAGGCACACACACACACACACACACACACACACACACACACACACAGAGGAAGCTTTGTGTCACACTGGACACATGTAGCGTCTGTTTTTATGTTAATCCTCGAGTGGCGACAGCCGCTCTCACTCACATCAGTGGAGCCATGTGTCACCAGGAGACGGCTTCTCCAGATCCGTCTGAGCACATGTGTGATTTTTAGATGATCACGACATCTTATCTCACATGCTCCAGAACACTCACCTCACCTCAGTGTGTGTGTGTGTGTGTGTGAGTAAGGTAGAAATAAAACAGCTGATTTCCATGTTGTTTGTAAAAAGGTTGACGTGTAGAGACAGACAGCTCTGTTTCACTAACAGGCCCAGCAGTAACGAGCACTATGCTAATCGCAGTCCTAATGAAAGCATATCTCCAGGCTCGATTCTGTGGTGAATAAATGCCTTCATTTAACTCAGCATGGGGGCGCCGGCACTGGGAAAATGCAGTTTTTAAATACACAAATGGCACAACACTGGTTGGCGAGACAACAGGGGGAATCATTTGTTGAGATTGTCAGTGTTTAAGTTAGAACAGCACGACTGCCACGCCTCCTGTAGAATAGGGCTACGAAACTTCATGTTCCCAATGAATGCATGAATGCACACACCAGACCCACTGTCACAGCTACTGTTACTGTCACAGCTAAAAAACCTTATTGTTTGTTTCTTATTGTGGAAGAAATCACAGATTTCTGACCTTTATCAATCACCAAAAAAACCTACACTTCATATACATTATAGCTTCCATTACATATCTCACATCTCACAGGAAGTTGCCATGTTCAGATGATAGATGTCATTCAGCGACTCTTACACTCACAATGTTCCTGCTCAGCTTCATTCTTGACTTTACTAAGCCATGTGTTCACATGACATGAGCGTGCGTGTGCGTGTGTGTGTCAAGGTCATATGGTTAAGGTGAGGGTTAGGCATTAACTGGTCATGGTCAAGGGTTCGGCATAACGCTTAAGTTGGACTGTGAAAATGAACGCACCGTCCTCAAAAGACTAGCTGCGCAAACCAGTGTGTGTGTGTGTGTGCGTGTGCGTGTGTTTGAAGCTCAGAGCGACTCTCCAGTTACCCAGATAAGCCTTATTCCATCTGAGTAACCTTTAATTAACTGAAAGGAATAGCTAATGAATGGTAGAAACACTGATAGCATGTGTGTGTGTGTGTGTGTGTGTGTGTACATGTTCACATTGTATTTCTTAGCCCACAAATCGAGAATATAAGACTCCTTCTGAAAAAAAGAAAGAAATGTCTTTTGTTGCGGTTTCATGGTTTGACAAATTTAAAATTGTAATTATCAAACAAAATCTGACTTTTAGAAAATTTTAGAAATGATTATTATTATTATTATTTATCTTGTGGTGGTTCCTGAAAATGTGTCAGACACAGAAATGAAATGAAATGCTGAGGCTCAGTGAAACAGAACTGAACTGATTAAACAAGATGATGATTAGCAAGACCAAAGACCTTTCTAAGGACATCAGGTACAAGATTGTAGACCTGCACAAGGCTGGAATGGACTACAAGACCATTGGCAAGTAGCTGGTGAAAAGGAGACAAACTGTTAACTAGATAATTAGATAATGGAAGAAACAGAAATTCTCCCTCGGTCTGGAGCTCCACGCAAGATTTCAATGATCATGAGAAAGGTGAGGGATCCTCCCTAAACTACACAGGAAGAACTTGTTAATGATCTCAATCACCAACAAACCATTGGTAACACACTACGCCATAATGGGTTAAAATCCAGCAGCGCCCGTAAGGGCCCCCTGCTCAAGAAGGCACATGTACAGGCCCGTCTGAAGTTTGCCAGTGAACACCTGAATGATTCAGAGAATGACTGGCCGAAGGTGATGTGGTCAGATTGGACCAAATAGAGTACTGGATTCAAGGTACCAGTACTGGGATCAATCCATATGTGAATGAATGAATGAATGAATGAATGAATGAATGAATGAATGGGCCCTTCGCACAGCTGCCATTATGTGTGTGCTATGTAAATGCCATGTTGTCCAGCAGACTCCTCTGGCCCTACTCAGTACCATGGACAGCGCCACTGCAGCTTGATGAACCAGAAGAGTTTGTGACTTACCAACTGTCAGTTAGTTTGTTTAAAGCTTCTCACTAATTCATCCTCTGTTTGACGATGTGTTGTTGTGAGAGCATCAGTTTGAACGTAGAGTCATTTTTCCTTCACCATCACTCTGTGTAATCAGTTTTAACATCGTGTTGCATGCATTGAAGTACTCACCCGCCTCACACAACAGTCAGCTGTTTACTCTTAAAGAGATAGTGAGTGTGTTTTTGAAACGTGGTTGTTCACATAAGCTTGACTTAATGCACTTGTTTGAATCCGTTTTATTTGGAGTATTTGAGTATTTGGAGTATTTCTCATGTGGGAAATTATGGGTAGTGTGAGTACTGTGGCTGCCACTTACAGAGAGGACATCCATGTGATGACCTCTTGGATCAGCATCATGTCCTTGTCTGCCTGCCTGAATATGTCGTCTCACCTCTTTATCTTCTTTGACAGCAGGGTGTTCAACTCAGCAGGCCGGCGCTCCCAAAATGCACCGACACGTCAGGTGAATTGTTCGACCTGTGGAAACATCAAGGACAAGCTTGTGGTTTGGCAGGTGTAACAGGTTCTGCATGTCACATGGTACTTCAGTGGCTTTAGGCTTCTGTGAAGAATATCACCTCCTCTGATACCCTGTCCACCTTCATGGATGTTTGTGAGGTCAGACTTAGTGTGTGTGGGATGAATTGCACATGGGGGAGCATCGAAACACCAAGAATACATATTTTTATTGTTATCTGTTAGCAACGCTGGGTTTTTCAGTGTTTGACTTGTTTGTCTTTAGTTTTGCTTCAAAAAACTCTTGGGATGATTATGTTTTCTTTAGGACAAGGTCCTTCTGTGTTTCTGGTGGTGTTGTTGGAGATATGAAAACTATATGTTTAAAATTCATTTGTTGTGTAAAAGCCAACAATGCCAGCTCCTCAGTTAAAGGAGTTTAGTACTCTGTTAAAAAAGGCTCCACACGTTCTTTAAATTCCAGCAGGAAAGAAGAGTTGTAAAACCATAAGACAAGTAAGAGGTTTAACGTGATAAGTGGTCATTCCCAGCCCAGAGTCTCTTACACTCATACATGTAATGAAGCTCACAGCTGTAGTCTTAGTTATCTCTGTGCAGTGAAAGAACAGTGCATCATTGTTCTCTGGTTGGGGAAAAAAACAGGCTTAACTGTCTGGAATCAAAGGGAACATTTTTGAACAAAATGTTCAGGAAAGTTGAGCGGGTACTTAATGGTGCATTTGTTGTTATGTATTATTGTAGGCATTTGATATTTCAAATTAAACCAGGATATTTTACTTTAACAGTGTTTTTTGTGACTTGCTTCAGTTCTTAAAGTTTATTGAAGATGTTTTACTTTTACTTTCAAGGGCATAGTTTGGCAGCCTTTTAAAAGTTGTTTTTACAGTTTAATGAAATTATATTATAATTTAATTATATATAAAAATCTGTGTAACAGTGAGTTCTTTTGAAAAACATATTGTATTGTCACTGAATGTTTTTGAATGTGTTAATTCCAAATCACGTCTGTGCTTTATGTAAACTTGATGTTACGTCCTGTTCTGAAAACGGCCTAATGCGGTCGTGATTTGGTGGGTGAAGGGCGACCCTCATGTGGAAGATAAAGCAGTAGAAAATGGACGGATGGATGGAGGACAACTTTGGTTCAGGACATACTGACTCACGTCACGTGCAGACCATAGCTGTCTCACTGGCTTGTCCTCGTACACACAGCTTGTGTGGAGGTCCATGCTGCAGTAAACATTCACTCTTCCTTCTGTGGTGGAAAATCAACATCATGCATCATATCAGTTGTTTTTTGGTGTAAACCAGTTGAAGATAACTGATAACAGAAACTGCTTCTTTTGACCTTTTAATTTGCACACGTGCACTGTATGACTAGTATCCATTGTACCCACAAGCTAAAGGTCATTTCCTGCAAGCAATGGAAAAGCACTGAAAATACACAGTATGCCCCCACTCCACCCACTCATACTGTATTTGAACTCTTACATTTGCTCTGTTTGGAGTCGGTCAGATTGAGAGCTGCTCTGACCCATGCTGGTTTGACTGAAGTTTTCAATAAATATGAAGAAGACAACTTTTGAGATGTATTTGCCACCACACCGTTTACCTTCATCGCGTCGGTTGGGACAGGTAGCACCGTGTAGTCTGTCACGTAGTCTGTCATGCAGTCTGTCGTGTAGTCTGTCGTGTAGTCTGTCGCGTAGTCTGTACAGTCTGTATAGTCGCGGTGTAGTCATTCGTAGCAGTCTGTCGTAGTCTGTCAGTAGTCTGTCGTGTCTGTAAGTCCGTAGTCTGTTGTGTATTCTGTCGTGTAGTCTGTTGTGTAGTCATTCTGTCGCGTGGTCTGTCGTGTAGTCTGTTGTGTATTCTGTCACGTCTGTCGTGTAGTCTGTCATAGTAGTCTGTCGCGTAGTCTCGTTCTGTATCTGTCTGGGTGTAGTCTGTTGTGTCTGTTGTCCGTGTATTCTGTTCGTAGTCTGTCATGTAGTCTGTCGCGTAGTCTGTTGTGTATTCTGTCACGTAGTCTGTCGTGTAGTCTGTTGTGTATTCTGTCACGTAGTCTGTCGTAGTCTGTAGTCTGTCGTGTATTCGTCAGTCTCCTGTCTGTGGTGTCCTGTCACGTAGCAGTGTATCTGTTGTCTATTCTGTGTAGTCTGTTGTACTGTCGTGTAGTCTGTCTGTGTAGTCTGTCGTGGTATGTAGTCTGTCGTAGTCTGTTGTTGTATCTGTCCGTAGTCTGTCAGTCCGTCTGTCGTGTCTGTAGTCTGTCGTAGTCTGTTGTGTATTCTGGTCACGTCTGTGGTCTGTCGAAGTGTTCGTCTCGTAGTCTGTAGTAGTCTGTGGTGTGTCGTATTCTGTCACGAGTCTGTCGTCGCGTGTCTGTGCGTAGTACGTAGTCTAGTCGGCTGGTGTCGGCAGTCAGGTCTGGTCAATGTTCTGACTCGTGTCTGCTGACGCAGAATTCAGCTTGATGGTGGGTGTCATGTAGTCTGTCGCGCAGTCTGTCGCGTAGTCTGTCGTGTAGTCCGTCAGTCATGGTTCTGTGCTCGTGTAATCTGACACAGTGACTTTTGACCTCAGTATTAGTTACTTTCTTACACTGAATTCAGCTGCTTGATGGTGGGTGGGTCTGACGCTTGGTGCTGAAAGCAGCTCTCTGAGGTGAGCAGAGCAGAGTCTCTCGTCATGGCTAACGACATAGTAAGTGATGGTGATGTCTGCTGGTTGGGTGCACCTCAGTCTTCAAACAAGATGGCAGACTTCACCCCATTCACGCAACAAGCCTCTGTCGGCCTCTGCTGGTCATATTGGCAAGTGTGGAAACACAAACAGACAGACAGAACCACTAAAATCAACCCTTCCATCCATTTTCGACCACTATCCTTCACAGGAGGGTCACGACGGTGCCGTGCCAATCTCAGGTGACATAGGGCGATAGGCGGCGTACACCCTGGACAGTTTGCCAGTCATATGAAGCTCACTTTTTTAAAATAAAAAAAATGTAAAATGATCAGTTATGGGTATTTCTATCTGCCCCAAGGAGCAGATAATTATCTGCCCACAATCAGTGTAGGCTGAAAAAATCCATATCATTCATGTCTATGTTTTGTACCCTTGACACTGATTTATAATGTCCCTTTATTAATCGGAGCTGTTATTATCATATATCGCTATCATCAATATGCTTCTGTTGTCATGTTTATGCTGATTGTGCTGATCCCTGTGTTGGTTGCTATTGTTTGTTAAAAATAAAAGAAGAAAAATTCAATCCATGTAGCATCTTTTTTTTTTTTTTACTTACAGTATTTGAGTCATAAACAAAGAGCAGAACTGTTTGTGGTCTGTGTGGGAGTGTATGTTTTTCATATTCACTTGCCTTTATTAAATCGTCCCATGTTTCCTTCTGGTTTAATAGAATTCAGACAACGTTGGAATAAGAAGGATTGCTCACTGTGATATTTGAAGGCTGCTGTGTTTTTGTTTCCGTCCAGTGTTGAAGCAAATACTCCAAATCAATTTGAATCAAATCAAAAGCAAGAAGTCTTTAAAATAAAACGCCCATTTGATAACTGAGTCTGAAAACATTTTCAATTCTCCGACTATTTGTGGCACTCATGTAAAAGGCCAAGTGTGCCAGTGATGAATGGAGTGCTATTCAAAAGCTCGTACTCGGTGGAACCTTGTTTGTTGTTGTTTTATAGTTTGAAATAGAACATCAATCACAGGAGGAGTGAAAGGAATTTACACAAGCGGCGTCTTAATCTAACGGTCTGCGGCGCAAGCGGATAAAGAAGTCGCAAACCAAATTTGACAAAGCCAATAGTCAAAAAAATCATCTCAGTCCACTTAGTGAACCTCGTCTGGAAGTCTCCCGACGGAGGAAGGAAGCTGAAGGCAAATGGAAACCCGGATAAAAGCAAAGGAATGTTGTAAAAGGGAAGAGCGAAAAAAGCTGGAAACTCTTTAAACTTCCAAATGAGACATTTTTATGGGAGCAAAGGAATCATGGTTTACACAGCAACACACACAGAAAGAGAAACAGAGTGAGCCTCCTGTCGTGTTTATAGCTGCTATATGCTAATGCCAAACGAGTACAGAGGGGAAGGGTGCAGGAAATAAACGAAAGAATTAAGCAAGGCTGGGAGGGAGCGAGGGAGGGAGGGAGGGAGGGATATCACAGGAGTGATAAGTAGAAGTCATTCTCTCTCTCTTCTCTGACGCTGTCAAACAAATTGTCTGTGGCTTCAACAATGAAAGGAACTTTTTTTCCTAAGCCTCAAAGGAAGTCGTGCGAACAAAGGAAAATAAATGTCAGACACATTCACAGGGTCATTGTTGGATAAACTATGTAAATCTGTAGGATTAATAAACTCACTGGTTACTAAGAAGAATATATTTAATATTGATTTGATTTGAATTGTTTGAATAGATACTATACAATACATGGCGGTGGTGTTATCGTACTGTATAGCATGTCATGTCATGTGTTGTATAATAATGTGCACTATAATACAGTTTCAAGGGTAAATAACGCAGAGTTAATATTAAAGCATTATTGATGATTTTTTTTACCTAACACAAGTTTGAGGTTACTTCTGTTTAACTTCATTTTTACTTAGTTTTTGCTTGATATCCATTTACTCAGACATTTTTACTGATCACTTTTAAAGCTGGTATGGGTCTGGCCCTCAGCTCCATTTCACAGATGTTGACCCCATATTATCCGCCACATGTCTTAGCTCCTCGGGCGGGGCCCATCTGACGGTTCCAAGGTCGAGGCTCAAATCCTGCCTCACACAATTAGTGGCACCTTTTAAATCACTTCTTTAAACCCATTTTTATAAACTGGCCTTGGTTTGTGACTTTGTCTTTTATTTATTTATTGTCTACCTGACTCTTATCCCGACCTTTATCTAACACTGATAAACCTTGTTTTTATTTGCTTTATTTATATGTTTATGACGATTATTACCGTACTTTATTGTTCTTCTTCGTTTAATCTGGTCCGTGAAAGCACTTTGTAAACTGCTGTTAAAAGGTGATATATAATTAAAGTCATTCATTATGCATATCCATATATTCAAACTTTCATTTCATTTATATAATCGGTTCCTGAATGACGTGCCAAAAACTATATACACACAGACTCACATCAGTGCACATGTGAACTATGCTTTTAAGGAGGAGGCATGTACAAGAGTTTTCTAATTAACAAAATGAATATAAATGAGTTGTGAGTCCTAATTGCCACATGGACTGAACGTACACACTCACACATTGATCGCAGGTGGAGGGAATGGTCAGTCTCAGTCAGGGTCAGCACACGGCTGTATCGCTCTTCCTTTCTATACCACTCCCCTCAGCCCCTCCTCCAAATTCACTCTCTTTCTTATGTGCACACACACACACACACACACACACACACACACTCAAATCAGCCCTCAGTCAACAAAATAAAGCCATGAATTTCCTGTTGTTGGAAAGTGAGCTGGACTGTTGACCTATAGCCGTAACAGGCCTTTAGGGGAGCTGTGATTGCTTTGCTCTTTGAAGGCTGGACTCTTGCCTTTGTCTGGATTATACAGTAGGAGGCATTTCAGCTCAGCACTCGGAGGAAAAACATCCCGGGGTTTGTCTCTGGTGTGAGTCTGAAAGCCTGTCGCACTGAGTCTGGTTGGTTTCGCCGTAGACGCCTAAAAGAATAATTAGCCATAAAGCACCGAGGGCGATGAAAATTCATCACAAAAAAGGTCACATTAAAATAGAACTGTCACTATATGATGATAAAACACGAGAACGAGATGAAGAGTGAGAAATGTGAACGACTTTATGAGTTTCACAACTTTAATCCCACATGTGTTTGCACTGAATAACTGGAACTGCACTTACAATAAATGATCATTTAAAAGGATTCATGTTGCTATCACTTTATGTTATAATGACAACTTACAATATGATGTTGAGAATTATGTGCACTATAACTTCAAATAGTAAAGAGTCGTATGTGCCCAAACTGGACAATACATCAGTGTAGAAGAAAAGATTTGTTTTTTATTATAACCCTTTTTTACTGAGAACTGCAGAATACTTTTGTTGGCTGTTTGTGGACGTGTGAAACATTTTGTTTAACTTGTCAACATGTATGTATGTACTGTATACGCCCCAGAATATACAGAGGAGATGCTCTGCCCCCCCTGCTGTTCTACATGCCACACTGGCTCACTGATCCACCTCACAAAGCATCTACAGCAAAAACTCTGGAATGTAACTTCAGACTTGATAAATGTGGCTGAATGATATTTAACTGAGGGACAATGATCAGAACTGAAGGACTGGATCTACTTAAAGGTTAACATAGCAGATGTTAAAGACCGCTACCATGTGAACCATGAAGAGGCCACAAGGAGAGCACCTCCACCGAGTAAGACAGCAACATCAAGAAGCTCGAGGAGCTAGAGAACTGTGGTCCCAGTGGTTATAGGAAGACGAGGAGCCGTGACCCCACAATAACAAAATCTCCTAGGTTGGAGCGTGGAGACTTGAATATTTAGATTATTACTGTTGTACATTTGCCCTTTGGTCAGCGGCAGCATCCGCAGCTGGTTGAATTTCGGCCGTAGGAATGTCGCGGCTTTGGAGTGGTGCTCAAAACCGGTGCACATGTCGCTGACGCACAGTTGCCAGCTGTGCAGCATCATTGGCATTTTGTTCTCATCTTCAGCCGTGGCTTCTCGGCTCCTTGGCTTCTCGCTACACTCTGAGTCTAACGGGTGAAGAAGAAAAAGAAAAAACTGATGCACCATAGAACAGCAATGAATAGAATGCTACGATCACTCTGCCGCGGTAGATAGTCAACGCGTGATAATCACGGTCTAATATCTACAACATCAAAATGACCTTGAAGATATTATTTAAAGGTCAACATCCTGCATTATTTCACTTTAAAATACAAATGCTAACAATGGTTTACAGTAATAGGTCCGAGTCCTAATAGGTCTGGGTCCAGACTGGGTTCTGTGTATCAGAGACCTGAGTTATAGAGTTTATATATGTCAGAAGGCCCATAGGATTTCTGTGTGTGTGCATTTGACTGTGTCTGTGTGTGTGTGCGTGCATGTGTGCGTGTGTGTGTGTGTGGAGTCTATTTTTGGCAGGTCAGTGTATCCTGCAGCTCAGATCTGCAGTGACAGCTCACCTGCAGAGCACAGGGCACTGCAGGCCTGCAGGCAGACAGCAGTGGTGGGTGATGACACGGAGCCAGTGTGTCTCACCCACATCGACGCACACAGCGGGGGTTAACACGATTATATTACTTACTGCGTAGCATGGACGGGGGGGGGGCGGTGGAGCGCACACACACTTTGGCTTTGATGAAAAACTATGGAAGAGCAGGAGCGAAGGGAGAGAGAGAGAGGGAAGAGGGGGTGGTGAGACAGAGAGAGAGAGAGCCCTGGTGGAGACAGATGGACGGAGACAGGTCTCCACTGAGAGGGGGACATTTTAAGAGATCAAGAGGAAGCTAAATCATGTATAATATAATACTGTCTACGTTTGTACTGTATAATATGACAAAGAGTCTCTGTGCTTCTACTTTGATTCAGTACAGCTGAATTAACAATAGCTTTCTGTTCTCTTCTGAATATTTGACCACAGTTTTATGTCAATTCATATGAGTTTATAAATGTATTTATATACTTGATAAGCATTAAAGCCTCAGTGTGTGTGTGTGTGTGTGTGTGTTGACACACATGAAGATCAACATGTGGTGCTTTTGGCTGAAATGAGAGTGCTGATACTTGGGGTTAGGTTGAGTTATATTAGATTAGTTCATTCATAAAAACATGCATCGCCAGGTTAAAGGTCCAGTGTGTAAGACCCGGAGTTCAGCCTGAGGTTGCTAAAGCACTGGTTTAGTGCAGGAAAGTCATTTTGTACAGTGCAACCACAAACTGTTCACAACACGACAGAGTCAGTGAAAGCATGACCTCTGTAACATGCTTCTTCTCACGTGATGAACAACCTGATTTATGCACGTTCACAAACACACTTGTATGTGTGGTATATACAATTATTTAAATATGTCGTGAGTTAAAACGTTGTTTCTTTACAGTACAAAGGTAACATTTGTCATTATTTCCACGCTGGTTAAATCTTACTTGTCTTTATCTGAGTGTGTGTGAGTTTATTGGGGTTTTTTTTGCCCTGATTTTAGTGCATTCATCTATTCATTCATTATCTCTACCATTCATCCTGTGAAGCCATCGCAGCTGGCACTGGGTGAGATGTGGAGATACAATTCAACTCATCACAGCCTTCAGGGCCTTTCCCACTGTTCTCCAAAACTTTGATAACAACATCTCTGCAACAGTGTCAGTCCAGGATGATGCAGAGGTAGAGTTGTTATGTTGTGCTTGTGTGTGTTTGGTGTCATGGACGTGGACAAAGGTCCTCATGTTGCCACGTCTCTGCATGAGCGTGTCTGAGCTCCATGTCTCTCAGTGTGCTGCACACTTTTATGAGCTATTCAAGGACCTCCCAGACCTGCGGGTGTTTGTTTGTGCACGAGTCCCTGCTGCTGGACACTGTGCCCAACAAATGGCACGCATGGCTGACCGGTCCCTGACCAGATCAGAGCGGCACAGTAGTCTGCCGAACACGGCCCTCTCTCATAGCCCCGGTCCCCAGGTGGCAAGTACTGAGGAAGAGAGGAAGCTAAGTAGGTGGTTGGCAGCAACACTGAGGAGGAAGAAGAAGGAGCTGAAAAACAGGGGGAGGATGAAGGAAAACACTGAGGGCAGTAGGGGGGAGGAAGGTTTTAGGGAAATTTTGTTTGGAGGAGGAAGGAGGATGGATGTGGGAGGAGGGAGAGGAGCACAGAATCTCAAATAACCATTTGTCCCGTCTGCCGCTTGGCAGGCCAGCAGTGCTAATGAAGACTTCAGAGCAGACAGACTGTCCCACACTGCTGGAGACCAGGACCCGAGCGAGCGCGAGAGCGAGAGAGAGAGACAGGGAGAGAGGGAGAAAAACAAAGAGGTGGGAGGGCGATAATGAAACAACCTGGCTGAAGGCTCCATCACAGGAGAGCTGCTTCTGGACATGAGGCTTTGTGCTTTAATCCTGCATGTGTGTGTGTGTGTCAGGTGGACATTGTAGAGAGCGAGATGACGACACTGGCAACGATGTGGTGCATTTATTTATCATCCTGTTTGTGTTTATGGTTCAACAAATGGAGAAAAAACTTTATTTTACCAGTTAAAGTAATTAGGACTTCAAGGAACTGCGGCACTCCCCGACTCGTGTGGGGACACTCGTGTGTGGACACTCGTGAGGGGACACTCGTGTGGGGACACTCGTGTGGGGACACTCGTGTGTGGACACTCGTGTGGGGACACTCGTGTGGGGACACTCGTGAGGGGACACTCGTGTGTGGTGTTTTATGGTTAGAATCGGGTTTAGGTAAGGGTTCATTTTAAGTTAAGGGTAAGGCATTTCCTTTGATTGTTAAGAGAGAGGGAGGAGACTTAGTTTGTGTCAGTATTTACATTAAGACCTTCAACAGCTTGTTTTATGCTTTACATCATGAAACAACAGCTCCGTTCACATTCAGCGTCTGAGGGAAACAAAGCAGAGAGAAGCTGTTGAATGGAACACCAAACTGCACCAGCACATTCTTTTGGTGATTTCTTTTCCTCACTGTGTTGGCATGACAACACGTTACCATGACAATGCTCTCCTGTTCTTCTGTCTCCCGTTTGTCAACGTGGTCATTACCCGATTTGTTCTGCACACGTGCAAAGTATGTTTTAATTACAATCACGTCACGTCCTGTTCTTAGTAGTTTATTGTATAAAAATAAATACATGTTTCATTTTGCTATAATAGTTTTATCAGACAAACACATGTGTTTATGACGTATATTAATCATCGTCATCATCATCATCATAATAATAGTAGTAGTTATTCTTATTAAATAAAAGTTTTGTTGTTTTTGTATTAACCGAGCGCTTGTGTTCATGTTTTCCAACAAAAAGCCTTTAAAAGTTGAAGTTGGAACATGAATTGAACCTGAACTTAAAATGACCAACACGCATGTTATACGAGTATGGAATATAAAGAAGTTGTAAAAATAATGTAAAGTTCTAAAACACTGCAGTGATTTTAGTTTCCTCTTCTTGGACATCGCTGGTGTACAGCAATCAAACTGAAAGAGAGAGGAGAGGGATGGAGAGAGAGAGAGAGAAAGAGAGAGAGAGTCTCTGGGTCCTGATGTGAGTCTGTCTAATGAAACAGCCCATAGAGGAAGCCCACATCGCCATGGCAATAACTGTACATCTTGACTGTGGTCAGGACTAATCAGTCGGAGGACAGGACGAGCGCCCGCCTCAATCTTAATCTGAACACTCACCGTTTCCTCACTTATTGACTTATTAATTGAACCTCAACCTTAAATCATTGTTTTAAATGTTAAATATTGAGTAGAACAGGTGAAATATTCATCACTCTGTTTCTCTGCAACACATTCACACTGTTTGTGAACATGTGACCCAGTCTTCTCTCATTCTGGGACATAAATGATGGAGCGCTTCATCAGTAAAGCAACAGCATAACAGATCTATGGCAAATGACCGTGTGAGTGGTTTCCTTCTGTCAGCACTGACGCTGCAGCTTCACTGAACCACTACGATGATGTCTCACTTTGACAAAACCTCAGTCTGGCCACATGAAACCAGGCATTTGCAAAGTCCTTGATACACAAATACATCCTTCAAAAACTGCATTTGTCGTTCGCATGAGAACGAGCCGACTATAGGGACGATAGGGACGATAGGGACGACAGGGACGAGAAGGACGACAGGGACACGGTGCTGTGACACTTGATTATTGAAACACTGCTAATAGCTGCTGTGCAAAAATGATCAACTCTAATTCTCTGTTGATTTTGAGAGGTTCTGCTTTGCCATGAATTCTGCCGCAACAACCTTGTTTTCTTTGTGGCTCTGCAAATGTGCAGCTCTGTGAGTGATAACACAGAGTACTTGCTGCACATGAGCCTGCAAATCTGTGCCAACGGCAATGGTGAAGGAGAGTTGCACATGGAAGCTGGCAAGTGGAGCATGTTTAGAGCCACAGCATGTGTCTCTGAGGATTGGACTCCAGATCACTGGGCTGTGACAGGTAACACAAAGTAAATGTTGGGCCCGCTGTGCACATTTCATTTAAACTTCTTCTCCCACCTGTAAACACATTCAAAACTATTCAGGAAGTGATGAAATACAGTGTTGTTGCTAAAGCTACATCCATCCATTTCAACCACTGACATAGGGCGAATGGCAGGGTACACTTTCACACTGTATAAGGTCAATTAACCTAATCCCCAGTCCACATGTCTCTGTATTATGGGAGGAAGCCAGACTATCATCAAGGAACCACAGCAAGAAGGTCCAACTGAGCAATGGAACAAACAGCTCATCCTCCAAAAAGCAGGAAGACAGTTTAAATTGAGAGTTTTAAAGAAGATGAACTCTCACTTTAAATATCCCTCGTGTTTTCTATCAATAAGCAAATTCACTCAGACTTATCACTTTCATCTCTGCAACATTTGAAACACATTCGTAGACAATATGCACAACTTCCATATTTATAATAACAATGCAAGTTATATTGTACTATATTGTCTAATTGTGAAAAGTGTTTCCACAGTACTGGTGGGTGCCACTTTTACATTGAAATGTTTGTCGTTGTGAACTGTGAACTACACCATACTCTGATCAGTCACTGTTAGTTACACCTGCTCAACCACACATCACCCAAACACATGGCAGCGACTCAACAACATGACATGGTGAAGACAACAGTGTCCAAAACAACTAGGTCCTAATACAACTATTGTCCCTCTAAGTTACTGGCTTTAGACACACATAAAGATCCAGAACTTCAGGAACCCACTGCTCATTGTTAACTGGACACAGGGAGGTCACAGGTCACAGGTCACAGGTCCTGGTGCCGTGTAAATGGGAGGGTTACATCAGGAACGCACACCGCTGTAAACACCTCGAGAGAGGAACAAGCCAAACAAACAAATCCAGACAAAATGTACAATAGAAAATAAGTAAATGATGCCAAATGTGTTCCCAATCTAAATATCCACCCAGTATTCATTCATTTATTGTTGAAACCTATCACGTCCCATGCTTGTGCTTTGATTACAACTGTCACCCACGTCGTACGTTTCTGTACATAAACGATGTTTGAAGTTCTCCCTTTAAACTGTAAACCCTCTCATCTGTCACACAGCATTTTTTTTTGAATATTGCCTGGAAGTGAAATTTGCTTTGTAGATAAATATTTTGCCATTTTGAATTTTGTCATGAACATCAATGCATTTGACTTTAAAAACAGTGTTTGTGTGTTCTCTGTATCCTTTATTGTTTATTATCCTTATTGCTCTCTTCTGCAGTGTGACTAATGCTCCAACGTGGTCTTAATAAATGTCCCCCCAAATCTGGAGAGGTGATTTGAGTGACTTTGAACATACACTGGTTGTTTGTCTGAGTATTTGATAAAGTGTTGATCTGAAGGGATTTTTAGCATTAATTTAGCAGTTTTCTCTTGGATAAATATGCCTTGTTGATACCAAAGGTCAGAAGATCATCATCAAACCTTAAAGCAGCAGCAGAAGAGCACACTGGGTGCAACTTAGTAGTTATTAGTAGTTATTAGTAGTAGTCATGTGTACCTAATAAAGTGACTGGTGACCGCGTAGCAAGGACGTCCTTGTATTTGAGGCAGAGAAAGACTTGTTCGTCTCATGTGGATCTTTGTGTGTCTTTTGAATTCTTCCACTTTCTTTCATGTTGTTGTTTGTAAGGTCTCAGACTTCAGACAAACATGCAGCATCACACGTGACCCTGCTTTGTTCTCACAGAACGCTAACGACAAGCCCCCCCTTTTCTTATTTAATTGGCATTACAGAGGCAGGTTTGTGTGCTTTACTTTCTTTTGTTTCGTGCTCGACACCAAGACTGACTCAATGTGAGCGATGACAAACTCAAGTGGGCAGAGTGCACACAGTTTGCTCATTAGCAGGAAGTTTTATTTATTTGTTGTTGTTGTTGTTTTGTTTTTTTTGTTTTTTTATCGCCAGCTTGGATTTACTTTTACAAAAATGACTGTAAGTCCTAAGTTTCCTTCTGATCCAGGATCCTGGCCATTTCTATACGAATATTAGTTCAGATTTCTTCTGTATCTTTCTTTTTTCTTTTGTTTTACTGACAGGACCAGAGCAGACTGCCTGACAGACAACAAGCTGTAGCACGGATTGCTGCATAATTTATTAAGGCAGATGTACAAGGCTGGGTTATTAGCTCCCCATGCTACACTGCTCCCCTGATTTACAGTTTAAGGAACCAAGTATAACAAATAGAACACATAAACAAATCAAACTGGTGACAAGTTTGTTTGTCTGCGGGTGAAAATGTTTGCAAAACGGAAGAAGACGAGGTGGAAGACAAGAGAGGAGCAAAACAACAATGTGGCCAATTAGCAGATGTTGGGATGATTGTTAATGACACACAGGCACTCGGCATTATGGGTGAAAGAGGCGTCACCTCTGCTACCTCTCATTATACGAGATGGATCTCACAAGTTTGCAGTGGCTGCAGCTATTAGCCGACAAATAGGTGGCTATCATGCAAGACACGGGACCATGACAGCTCCGTCTTAATGAGAGCCTTTCTTATCCTTAATGAGCCTAACTGACTCTCTCCTCTTTCCTGTGTTCTCCCCTTTATCTCTCTCCTCCTCTGAGGATTTCATTCAGCTGTCTCCCTCTCTACCTCCCTCCCTCCCTCCTCCCCCGCCTCTCTCTGCAGGCCCAGTGGTTTATGATGATGGAGCTCGGAGGGTAATATACATTTTAATGCTCCGTAATGGGAGGGGATGGAGGGATGGCAGAGGAGGGGAAAGAGGGAGAAAAGACAACAAGGGAACAGTGGGTGGATTAGAAAGAGGCCTCCTCCCCTGGATGTCTCGGCTTTAAATTAATGAGGAGGCTGAGCGCACCACGATAAATTTAGCTTTTCATGTTTAATTATGCTTTGACTGCGGTAGTTCAGTGAGGATAAATCACACAATTATTATGCTGCTCACCCATCGCCTGTGTTGTTTTTCTCCCTTTTCCTCTGTTTTTCTCCTCCCATCTATTTGTTGTTGTTGTTTATTAATAGTGCGGCATGCATGAGAGGAAATGAGGCCTAATGTTTCCATCACACAGAGTGTGCCACCGTCTGTGAGAGGGGAAGACAAATTGAGAAGTTAAAGTAGAGAAAACAGATCTACAGGGTGACGAGAGGGACGGACGCATGCGAGACAATGGGAGAGACTTAAAGGGACAGTTTGGGTTTTGACTGCCCTGGGTCTCTGAAAATAGGGCTGCCTGTTTTTTTATTAGCATTATGTATTTTTAGTTTGACCAAGTAGAACCACACGTCACAAACCTGAGCTACCCCTCTAAGCTGAACCACTGTAAAGCTGTTTAGTATTCAGTAAATCCAGACTAAACAGAAAAGTTTCACTGGCACTTGTCTGTGCTGCTGATGTGGTGATAAAACCTCTTGACCATCTGCACTGTTCTCTCACAGCCTAAATGCAGTTTGCAGGGACAGATGTGAATGACACTGTGATACAGTCAGTGTGACTCTGTGAAATGCTAAGCTACAGGTGCTGGAGTGACATAAATCTCCCCAATCTGCACTAATCCCCGATTTCACTCCAAAAGCTGAATGAGTTACTTTCCTCAGCAGGTCCCATGGTAATCACAGCGTTCTTCTTCTGCAGCAGTCAGTCACGCTGTCAGCTCAAGGCTTAGCCTCATACAGCACAAAGTCATGCTGCAGGAAGCCAAAAATCAATAGCTTCAAATTTCATAATTCACACGTACAAACAGAGCCATTAAGTGTTGTGTATAAGAAAGTGTTAGAAAGCATCAGGGAACGTAAGAGGAAATAATCGTATGTCTTAACTTTTCCCTTAAAGCGTCTGATGTTTGATTCTTTGACTGACATGTAGTTAATCTTGGGAAGATTCAGGAGTTAAAGCTGAGGTACGCACAACCTACTGTGACGGTGTCCATCAATAATTCCATAATTCAGCATAATGTATAAATCACAGGCTATTAAAGGAATACTCCATTTTTGACAAGATGGTTCGGAGAGGACTCAGACGCAGAGGCCCTTTAATGGTCTTTACTGGCACTCGTTAACAAAAAACAAGACAGATCGTCTTTACTGAGGGAAAACAAAAGCGAGGCTATGAAAAACTATAACAAATGGAGAACGCAACGCTCTTCAAAAGAAACGTTGCGGAACTATGGACGAGGAACAAAAAATCACTCCGAAGAGGAAACAAACTCAGACTATGGTTATCACCTAAAACTCAAAAAACAGAAAACTCTCCAAACGGAGGAAAAAAAGCTCTAAACACTTCAAAAAGAAAACTAACTCTAACTAAGCACAATCCTATTGATTGGCGATCTTTAACTAACCAAGAACGAGGTCAAAAACAAAATGCAATCTAAATGATTGGATCTAATCAATCTAACTAATAAAAGTAAGTCACAATCCTAGTGATTGGAGTTCCTAAAAAGGCTCTCCCAAGGAGGAAAACAAAAGGGCTATAAATCTTAACTAAGGTATCAGCAGAAAGGCTATGATAAGAAAACGTACAAATGAAAGCGTCGCTCACTAAGAGGATCGAAAACTTGTGGAACCTGTGGCTGTGACGAGGAGCTCTGGTGATCAGGCCTGGACGAAAACACACTGGAACAAGGAAGCAGAGAGTTTTTAAGGTTCTCATGGCTTAATTGTCAGCAGGTGTGTGTAATCAGGACCGGCAGGCCGGCGGAGGAGGGGGCGGGGCAAACTGCCGGAGTGACACTTTTTAGACTCACCCATAGAGGGACGAGACTTCATTCCCAGAACGTAAACACGGTGTCCGCCATCTTTGCTAACAGTTACGCTAACCGGCTCTTGCTCTGCAGAGTAAACCACTGGCCCCTGGTTGCGGGGGGCACCGGTGGGGGCACCAGCGGGGGCACCGGCACTCTTTTAATCTGGCTCCCACACACAAACATGGACACACCGTAGATCGTGTTCTCTCAGTGTACAGGACTACGCTGAGTATGTGACTGGGTACATCAGCACGTGTGTTGACAACATCGTGCCCACCATACATGTCAGGAAGTTCCCCAACCAGAAGCCCTGGGTAAACACTCAGGTACGAAGCATGCTGCATGCTCGCTCCACTGCATTTAAATCAGGCAGCGAAGCTGAGTACAAAACTGCCAAGTACAGACTGAGACACGCCATCACAGCGGCAAAGAGGCAGTACAGAGAGAAGCTGGACAGCTTCTATTCCACTGCTGACTCTGGGCGGATGTGGAGGGGCCTGCAGCACATCACAGACCACAAGACCACCACCAGCACCATCAGTTCCACAGACAACCTGCCAGACGACCTCAACACTTTCTACACCCGCTTTGAGGCTACAACAAACAACACAGGGACACACACACACACCTGGACCACTGGACCCCCCTCACCACCACCAACAGTCTCTTCAGGTCAGGTCCACAAAGTCCTGAAGAAAATCAACCCCCACAAGGCAGCAGGACCAGACAACATTCCTGGCCGTGCACTCAGAGCATGTGCTAACGAGCTGGCTGATGTCTTCACATCCATATTCAACCTCTCCCTAAACCAGAGCACCGTTCCCTCCTGCTTCAAAACAACAACCATCGTCCCCCTCCCCAAGAAGAGCCCACCCACTTGCCTGAATGACTACAGACCAGTAGCACTCACTCCTATCATAATGAAGTGTTTCGAGAGAGTGGTGCTGGCGCACATTCAGAGCAGCATCCCGGATTCACTGGACCCCCTGCAGTACGCCTACCGACCCAACAGGTCCACCACCGACGCCATCACAGCTGTCCTCCACCACTCCCTGTCCCACCTGGAAAACAAGGAGTCCTACATCAGGATACTCTTTGTAGACTACAGCTCCGCCTTCAACACGGTCATCCCCTACAAACTCACCCACAAGCTGTCCACCCTTGGCATTCACCCCACCCTCTGCGACTGGCTCCTTGACTTCCTGACTGGCAGACCCCAGACTGTCAGGATTGGCAATAAAACATCAGCCAGCATCATCACAAACATTGGCACTCCACAAGGATGTGTCCTCAGCCCCATCCTCTACACCCTGTTCACACATGACTGTGTCGCCTCCCATAAAGACAACATCATCCTGAAGTTTGCTGACGACACTGCAGTGATAGGATGCATCACTGCGGCGGACGAAGCGGCCTACAGGACGGAGGTGGACAGTCTGGTTTCTTGGTGCGAGGACAACAACCTCACCCTAAACACAGACAAGACGAAGGAGATGATAGTGGACATGAGGAAGGAGAGGAGACCTCACCAACCACTGTTTATCCGGGATCTTGAAGTGGAGCGGGTGAGCAGCTTTAAGTACCTCGGGGTCCACATCACTGAGGACTTCACATGGACCACCAACACAACACAGCTGCTCAAGAAAGCACAGCAACGGCTGTATTTTCTGAGGAGGCTGAGGAAGTTTGGCATGTCGACAAAGATCCTCAGCAACTTCTACAGCTGTGTCGTGGAGAGCAGTCTGACCAACTGTATCAGCGCGTGGTACGGCAGCACTACAGCCATGGACCGCAAACGCCTGCAGAGAGTGGTAAAGACAGCTGAGAGGATCACCAGGTCCCCACTGCCCTCACTGCACAGCATCTACCACCGCAGAGTCCACAGGAGAGCTGCCACCATCATCAAAGACAGCACCCACCCACAACATGGACTGTTTACACTCCTGCCCTCAGGACGGAGGTACAGGAGTGCCAAATGCAGGACAACCCGTCTAAAGAACTCTTTTTACCCCACTGCCATCAGAATCCTCAACAGCTGAACGGGACTACAATAATCCTGTCACCTGGTTACACTGTCACTTTAATCTGTTACTGTCACTTTAAAACCTGAAACATGCCACTTTAAATCTGCGTTCACTTTATGTACAGTTCTTATTTTTACACTTATTTTATGCATATATGTTATTTTAGTCTCTTTGTAATATTTATATTTTTCTTATGTATATTTATACTTTTTTTTACAAAAGCATCTCTTTTTTACTTTTTACTTTATGCTGGTGTTTTTGAGTGGACAGCAAAGTAAGAATTTCATTGTACAGGGAAACGTGTTTCTTTACTGTGCATATGACAATAAACACTTTGAATCTTGAATCTCACGTGGTTTGTCCGTATGAAACCTGGAGATCTGTGACAGTGTGCGCTCCAATCACAAGGCTGTACTATCGGAGGTTGGATTATCCTGAACTGCAGCTAGAACCCGCGCTCCTGCTCGGCTAAGACAGATTCTTTACCCTTTGACTGCTGCTTTTGACCAGTTCTGTGTCTCTCTGGACTCAATTCTGTCTGACACTAAGGAGCTCAGTCTGTGATTTTTCATCCTGGATTCTGTGGCTCCATTAAAACCCAAGCAGGCTAAAGCTAAACCTGAGCCCTGGTTTAATGACAGAACCCATGCTGTCAGACAGGAGTGCCGTAAAGCTGAACACAAATGTAAAAAGGACAAACTTGGTGTCATTTCAAATTGGACGCCATTACCACAAAACTGTAAGACAAAAACCACCATAAGCCACGTGTTTTATTTAAAACAAGTGACTGTTCTTAATGGCCCACAGGATGTGTTTGGAAGCCTCCTCTGAAACATGCAATAACTTTCAGAACTTTTTTATTGAGAAGGTTGCCACCACTAGGGCATTCCTATTACCTCCTGCTTCTGACCCCACTGTCTGTGTCCCTTGTTCTGCTGTTTTCTGTCCCTGATAGAGGATGTGTTTGATGTGGTTGGCCACATCAAACCTTCTGGTTCCCCTTGTGACGCAGTCCCTCCTCAATTATCTAAAGAGGTTTATCCTATTATAAGTCAGTCGGTTTGTGCCATTATTAACAGCAGTCTGTTTTCGGGTATGGTGCCTGCAGATTGCAAAAAAAATCAGTCAGATGTTCAACCCCTGATTAACTCTTCTGTTACCAGACAGGATTTGGCGTGGGTGCTTCTCATTACCGTAAGTCCTAGACCTTTTGTGACAGCTAGAAAATTCAAAAACTATGGACTGCTGATCTGTCCAGAGTGTACATCGCCTTTTACCTTATGTCTGCTGAGATTGGCACAGCGCCCCATCATAAAATCAGTATAAATCCAGGCCACCTGATTATCACGATGATCAAAAGAGGGTTAATAAACTGGATCTTTTCAGGCCCATTTTCCAAGCTGCCTTTTCTCTCCAAACTCAGCTGGACAATCATGATATCCTGGTGGTTTTTCAGTCTGGATTTAAAACCCTTCATAGCACAGAATCAGCTTTGTTAAAGGTCTTCAATGACGTCCTACTGAGATATGATTCTAGTGATTATGTTATTCTTGTCTTGCTTGACCTTACCGCTGCTTTTGAAACAGAGGACCACAACCTTCTACTATTGCTTTTACAGCATCTAGTGGGAATTTGTGGTACTGCACTGGAATGGTTCAGGTCCTTGCTGGCTCTGAATCCTCATCTGCTCCCCTGTCATGTGGGGTGCCACAGGGCTCAATTTTAGGGCCCCAGCTTTTTTCAATGTATTTACTTTCTTTGTGTTCCATCCTTAGTAAACACGTTATCTCATTCCACTGTTATGCTGATGACAGTCAGATTTATGTAGCCCTAAAGCAGAACGATGCCCACTCTGTCAATTTAAAATTCAAAGGCAGACAGAAGTGATTGAGTGTTTGGATCCAACGGCTCCTGTGAGAACCTTCCTGTTGACCTGGGCCCTTTGGCACTGCATGTTAAGCCTACAAATCTGGGTTTTATGATGGACAGTTATTTTAATTTGGACCGTCAAATTGGTGCAGTAGTGAAGGCTTTTTTTACTCAAGACAGTTGGCAAAATCTATACTTTCCAAACAGCACTTTGAGACAGTCCATAATCCATGCCTTTATTACGTCTCGCCTGAATTACGGCAAAGCAGTCAGTCAGGCGTCCCTCTCACGTCTCCAGCTTGTCCAAATTGCTGCTGCACATCTTAAAATTACTTTTAATATTTGATTTTAAATCAGTAAATGGTCATGCCCCGCCTTATGTCTCTGAGCCGCTTCGTCCTTACACTCCTGCCCGGTCTCTGAGGTCAGCTGATCATCATATGCTTATGAGCATATCATTTATTAGGTGAGGCGCTTGTTAAAGGTGCATTGTGTAAAGTTCATCAACATTCATTGGTAAATTTTAATATTGCAGCGGAATATCCCTCAACCTTAGCACTCCCTTCCAAGAGCTGGGGATTCAATCTAGCCTTCAGTTCCCATGAAAACTCACAAGAAGTTTCATTTTTTCCATTTACGAGCTATTGTAAAAAACATGGTGAACCAAAAGCCGACCATAGAGCTGACCCTGGTCATGAAAGTAAAAGGGTTATTCTTGGAAAATAGAAACACAAACAATTACACCTTAGTTTTTCACACTGGACCTTTAAGTGGTTCAAATCTTTCCTTCCTTGTATTAATACCTCATACAACACTTACAACAAAAAAAGATTTATCACTTGAAATATTTTTTTTCATGAAGCCGACTATGAACACAACTGTCATGTTTTCAGAGGTAAAAAAAAAGCCCACTTCACCTGATGCTGTGTGTGTGTGTGTGTGTGTGTGTTTGAGTAAGTGGTCTTTAACAGGCCGGTGCTCTCCTCTTGATGTGTGTGGAGAAGTTTCCACTCCCTTGTTAATTCCACCAGATTAGCATATTGATGACAGTCAGGAGAGGATTGTACATGCCACTAGCCCAGAATGCTGCACACAGCTGAGTACAGCCAGAACGCCTTGGGCATGGTTCTGAGTATATGTGTGTGTGTGTGTGTGTGTGTGTGTACTTGTGTAGCTGACACAGTGTAGTACATACACTGAGAGACGTGGGGTTAGTTGTGCGTTTTATGAAAATTGCCTTCATGCCAGGATGCCAAGTAGATCTCAGGCACAACATGCGACCGAGGATCTGTGGAAATGCAATCAGTCGGCTCGGACAGTGGTCTCACACCAACTCATGTGAAACTGCAAATCTCAAAAAATTGGCCAAAGTAAATTTGGTAAGACCGAGCTGGTCAGAAGCATCAACATTGATATGCCATGAAAAAAAAAGCATGTTGAAAATAAGAAGTAAAAACAAAGACACCGCACATCAAAACCTCTGTGTGGAGAGTGGAGCTGAGCACAGATAAAGAGATAAAGGACAAAGTGATTTTTAAATGTAAATCAGAGAGAGTTCAGGCTGCTGTCACGCTGTCTTTCAAAGCAACAAGGTCAAATGAAATGCCACTACAGCAGCTGACTCACTACAGTACCCACCTCAGACGCCCTCCTTTTATTTTATTTCATTACATTTGTGGACAGCATCCATTGTCTATACTGCTCATTCTCAGACAAGTCATCTTTGTGATGATACTTATTATAATCATCAGGATACAGACACAGTACACAATGTAAGTAAGAACCAGCTGGAGACACAGACAAGGCCTTGTACAGCACAGTGCTGACTATGGCCCTGTTTACACCTGGTCTTTAAAGGGGAATTCTGGTACCTGGGCCCTGGGTTTATAAAGGTGGGTTTGTATGTCAATAGTATTTGGCTGCAGTGTAATCTTAGAGTTACAGTTTATCCATAAAAAAACAATAAATGTTAAGATTGTATAAAGATTGTAAGACTGTTATTGCTCTCGTCTCCTCTGTGATGCATTCACTGATGCTCGTAAAATCCGCTCGCTCACTCTCGCTCTCTGTTCAATATTTCTCTGGTAATTGAGATTAACTCACGGTTCTACCATTGTTGCGTCTTTGTAAGACAGACAGGAGAAGGGGAGGTGTATCAGTATCATCAGACTCCTCCCACACAGGACTTTATTTATTTACCTTTGTATGTGAAGGTAACAAAAGGGTTTCAGAAATGCAGTCACCGAGTTACTGACACAACCACACTGAACCGTCGCATTAACTGTTTGTGCAGAAATGTGATATTTTGCTGTACAGCGAAAGGAGGACGAAGGTAAAAAGGAAATTCATTGTTTTTGTACAAAATGTAATCTGAGAGAGAACGAGCCATTATTGAATGTGTTATTCTGTCTTTAACAGAGCTGATGGAGGCAAGGCTGTGCTGATAAAAGCCGTGCGGTGGCCATATTGGTTCCCATCAGCTGAAAATATCACTCTAAATGAAATGCTGATGTTAGGTGGATGCTACACACAAATGACCTCAGTGTAGAAGCTCTATGTTTGTGTAAGTGGAGAGAAAATAAGGGTTGAAAATGCTTTGGTTGAATAGTTGAAAATAGTCTCAACTATCGCACAAATGGAAAAAAAAAAACAGCCGCACTGGAAATTAAAGTTTGTATCGCTTCGTAATCTGCTCACTCTCCCACACCAAAGTCCAGAGAGAAATCATAATTTTACACAGGTTTTGTTTTCCCCTGTTTTCCCACTGGCAGCCATGTTTTCAGTGAGACCACGCCCCACTGGTGCACTGGTGAAGTGCTGCAGGTAAAACCCTCATATTCTCGTGCACTGCAAAACTCAAAAGTCTCTGACAAGTAAAAAAATAAAAAATGTAACAAATAAAAAACAGATGAAAAGAAGAAATCCTTGAGTGGGATACCTTAGTGGAAGAATCCATTTGTAGTGAGCAGCCAAGTGCTGCTCATCCACACGGCAGTGTCTTGTCTTCAGTCTGGTTGGTGAATGCATGATTTTACAGACGAGAGCCTGCGGCGGACACAAACAGTTAAAAAAACAAAACAAGAAGACAAGATTCTGCAAGAGAAACATCATGTAGGATCACATGACAAGATGAAGACAGGGGGAATGAAATGAAAGTCATTCTCATGCAGCATGTGATCGTGTTGTTCTCTCACCTCTGCTGCGTCTCCACAGACACTGTGTGCACTCTTAAATGAAGAGATTCTATGTAACTAAAAGCTTATTAGCTCATCAAAGCCTTTTGGTTTCCCGCCGCTCTCTCAAAGTGTCAATGTTAGCAGAGAGGATCTCATTAATTTCTGGTGGATGAAGAACAGTGGCCACTACTCCAGAGTAAACAGCCAGGTTTTAATAATAATGGGCCGGCAGCTGGAGCTCTTTGTCTCTGGTGCTGTTTGCTGTCCTCTGATGGCATAATAAGAAGCGTGTGGGAGCTGCTGCTGCTCACTGGAGGAGACACTGGGAAGGTAAGGACCGTCTCCTTTGACAAGGATAAATCCTAGGAAACAGAGAGGAGAAGAACAAAAGACCTTCACAAACAAGACCAGTTTAGGGCGTTGGTGTGTGTGTGCAGGTACAGAGTGACGACGTTCACACGGATAAACTAATAACACACCTTGTCAATCACAGCAGTTGTTATGTTCTTATTCTGATGATCATAAGAAGAAGAAGAAGAAGAGAGGAACTGGGGAGTGAAGTGTGGAAAAATGTTCTTCTGAACAGTTTAGAACAAATTCATTCTAAAATGATTCTAAAATGATTCTAAAATGATTCTAAAATGATTCTAAAATGATTCATTGTTCCTCCTCAAATGGAAGGAATCCAGATCACGGCCAAAGCCTAAGAGGCCTCAGATGGTAGGAGAGGAAAAGCGCAGGTTAAATTCCCGGCACTACTCGTCTACATGCTGATGTGTCCTTGGGCTCCTGACGGCTGTGTGTGAAATGGTGTGATGGAAAACATGCTGTATGAACGTGTGAGTGAATGGGAGTGAACGGCAGCTTTGAGCGGTCGTCAAGACAACGAAAGCACTTTATAAACACAGACCATTCACCAAGTGTCATTAAAGTGACAACATGATATTTACAGCAGTTGTGTAACGAAATACTGGCTTTATCACTCAGGGCTGGGCGTTATTTACAAAAGTTTAAAATAAGTCGATATCGATTAAATGTCCCACAGATAAAGATGCTGCAAATGGTGAAGACAATTACGTCAGGATATTTATTGTCCACTCATCAGCTTATTAAAAAGGTTTCTTGTGGACGTAACCAAACTATAATTAAAGGCCTAGACCAGCCGGTTCCCCGTGGACGGTGGTCGACAGAAGACAGGTCGTTATCAACGTGTGCATATCCAGGACATGCAGAAAGAAATAAGCAAAACCTGGTGAAAGACATCCTTCATCCTGCACTGAGAGTGTGGCCTGTGGGATCACAGGACAGCACATATTAAAGGATCCACGGGACTCGTCAGCAGCTGAATAAATGTCCCCTGTAATCGATCAGCGTCCGTAAGATGAAGTAGACGAGGCCATGTGCGTTTTATCAGGCGGGTAATTGTTCACACTGACACACGTTCTCTTAGAGAAGATGGGATGGTGAGAGGCATCCTGCTTTATTAATGACTTCTAATAAAGACAGGCATTCATCAGGCATTATGTGGGTCCGTCTGTCCGTCACACACACACACACACAGGCCAAACTCTTTGTCCACCCACACCCCAGAAATGTGTTATTTTCACTAACTGCACGGCTCTAAATTCAATTTTATTAAAGAGTTTTTTAAGGTTGTTTGACAGTGATCACCAACCATTTTGAGCAGGTGTTGTGTGAGCAGCGCTAACACCAGCAGAGTCACGTGAGTGAAATAAATGAGTGTCCATATGTTCACTGTCTGTCTGTCTGTCTGTCTGTCTGCCTGAAGTTTCAAAATCAAACGTGGACATTTACATCACATGGACCACAGTGGTCGCCTGCAAACACGCAGACCCACAAAGTATGATCCTGGTCATGTGAACATGTGAGAGCAGCATGTTTAGTGTTTCTCACGCGTGCATAAATGCTAACCAGCTAACAAGATGTGTGTCAGTCAAATCAGCACGAGTTAGCCTGTCCAGACGGCTGCAAGAGACTCATATGAACTTTTTGAACTCCAAACCTAACCTCACTTACCCTCGTGCCTAATTGAGTTATTGTATCGAGTCAATACCGGTGCAATATCACTGAGGAGCTGTTGATACGAGTTAGAATGTTGCATATTAAACCTTAAATATAGCCTCTCATTCCTCATTAGCATCTCATTAGCATCTCATTACATGTTAAACTTATTCCACAGTGCTCACATGTGAGGAAAGGGTTTTGGTCCAGTTGCATCACATATGCATACAGTATACAGTATGTGATGCTGTTCACGTCATATTCACGTCACCGTGTTTCCAAAGGTCCCGTCTACTGCAGCTTTAATCTCACACTCAAGAACAAGCAGATCGTTCAAATCACTGATAAAACATTAAGGGTTTATGCTCAACTATTTTACTAAAGTCAGGTTCAAGTAAAAGAAAATACTCCCACATGACAACAGCAACTCTTATGACCTTTCTTAAGAAGTTCTGAAATAGCTTTAGGGAGGGCTGAAGAATGAAACACTGACAAATAATTATGCAGAGTCTATTTCTGTGCATGTGGGTGTATTTTCATACTGTAGCTGCAGAACAGCAGAGTTTGGAAGGTGTGTCTTTAGTTTTTGTTAAACAAAGATAAGTTTGCACACGTGAACAAAGCAGTGAAGCAGGTGCTGGAGAACATTAACAAGGAAAAAGACAATAAAGAAGTTTTCTGTTTTTGCATCCTCCGGGTATGTTTGGTAAGAATATACCACATCCTGAGGCTGATTAAATGCACCTGTGGCAAATATGTGCATTAATTAACCGTAATTATGACGGAACACTAAGATAGCAAGGCACGGTGATGGCGTCCTTTAAACACGTCCTTCCCTTCAAAAAAAACAACATTCACAAGTAAAATGATTTCATGATTTTATGAAAGAGCTTTGGAAGTTCAGCTTCTGCAGAACTTCCCAATTTCCACAGTTTCACGTGTGCTGACTGTTTGACAGTCGGTGGGCAAAGAATGCAGGGTCAAGAGTCCTTTGTATTAACTCAAATTTACCGGCATCAACAGGAACGATGCATGATTTAACCCGAACTGTGATGCTTACATGAGATTGTTGGCCGTCTCTACTCCCCCTACTGTCTGTTAGCGCAAAACCATTCTTGCAAGATCGAGACCCGATCGAGTACTACACAATACACAACAGCCAGTGATGGGCTTCAAGATCAAGGCAAAGACAGTGTTATTTTAGACGTTCATCATGGCAGAGCCGGCGAGAAAGAAGCAGAGAAAAGTGTCTGACAGAGCGAGGGCCAGACATGAGTAAACATCGGAGCAGCTTTTTGGGAACAGCGAGAATTGAAAAACACAGAATGAAGCAAAACGTGGCTCCGCAGCTCGTGTTCGCCGGCTCCTCTGAAGGACATGCACATGGGCAGGAGCGGGTAAGGAGGAGGGAGCGTTGTGACGGTGATGTTTTACCACAGTGAGGTTAAAGATAGACGATGGACGTGTACGACGGTGTTGTAAAGATATTAAGTCTAAACTGTAGGAGGAGCTCCTTAGTGTTACAGGTGAAAAAGTGACCACACTTGCAAAGTTCTACTTTAACAGAAACAGCACAGAGCAGTCTGTGAGTGTGTTTAGTGTTAAGTTATCAGTGCAGTGAAAAATGAACATATTTAAAGAAATGTTTTAATCTCCTTACACTTCTTGACAGATCTATCTGAATTGGTAGGAATGGGTGAAGCATGTTCCATTAAATATGAAATAATACTGGTATGTGTGTGCAGGATCAGATTAGAACACTTTAAATAAAATGGTTGTCTGTGTTTGTCGGCCGCACGATTTTTCTCCACATTTATATGAATTTTTCTCCACCTCTCGGCCTCCTCCTGCTCTGCCCTCCGTCTCATGCTCTCTCTGGACCACAGTAATGACGGGGGAACTGGGGGGTAATGGAGCACTTTTAAATGTCCCTGTGATTCTTCCTTTGACAAGGGCTATACTTTCAAAGAAGTGCATGGATCACAGCAGACGGGTCAGGTCGCCCCGCTGTAAAAACAGACATTACGGTCACTATGAAATGATCTCAAGGACAAGGGCTGGTAATGAAGAGAGATGGATGGCTGTTATTTTATTCCACCTTTGATTGGCAGCACAAATCTATTTCCCTGTCTCTTTAAATCCCTCGCTGCCTTCCTCCTGCTCTTAATTCACCAGTTAAATACTGCTGTGTGTGTGTGTAGATGTATTTTTCCTACGCTGCAAACTCTCAGTAAACAGCTATATGTCAAGCTTGTTTAAACAGCTAATCAAACTCCCATGTTCAGCTGAAAATCCTAACAACTTCCTACAGTACCTACACCCTAACCACCAGCACCACCACTGACACCTTGCTTAATCTCGCAAATCAATGTCAATTACATACTGATTATGTTTAGCGCGCCTGAGCATTCGTCTTGATTTGGGAGCCGTGTAAGTGTGGAAATCAACAATCCGTGTACGTGCTGGTGGATGTTGAGATGTTGAGAGAGTTGTTGGTGGAGGCGGTGGAGGAGGTGGAGGGAGGTGGAGGCGGTGGGGGGTAGTATTGTAACTTTAAAGGTCATGTTTGACTGTTTCTGCATCATTAGATATGAAGAGTAGTTGTGATTTACTGGGAAACAGAGAAAGGTCAAGCGTGACCAAACCCCCGTCCACCCCCCGCTCACTCTCTCTCAGGTCGAAGCTTAGGTTTAGGTTCCGTGTCACACTGTGAAGACAAAATGGCAGCAGCCAAAGGGCCAAAGCACACACACACACACACACACACACACACACACACACACACACACACACAGTGGGCACCTGTCTGACTCCTGTTCACGTGTCACTACAGCTTTGTGTTGCCATTTCATGTCCTGCACAGGTGGAAACACACAGTTGTTATGGTCCAGTCCACTTTTATTCCAGCTGTACGAAGCTTAAATAAAAAATACAGACACATGGACCAAGCAGGAACTCACACAGCGGCCATCTCAGTGGCGATACGGCCTGTGATCCCGTGAACCACCGCGCCCCAGAGTTCCTACAACATTTGCATTCATGTCATAAATGGTATATAAAGAATAAATAAACTTGTTCTGCAAATGGAGGAGCCACAACAACACAAACACAAAAGCCACAACGGAAGTCAGCAGTGTGTGTGTGTGTGTGTGACATGTTTGTTGTTGTAATGTTCAGTTCAGAGAGAGCGAGCGCTCCTATTGGCTGTGTCATTACAACTGTTTTGCATTAAAGTTCCTTCAGTGAATGAATTGCTAAAAGAGAAAGTTATTCACAATAAATCAAGTATCAATCATCTGGTGAGAGAGCTGCTAATCTAAGTAGATTAATAACAATCCACTACTTCTCCAGCGGTCCGGAGTGTGTATGTCCTGTAGCTGCTCTTGGACTGCTCTCTCATTGGCTCCGCCCAAAGCTGCTTGCCTGGCCAATCAAATGACACTGTCGACGCTCTCCCCTGGTGTCTAATCCCAAAGTGGGCAGACGTATTCGAGTGACGACATTTACATGAGACTCATGTAAATATGTTTTCCCTGTAATTACACAAATAATGAATAAGCAGAATAAGATAAATGTCCTGCATCACTGTCTCTGTCACAGCTGTGAACAACGATCATGATGATCGCTCTTTAATCCACGTTCTTTTTATTCAGCTGCAGATCAGAGTCTGTAGGATTGCGATAAAGCACAATAATTACACTAAATAACTCGTAGAAAGACCTTCACGACATAATGAAGTTTTCTTTCCATTCCCCGAGACTTTTTATGCCCAGCCACCTCGGATATTTAGCCAGCGAGCAGGAGTGATGAAGGGAAGAGGGGACGGATAAATGATGAGAGCAGAGAATCGTGCAAACATTTGCTTCTGCATTGACTGTAAAAAAGGAAGGATAATTAGAATGACATTTAGCAGAGCAGGGTTGTCCAGCGAGCACATGCAGGCACCAGCCTTTGTTTGGCAGCACATCATTAAATATCAACATAGCATCAATTTGGCAGCTGCGACCATGAACTCCAGGCCGAACAAATGCTCATCAGTGGCTCTGTCAGTGGCAGGAGAGCCGGAGGTGGGTGGAGCATCAGCGGCTTCTCTCGGCTCCCAAATGAGGCAAAAGCGGCGCTTTCTGTTCGTATGCAACTGACCCCTGACAAGCACTCTGTGACGGCCCGAGGTATATCCACAGAAACCCAGGATCTCACATTAGTGGGCTAGTTAGGTGTCAAATGTCTGTCAGCGCATCCTGGACTAAAGGGCTGTAGTCCCGCGATGAGTCACGGCCGAGCCGAGCTTTAATAAGTGACAACACTGGATCATCATAACGTACGTGCAACCATTTGCAGAGAGGGTAACAGGGCCAATATATGACATGATTCCTATCTCCTTTTATTCCTCCCCACACTTGAATTAATGATACAGGCACCCAGGAGAGGAAGATCTAGTGCTCTCTGCATGTTATTTAAATGAGTCCTAACCCGTCTTTCTGGTCGGGGGGTTAAAAGCAGCAGAGCAATGAGAGCGGAACATATAAGAGAACGCGGCTTTAGCACGAGGGGCCAAGTGACCACTGTGTATGTTTTTGCATTAATGTGGACGGGGCATATTGATTCCAGATGCTGACTCTGAAATGGAAAATGGAGCCGGAGAGTTTGAGAAACGCTCATTAGACTCATCCAGATAAAAGGAAAAGAAAAGGAAAAGAACCCTGGTCACGTACGTGTATGTCTGAACGCTATGGAAATGCTCACGTGAATGAGAGTCTTGTTGAATGTGTGGTTGTCTCAGGAGGAAAGAGATGCATCAGCTTTCTATCTACAACCACAGAGAAGTGGAGATGAGAGAACAGAGGAGCACACTGATGCAGACCTTGACTTCACTAACTCAACACTGGCTCCATTTTCAGAAGATTTCTTAAAGGGTCTGAGGCACAGATGACTGGTTCAGCTCCTCCACCAGCAGAAGACAGCAGGGACTTAAGACACTTACCCACAAACATCTACACCTGTTTAAGACCTGAACACATCTAGGACACGAGGACACATAAACGAGCTGTCCTCAGGACAATCAGAGACCTCCTCCTCCTCCTCCTCAGCAGACAAAGTAACTTTAACTTCTTACATGTAATACGTTGATTTATCTGTAGTATTAACACAGATCAACAGGTGATTTGTTTTTGTTTAAAACATGTTCATGTCGTAGCAGCAAGAGCAGCACTGTAGAGCTTTCTCTCTCTGTTCACATGAACACATGAACACATGAACAGCAGGCACATCTGTGCAGTCAGTACTGTTACAAACATCAGAATGACTGTGAATACTGATGTTGTGTTCAGTAAACCTATCAACTGTTATGGAAAGGTTATGGTGACATGAGTGGTTCCACTTACTGTATGTTCAGCAGGTGGTTATGATCGAGCAGAATGTTATTATTAAGGTTATAATGTCATTTCCAGGCAGTAGCTTGATATTAACCATGGTAATATTGCCATAATATGTCATAGTAACAGGTAATAGTTTGGTAATGATAATTACTAAAGGCTACAAACAGTGAATACCTTCACACACACGTATATTCATACCTATATACGGTGTTAAAGCAGATCGTTTAAGGCCGGCTGTGCTGGGTATGATAGATGTGTGTTGGAAAACGCACTGCACATACAGTAGATACACTGCATGTATGTGTGAGTGAATGGCAAAACATGAAGAGCAGCTTTGAGACATAAATTATGACTTTAAATGTTCCACGGAGTGTGACTTGATGAGATTTTTCATTGTTGATGTTATTATTCTGCCTCTGTTTGGTTAAACAGTAAAAATGAATATAATTATGCGTCTGAAAAACGTGTGTGTGTGTGTGTGTGTGTGTGTGTATAGCAGCATGAGTGGATCGTGTGCCTCCATCTTGCCCTTTCCCTCGTGTCCTCCTTCACAAACATCCATGAACCTTCTGTGTGGTCTTCCTCTTTTCCTCCTGCACGTAACCAAACCATCTCAACCTTGACCACCTTATTTTATATGTAAACTGTTCCTGTCCATCCTGGAGGTCTGCCACCTGCAGCTCGGTCTCCAGCAGGTCCATCCTTTGTTTTCACACATCACTCCTGACACTCGTCTCCACCCATTCCACCATGCCTGCACATCTCTCCTGCACTGTCCATTGCATTGGATGATCACTGACCTGTCTCTGGTAATATGTCTGCCAGGTCGTGTCTGTGTGACCTATGGTTACCTGCTCTGTCCAGTTTTCATCTTCAACTCTGTGAAGCATCCACTAAACAACTGTTGGCCTTGACGGTACCACAGAATCTGGGGTCTATCGGCCTTTGCTGCCGTGATCGTTCACTCACACAGTGGAGTGAAGGTCATGATCATCTCACAGCCAGTTCACTGGTCTTGATGATGTGCTTGTTATTCTCTAATGTGGAATGTTCCTGTGCTCCAGGTTCATCCAGCCTGTCCTCTGGCTTGTCTTTGTCCATCAGCCCATGTTGGACTTTCTCCTGCTTCTTCTGCTTCCAGCAGCCCCACAGCCTTTGATCCAGGGTTGTCCTGTCCTGTGTAAATCCAGACCGTTCCCATTTAGCTGTGGAAATATCAGACCTAAGGCTGGATATGATCCATGTACAGAAATGATGTTTCTAATTGTTCATCCACGTGTTAGAGAAGCAGTTGACCAACAGAAATGATGTCATCAAAGTTGACACTGCTTTAATACTTTAATGTCATGCAGCTAACAGAAGAGTGGTGTGTTTCTCTCTTGAAATACAAGCTGCTCCATTTCATTCCTTTGCTGCTTTGACTTAAACAAAATCACCGCTTTCATATCATCACATGACTGACTGTGTTGAACATTTACTTTATTCCTCCACTGACGTACAGGCCATGGAGGTTAGTTGAAGTGAAATGCTTTGCACAATTGAGGAGATGTGTTACTATAGCAACAGTGAAAAAAAAAAAAAAGGAAGGGATGTTCCACAGAGTGAAATTCAGTAACAGGTGACATTACTTCAAACAGACAGTGTTTTCCTTTTCTCTTTGTCTCCTCCACTTTCTCCGTCTAAATATTAGCGAGGCTTTCACTGGGGTACACATCCACCCCCCAAACCCCGCCTCCCCTTGTGTCACCCCCGCACATAGAGCGCCATCACAACCTGCTGTGCAGCATTCGCTCGCCATCATTTCACAGAAGTTTACAGCGATCCAAAGTGACTCTGTGGAGCTGGAACAAAGGAAACCATGACAACAACAACAGCCATGGATGTGCTCTTCCCAAACAAGTGGCACAAATCTATGACACTGAAGACCTTGAGTCTTACCAACTCAGGTCAAGACTGGTCTATAATTCTAAATTATACTCATTTTATTTTCCCCTGAAGCCAGAGAGGTTTCAAACTCGCGCTTTATAAATATGTTTTTTCATTTGTTCCATTTCAAAAATAATGTTGAGACACAAATATTAGTAGATTTAGTAACATAACATCGTCTTTCAACTACAAGGGTTCCATTCCCGGCTCCGCTAGTCTACATGCTGATGTGTCCTTGGGCAAGACACTGAACGCTGTGCTGGCGTGTGAATGCTTATGAAAGATAAGTGATAGAACATGCTCTGCACGTAGATGAAAGTGTGAGTGAATGGTTGTGAACGGGTGAATGGCAGAACTGTAGTGTAAAGCGGCTCTGAGTGGTCATCAAGAACATTATCATTTAACCCTACACACACACCTCCACACCAAACAATGAAGACGGAAGGAAAAATAGATACATAAGACCCTTAACAAAATGATCTAAAAACAAACTTACATCATGAACTTTGGTGTAGGAGAGTGAGTGAGTGAGTGCACACACGCACACACACAACCACACAAACCTGAGCTATCCCTTTATGTTCTTTAATGTTAGATTCCAACTGCACTCAAGTGGAAAACGTGACGACACTGATTATGATTTAGTGTTTTGGGGAAACACAGTCCACAGTGTCTACACCCTAACCTACACCCTGTCATAACCCTCTGCTGTACTCTTCAGTCCGTTCTACATTCTGAACCGTGGCTTTTTCCAAATAATCTCATCTCAAAGACGTGAAGTGACTTTGGTGTTTCCTCCCGTGAAAGATTGACTGGCTGGAAGTTTTTGGTCTGTCATCTTTAAAAGTCTGCGCTGTGGAGGATGATGGAAACTTTCTTTACTGACGGGCAGCAGGCTGTCAGTGGGAGTGTCGCAGTGACAGGCAGCCAGGCGGGGGGTGGGACGGGGTGTGACTGGGAACTGGATACTGAACCTATCTGAACCGCTGAGCCATTTATCAGGTGGACTGTAATGAACAAAAGCACTATCTCACAACTTTGTGTCTGCCGTTCGATACCATATCTGTCCATTGTCGCTATCTAGTTAGTGCTGCTCTGAGGGATCACCCTGTCTGACATTTGGAGCTTGTCAGACACAGTGATTGATGATTGAGGGGCTCGCAGTAACACATCTACCTAAATGCTCTTTCTGTTAAGGGACTCTGAGGCTCTTTGTTTCCTCTCTGAACCTGAAGGAGCTGTCACTGAGCCACCAGCTCTATTCACTTAAAGCTGCATCGTGTTGCTTTTGCTGATTTATGTTGTTGATGATATGTTTTGGGTCACATGGTGGTGAGTTGGCTAGCATTGTTGCCTCACAGCAAGACGGTCACTGGTAAGGTAAGTAAGTAAATCACTTCCTGTGCCCAGTGCAGTGATGTCACCCGGTGACACGAGAAATCAACGTCATGTTTGCTGAGAACCCTAACCCTAACCCTTGTCTCTGAATACACGAGAGACCATATAAAGTCACAGAGCTTCACATCCTTTTTTCTTATGTTTTAGTGTCTAAATCTTGAAGATAATACTTTTCTTTATTGTGGGTGAACTTCATTACATTACATTAATATAAGCAGGACTTTTGTCATTTTCTATCAATAATTCCATCATCTCTCAACATAATGTAAAATCAAGTGATTTGAATAAGAACAAGACTTCTTCACCTCCTCTGGCTTCTATTTACAACTTCACACCTAAAAACGTAGCATGCCGGGAGGCTCAGAGAGCGTAAGTGCTCAGACTACTGCAGGTCCCTGAGGTTCAACAATCACCTTCATGTAAAACATGATGGCTTCTGTCTGTGAAAGCCTGATGGGAGGAGCTCAGGGCGGAGCGCTGTGATCCCAAATACGTTTAAATTGTGAATAAAAGACGTTTTCCCAGCGATCTCAGTCTAACTGTAGCTTTATGTGTGTTTGGTGTTAAGGTCAGATCTGTCGTCTCCTCTTAGCTCTTCTTCATTCCATGTTCACGCTGATGTTCACTGACGAGATGGAGTGGAGTAAACATTATTAACTGTCGTGTTTTTGGTGATGTCATCGAAACTGTTAGTCTGTGACTTTGTTACACATTTTGAATGGATTCTCTCCAGAAGTCCTTAATATTTAACATTGACAAACATGGTAAGGACAGACGGACGGGTGGACAGATGGACCACCTCTAACAGAATCATATCCTTTAATTCAGATTTCATAATGGTACACGCTATAAAACAGCAGACTGGTTCTTTTATACAGTGATGCCAGTAACAATTCATTTTATAATGAATAATAGTGAAGACTGGTTTAGTGATAAATGAACTCTCTCCCACACACACACACACACACACACACACACACACACACACACACACACACACACACACACACACACACACACACACACTGGCTCTCCCATGTTTCCTGGTATAATAGCAGAACAGGTCAGGTGAGGAGAGCTTTACCATGCATGGCTGATGGGCTCAATTCACTTTTTACATGCACAAAGCCAATTCCACACACACACACACACACACACACGCACACACACACACACACACACACACACACACACACACACACAGGGTCCCTAGCTTCTCTCTGATTGCAATTAGTGAATTATGCACTTGGACTTTGGCCAGCTATGCAGGATTAAATTATTCATAAATGTTAATAGGCAATGCCTCTCTCTCTCTCCCTCCCTCCTCTCTCTCCTCCTCCCTCCCTCCCTCAATCCAAGCCTCCTCCTGGTCCCTAGCTTATACCGCCTATGCCGGAGAGATAATATTGACCTTTTCATTGGGGCATGTTATTAGGAGCTGCTCTCTATTAAAACAAATGATGACACTGTCTGTAAAGCACAATACAATAAGTCATTTCAAAGGGATTAGTTTAGCTCGCGCCTGCAGAGAGCACGAGTAAACTCAATACAGCTCCGGAAAGTCAAAGTAAAATGAACAATGAAGAATGGAGTAAACAATACAATCCTACATTTAGCAGCATGCAAAGCTCTATGATGCAGCCTTGCTTGTGTACTCAAGCAGTGTGTTTGCATACACAACAACAGCCGGCACTACACAATACTGTCAGCAAAAATCCCTTTATCAGCATTTCAGTGTTAAAATGTGAAGCTCAGCAGTTCTGAAAAAGCAATATGTCTCTGTCAAATTAATTGTTGTGTTTTTGATTAAGGAAAATTGCTTCATATTTTGAGCAGTTAATAGTCGTAGAGAAGAATTGTCATTGGTGTTGAAATGAAAAGCACATTTCCTGTAAACCCTCAGGGTCAGTTGTGCTTTAGGGGACTTCAAGGGCCCAAGGACTTGTGTGGCTAATTTATTCAAGTCAGAATTCCATTGTCTTGTTTCAAAAATCTTTACTTAAAGCTTATTTATGTTGGCCATGTTTTCTTGCTATTAGAGAGCCTTTACCAAGTGGTACACATTTTGTAAACCACTCACTCTCCTGCACCAAAGCCTTTTGGTAAGTTTTTTGGACTTGGTGCGGGAAAGTCACAAAACAAAATCATTATATTCAGAAGCCAAATACACAGAAGTATGAGTCCAACAGAACCTTTCTGTCTTCAGTGGACTTCAGTGGTCACTGCTCATGTGACCACTAAGCCAGCTATTAGCTTAGCACTCAGCATCAGGGCTGAGTAACAGGAACACACTCTTGGTTCTGACCTAACCCTGAATCTATGTGACCTTTGAACCCCACCATTACCAATAACACTGAGCCAAACATGTCCTTGTATCCAGAGTTACTGGAATTGTACTTGCACCGTGTTTTTCACACAATGACACTTGGAACAGAAGAAATAGAACAAACTTTAGCAGCACTGTGAGGGGGGAGCTACGGAAGCCCAGAAGGGATGGAAAGGGACATTATAACCAAATGATAACAAAATGTATTGCACAGTACACATTACAAACGATAAACAAATTCTGTTTTTATCTACGTTATACATACATTTGTCAGATGTCATAACAGTGGAACGAGATGCCACATTTCCTAAAAGTACTCCACAGGGAAGAGACGCTGCAGAGAATACTTCTTATCTTATCAATGCTAATGCAGCTATTCTCAGACAGGAAACAAGGAAACCATTCCAAGTCTGCACCTTTAACACCCACCCTGTGGTCCAGACAAAAAAAGGAGGATACTATGATCCACCGTATCAGAAGCAGCAGGATGACAATTTTACTAAAGTCTGTCACCAGAAGAAAAGGAGCAGATTCAGTACTGTGGGGTTTCAGGGTTTTAAACCCAGAGTGGAACGTCTCAAGAATGCTGTTTCTAAGAAGGATATTAACTGGTGTGACAATAATATGTTTCCAGCTCATAATATCAGCTTCAAATTTGAATTTTTGATAAATGATTGCAGTAAAAACTTTATGTTTAAAAACAGTAGGGACCTTATATTTATATATGTATAAGGATTATTTATTATATACATTTAATAAGATGTAAATCTGACCTGGAATATTAAAGGCATAGTGTGGTTGTATGAAGTCTCCACTAAATACAAGTGCAAACATGCTCCACCAGCATCAGGGACCAGCACACACACACTCACTGAAACCATGGCTGCAGACTCACAGAATAAAGTCAACACCTGAAGCAGAAGTATGTAAAAAAAACTGCAAACTTCTTCCAAGCATGTCAGAGAACTATCTTACAAAAGTGATGTCATTCTTCTTAATTTGCATAGTATGATGCAACACTGACACGGTCATGTGCACACTCTTATTCCAAAGCTACAAAAACCAAGCGAGTCTTATTTTAAAGTGGTTATACACTCATTTAAACATATTTACGAGCAATGTGTTTATTACATTTCTGCCAATAAACCCTCCTCAGTGTTACATAGTGGACCTTTTCCCGCCTCAGATGTGTCATTTTGTGACTTCATTTGAAATATTTAACTCCAGTAACACAAGAGGTTCCTGTGACCTCACAAGCTAAAGACAATGATTCATTTACAAATATCATGTTAAGATCTGACAGATTTGGGAAGGCATAGATTTAGTCAATGAGCCTTTTATTCATTCAGAGACTATAATCCGTTGTCCTTGTGTCCGTGTTAAGGGTTTTTAAATGAGAACGTGCATGCCTGTCTCTCATTGGTTCTCTTGACAGGGGGCCAGCAGGGGGCACACACACAGGTGACGGTATTTAACACAACCACACTTCAGAAACCCGTCACTCCAATTTCCAAACCTTTCTCAAATTCTCTGTATGGTCATGACAGAGCACGGAGTCAATAACCAGAGGAAACAATACATTGAAATGGTTTGAACATTGAATTTCTGTTCACTGGTGTCATTCAACTCAATTTGTATGTCATCAAAAAGCCAAACAAGGACAGCAGGCAACAGCAAGGTGACCCACAGCTGAAGGGAACCTGCACTGATCAATGTAAGACCACGACTTCTTGTTCAAGCACTTTGGATTACAATTGAGACTGTGGTTTACTGAAAGAAGAATCAGAAACAAGATGGGACCCTGTTACACCTCTATTCTGTCCTTGGTGGATTTGAGGGTGTGCAGCAGAATGAACCACAAATGTTTGTCCAATTGCTAAAGCCTTTCAAGCAGGCGAGTGACAAGCTCAGCGGCTCAAAATACCCCACAATCAACTCGCTGCCCTCTGGAAAAACACATCAATAAATCACTGTGTCGTAGCAGCAGCTGCTCCACGCAAATGTAAAACACTGGCACGCAGCTTTTTTTACATTTCCATTTATAATACATGACAACATCATCTGATTTACTCCATTATTACATTAGCAAACATATATCAAAGAATTCCAACAGCTGCAATATTAACATGCTGATAACAGAAGTGACAATTATGGGACGGAACCTAGTGGAATTTTGTGCAGCACCACATTGTTTTTGTTTTTTTTTAATTATAAGTCACCATTATTCAAGAGTCGGTGACAGCGCACATGTACTTATTTGACTGCAGGCAAAGTTATTTGTTCAATACAAAGTAAATTAAATAAAACTATTCAAGTCAATTTTATTTATATAACCAAACGTCATGAACAGAATTTGCCTGGAAGGCCTGTACAGTCTGTGCAGAGGCCTGAGGGTCCTGCACAGTATCTTAGCCGTTCCTAGATCGTTCCCTGAGCTCAGATGTTGTTCCTGGAATCTGGTCCTGGAAACTACTCGCCTAGTTTGGGGGTTCCAGCTCCAGGTGTTCCTGTCACACAGGTTGTCAAGTGACTGAAAATAATCAGGAAACGCAATGACGCAATGATATAATGTACGGTAAAGTGATGATGTTGTGTCATGTTGTATGAGACGTACAGTTGTACAGTGTGTCTGTATATACGGTCAAAATAACCCAAGATCTGGATGTGATGCAGAGTTATAAGGAAGTTGTACATGACACTGTCAAGATGGACCTGTCCCACACACAGGAACACACTCTTGGTTCTGACCTAACCTTTGAATGCCCAACAACCCCACCATTAGCAATAATACTGAGCCAAACATGTCCTTGTATCCAGAGTTACTGTGACTGCACCGCAGCATCCACTCGTGAAACCACCTGCAGGAGCCCGGTTCCGGTCACAGCTCCCTGGCATCGTCGAGTCCCAGGCCAGCACTCATCCTCCAGCCGGAGCTCCACGGCTCAAATACATGCAGCTACAAATGAAGGATAGTCGGAATCACTTTTGTGTTTCCTCACTGTTGCCCCCTGGTTCTCCCTGTGCCTCAGGCAGCTCTTCCTGGCACATGGCACTTGCTCCCTGCTCCATTTATTGAAGCTGTGGCGCTCCGGCTGGAGGATGAGTGCTGGCCTGGGGCACAGCGGCGCGGAGCTCTCATGGCACTTGCTCCCCGCACCAATTCCCCAGAGCTGTGCGCCACCGTGCCCGGGGGGTTGTTGCAGGAAACACGGGGAGATCCGGAACACAAAAGTTCAGTCTAACCATGACACTAACCAGGCTCTGTATACCTGTGTGCACGTGATGAGTAACTCCCTGCCCACTTTCTGTAGATTTTTAAAATCAGACATTGGGCGGAGTCAGCTTCAGAACAGGGGTTTAGTTCATATTTAAGTGTCTAAAATAATCTTTTAAATGGACATTGGTGAGTCACATGAACATGGTGTGTGGTCCTCTCAGTTCCTGTGTTTCCTGTCCCTCATGATTCCACTGTGGGAGGAAACTCGAGAACCCAGAGAAAAGCCACACACACACGGGGAGAAATCGGTATTATTAGGTCATTATTAGCGAGAGGCATTTTAACAGAATATTAAGAGACTGTAACTCAACGTAACTCCGCCTCCGCCTCCGCCTCGCTGAATGAACGCACACGCCTGCAGCAGAGGACACAAACCCTGTCGGGGATAACTACCTTGGCACGACACTTGCAACGCCAGGATGATGATGATGACTCCGCCCACATCGCACGGAGGTACTATATATGGAAAACCAACCAAAGTGTAGTGTAGATCCGAGCCCTGCTTTGCCATGCTGAGGCGAGGCGAGACCATGTAGTAGTAAAGTGGTATTCTTATGTGACAGTGAATTTAAATCATCACATTGCAATTTCTGCATTTAGTAAATATCAGCAATACAGAGAAAATGTATGCAGGACAATTGATGGTGTAAATGTCCCTAAATGTTCTGCTTGCACTCCTAAAGGTTTCAGGTAGGAGCCACTGTGCTCCTAGTAAACAGAGTGAGTCTGGATCCCTGCTGTACTCCTGTAAACCAGGACTCAGTTTGAAGCCAGGCCTCTATCATTGCTGCACATGTTTTACAAATTTAAAGAAAAAGGAAAGAAAAAAGAACGCATTCAAGGACTAGAAATGTTGAGTCCTTTGACCTAAAAGAAAAAAAAGATCATTTTAACGGAATCATTTGCTGTGATATGGAAACTACATCTCCGTTAGCTAATGTGTGCCAAAAATCTGCAGGTATTTTCTTAAATCTGCCGCACTCTCGCCTCATGATCATCCTCCTTTAACATAAATGACACGCCTTACAGTAGCAGTAGGAAAACTCATGTTGTGTTCCAGCAGTGGACTGCACACAGATCCACATCAAACGTCCCTCGCTGTCCCTCTGTGTATGGAAGGAAGTCTGGATGTGGTGATTTGCACATGGAACATTATTTTCCACTGCAGGGTGTACAGCCTCTCTCTTTTTTTTTTATGAAAATGAGAATCAACTCCTTGAATTGCAAATATGATGATTTCAGTGGAGCAGCGGTGAGTGAGGAGCTCATTTACAAAAACAGACACGCACAAAAAATGTGGTGTTTTTACATTATTATTAGATTTAATTTTAGATAAGAAAATGTTGTAGTCAAAGACACACACAACCTCATATTACCAACATTATAAAAAAACAGTTATTTTGCTGAAACGATGGTGTTTCACCTCCTCTCGTCTTGTCCAATTGTGCATCAGTAAATCTGTGATGGACTTCTCAGGATTAGTTATGTCTACAGCCAAGTTAAGCCACATTTTCTCAGATATCCCTGATGTCTTCACTCACTCGTCCTTTAACTTAAAATTAAGAGTAAGAGAAATTCTGGCATGGAACGTATATGTTATGGTTTGAGGTCAACAAAAAACACTCATAGTTCTCATAGACAAAAGCTTGAGCTTGAGTTCTGTTAACCCCGAGACCAAAATTCTGCAAATGATGACGTACAAACTGTGTGTGCGTGTTTATTTTGGCTTTGTCGTACAAACTATGCACAACAGCTCGACCTGAGCTGCTGACTTTCCTCCTGCAGACTTCAGTTTTGACATTTATTATAAAAAACCAGCAGCTGCGGCGTGTTATTGCGTCGAGTATCTTTCCTGCGAAGAAGACAAACTTTAACTTACTGCCTTTATTATAAGTCAGCGGTGAGAGACCACGGGCGCAGTCTGACATTTTGATGGAGACGTTGCGTGTGTGTGATAACATGCAAATTTAAATGACGCCGCAGAGGCTACAGCGCGGCTCGTATACGTCTCTCACGCTTCCTCCTCTCTCTCTCTCTCTCTCTCTCTCTTAAGGGCAATGATGCATGATGCTATCTATTACACTGCTCTGTGTGTATTTGCATTCCTGCTCAGGAGACGGCATTTTTTTTAATAACATCACTGCAGATAATGTTTTACCGCCTGTTTTTTTTTTTCTTTCTTTTTCAGATGATAATAAGCAGCTGCTGTCACCACCAAAAGAGAACAGTGGATGCAGAGGTGTGGGTGTTGAGTGAATTTCAATGATGTGGGTTGGTGGGGGTCTATATTCATTTGGTGGAGATGAGGTGGTACGCGTGGCTCAGGGCCTATCTGTGATCCACACCTGGGAGCTGCTTGACGGCCTGATGGAGGATCGTCTTCTACTTCTGTGCATCTACGGCAAATCTATCCATCCCTCCACATTCTTTCTCCTCTTTTTTTCCTCATCATTTTGAATGTATACTATTAACATTTATTGGCGAAGTTGCCTGTTACAGCTGAATATCCGTCACCTCGCCCTTCCCATCCACGCATGTTGGGAAAAATATGCAGCCTTTAATTAGCATCGAAACCCAAAAGATGTTTGTCCATTGTGAGCTATTCTAAAAACACGGTGGCCTCTGTAGAGCTGACCTTACTCCTGATATGAATAGAACAAGAAGTAGAATGATTTCTTGCAAATGAAAATTATGTCACCTTTAAACAATTGGAATTATGGAAACGGGAAATGATGGAAAAAATTTACCATATAATAAAAGAGTACATGAGTTAACATTGTTCACTAACTGTTATTTCATGTTTTAACTTAACTTTTAATAATGTTATTCAGGTTAATTAAGGTATAAATTCATACATTATTCAAGGTTTTGTAAAGCTACTGGTAACATCAGTTATGAGAGTACTGAATCAGGATTTGCTAAGTATAATTAAGCATTTAGTAATCATTGTTAATCATGTTCATAAATGTCATTTTTAATATAGACTTCACAAATACATAGGCATGCTAAGTAAGCCTTACATGAGCACAACTTAACCACTGTTAACTTTTATTAATGCTTCTTAAACAACCACACAGATACTAAACATCTGTGGAACATGTTTCCCACTTCACAATAAGTGTCATAAAGAACATTAATACAGGGTAATAGTGCTCAATAAATGCTGCATTTGAAATGATAGTTAAGGGATGCATGTTTTATACTTTACAATAAGGGTAAGGGAGCTTTAAACTCTTAACAGAATTGAGTAACATTCATTTTGTTACATCAGGGAAACACATTTGTAACTTTACAGATACAAAACCCTTGAATAAATGTGAGCTAAACAAATGACTCGATTAACCTGAAAAGCAGAAATAATGGTTAGTTAAACCATTCATTAATATCAGTAACAGCATTAACACATTATTTTAAGGGTTATATATCTTTGCTGTTCAGAGATACATGCAACACACATGGACTGTCTAATTTACAACAACTATTTATATTAAACGTCTAGACTCTACACAGATATGTATATATATATATATATATATATGTATCATCCTTCCCGGATACTGTAAAGGGGTTTGGAACCGTAAACCCTGATTTGGCGTGTGTTTCCACCGCAGGGTGTGTGTTGGGTGAATGGTTGTGTCAGCTATGCAAATAGCTTGACATTACGCCAGCTTGAAACAGTGTCGTCTGCCAGTAAACGTTGAAATTATTCATTAAAAAATAAACAATAACAGCCTTGAATCCTCTATTATGGTGTACAGTATATTTTAAGCTCTCAATTAAAATATCATGTACACAGTGCACTTCAGAGAAGAGGGTCACCTCTTATTTGACCAACAGAAGCTCCTCCGTCAATGGTGACTTCACATCATCTTTCCTTTGAGGTGCCACAGGGCTCTCTTCTTGGCCCTGTTATCTTATTATTATTATGCATGCTACCTTTAGGGGCTATAATAAATAAGCACAATGTGTCTTGTAATTGCTATGCAGATGACTCACAAATGTAATGTCTCCATCTCAGACACCTCACTTCAGACCAGCTGTAAATGATTTTTTGGGTGATTTTTGACAGCTGATGAAATTTGACCAACAAATTGACTCTGTTTTTAAAGTAAAGCCCTTCCTCAACCTTCCTTCTTGTGAAAGACATGCATGTGTTCAGTAGCTCTAGAATTGACTGTTGTAATGCACTTTATGTTCACCAATCAAACACATCACCTCGGTTCTTCATGCATTCCACTTACTGTAAATATAGAATTGATTGTAAGACTTTACAGTTTATTTTTAAAGCACTACAGTCAAAAGAGAAAATCAGTGCATTTAGGTCACACACAGACACAGGAGCTGCTGGTCTACTGCTGCCTTGTTTTGTACGTTTTTTGATCACTTATGTAAATCCTATGAAAGAAGTAAGTCACAAAATAACATATTTGAACTCACTGATGGAGGCAGCAATGACTTCACGCACAGCAAAAACAGCATTTCCAAGTTTTATGATATTTTCTGAGTATTTTGTATATATAAGTATATAAGTGTACAAGTCGTCTCGTGTTCTTTGCTGGATAAACCACGAGTTTCTTGATCCAACTGCCTAATATATTGACTTTCGTCCACCCTGTGACTTAAGTGGCACCTGGCAGGTGAGCACTTCCTCTCTGGGATGAGGCTCTAAGGCAAATCTTCACAGTTTAGTGCAACGTTTTGAAAATGACACAAATTGATGAACCTCAACAGCCTCTCTGATCAAACCCTCAGCTACTGAATTCAAATTCTGCCACTGACTTTCTTAGTAAAATTTTGCTTCACTGGTACATATTTTCAACACTCTCTTGTTCCAGACTCCTCCCCCTTTGATAAACTCTGGAGGTGCTGAGTGGCTAGACTTTTATTTTCCACACAACCTTAGAGGGGTTTAGATCATCATCCATTATCTGTGAAGCTGTTCTCCTCTTCAGAAAGTGCAGCGCTCGCTTGAAAGACTCAATATTAAAATAAACTTCATTCATACAACCACGCTTCATAAAACCGCCCTTTTTCACATTTCAAGAACATTGCTGTTTTATCTGGAATGGTTTGGTGTTGGTTCACAGATGTCCTACAGTAAACAAAGAGAGCCAAAGTGTGTGTGTGCGTGTGTGCATGTGTGTGTGCGTGTGTGCATGTGAGGTGATGGTGTGTGTGTGTGTGCGTGTGTGCACGTGAGGTGATGGTGTGGGGAATGCAGTACAACTACATCTACCAGTGTCGTCGGTCTACAGGAAGCTTCTTTCATTCGCCAGTGAAAACAAAAGTATCTGGCTTGTAGACTAAACCCACTGTGACCCTTCATCTGACGGAGAACCTCTTTGAAGCTTCCTGCCAGGGAGAATTACTTAGTCACATGTGTGGGACAAGCCTTTGATCAAAGCTCCATAGAGTCATAATGTCAATGTGTATCACAGGTGTGTGTCTTCTATAGTACAAGCAAACATGCTTTGTTACATCACAGCAGTTCTGGCTGCTTCTTTGTTTTTCTGGGCTAATAACACTGGGCCACCGTGGACGTGCCTCAATGGTCAACACTATGCGTGCATGTCCATGTAAGAAGCCTGGGTCATGCCTCGCTTTTGCTATAGATGATGAATGTGTATATACAGTACGTTTAATGTAAATTGAATATATTTGAAAAATAACACTGATAATTCAGAGCACCTATCCTTTGTCAGAAACTGATGATTTATATTACATTCTGTACATTTTTAAGATTTTCTGTACTGGACAAACGCACTGCAACAACCCAAAATCCATGCAGAGGGAGAAACAAGCTGCATATTCACCAACGATGCAGATTCAAAAGCACAAAGGAAAACACGCGTGAGAAAAATGATCTGCAGAGAGACAAAACACATGCATCAACAGAAGCACGCTGCAAAAACTACACCACACACCAAGCCGTTACAATACTCGAAAATATTCTGGAGGTTGTCATTCTTTTTATGTAAACTTAGACTAAACCTTTAGATGTATTTTTTTGTTTTTTGTCCAGTGCTCGACCAATAAGGTTGCCACCTTTTGTAAACACGATCCATCCATCCATCATGTAGACTTCACTAGACAAGGAAAATAGTCAAATAGTCTGCAAAAAGTGATCAGTAGGGGTTAAAAACGCTGCTGTTTGCATGTCACCTCCATGAAGACCGGTTTTAAGAGCGGTACCCCGTGTGCAGAGACATCATGGTCACAGGTTGGACTCAATTCCCTTGTAAGTCGCTTTGGATAAAAGTGTCTACTGAAGGACATGTGAGTGAACAGCCAAACAGACAATGAGGTGAACTGAGATAAATACGTCTCAAAACATAAATGTATTTATTCCATAGACAGTCCTGCCGTTTTGTTATGATCTATACATGTTCTTGAAAGCCCAGTTCACAAATACATGTATGATCCATGTATGGAGCTATGGATGCTGTCTGAATCAAATAATCCACTCCTCAACTGCATCTAAAGGGGAATATTTAAGGGAATATGTATGAATATTTATGTCCATCAAATAGTCACTTTAAGATATAATGATGACTCACTGCTTGGTAGTTAAATTCCTATTCCAGCCACCACCACCACCACTGTCATCACCCCACCAGAGTCCCCTCCTTAGAAACGATCCCTGTTGGCTGAGGACATGTGGCTGAGCCAGTTAGGCTAAATCCAAATCAATTCCTCTCCGATGGCCGTAGTAGAGTACCAAATCGAGTTTATTCTCAGCTAATGCAATCAGCCTGTGGGCGGGGAGAGGATGACTGTGCCATCATGTCTCCCCAAATTTCATTTCTCCAGGCAGGCAGACAGACGGACAGGCCTGCTCAGTGGGGCTGGTGCTGGAGGGATGCCCACTGCCACCAGGCATGGAAGCATGAGCACAGTGCCAAATACCATGGCTGTCAAAGGTTTCACAGGAGGAAACACTGGGCCAAAACTGCGGGCTGGAGGGATGGAGCGGGACATAGAAATGTGGTAAAACAGGGAGAGTTGGACCATTTGAAAAAAACAAAGAGGCCAAAGACAAACTTTGGATGGATTATGAGGCTTTTCACTGCTGAGCAAAGAAACGTAAGTGTTCTGGTGCATCAGGGTAACGGTGTAAACAGTGTCCAAGTGCCAACAATACAGTTCTATCTCAATAATAACTGTGTGGAACGACTGCAAAATGAAAAAAACTATCTGCTTTTCTGCACTTTCTTCTGTCTGAAGAAAGCCTGGGATAAGAGAAGAGAGTTACCCTGTCGTAACAGTTAGTTCTTTATGTGAATGCAACAAATGAAGAGGAACTGTCAAACAACGCGTCATGAGCTGGTCAACAAGCTCAAGAGTATGACTGTTACAGACGGAGCGGTGGACACTTCCACAAAGAACCTTAACTTAGGAATGAAAGCTAAGTGACTGTGCAGTTAAGTCAATGAGGCTGTAAACTCGCTGTCAACGTAGCCTTGTCTGCTCCTCTGTACTGGGGGTGCATTGTGTGTTGTTCCTCATAAAACCCGGAATAAGTTTTACAACATGACCAGAGCTGCAATCTGCTGCAGCAGCAACTGTAACATAATGTTTTCCACTCACGAGAAAATGCAATATGCCATGGAAATACAATGTTAGCACTTTTGTACAAATCATTTCAGTTGCATTCGTTTTTTTTCAAATGTGTTTATCCTGTAAAAGTACATAGAAGTGCAATTTCAGCACTTGTTTCAATGAATAAAGTAAAGTAATAAATAATGTTACCTTTTTCTGCAGAAAGGTAACATTTCTTCTCAAGGACCATGCTGCTAATATATAATAAATAATAGTTTGACAGCATGTCAGAATGTGATTATCTACGTATCCGTTAGACTAAAGGTCAAGTGTTAACGAATCAGCAAAATCTAATGGTGAGACTACAGACTGCAACAAAGGTAGGACTCTTCCGTTCAACCCTCCCTTTCCCAATAGTGTCAAGGATCTTCAGGGACCTTCACATACGAGAAATGATATTTGTAATGATATTGTAAGATTCCTCTTCACAATGTGAAATCCACACTTGTCTATTTGGGATATTATAGAAACACAACAGTGACCTTTGCCTACAATACACATAAAGGCTTAATCTAAGGTCACATAAAAACAGTTATAAGTGATTCTAAACCTATGCAAACATAGCTATGGATATTCAATTTCATCTTAAAAAACACCTTTTAATCACAATGGAGGGTTTTTAAATCAGGTGTTGCAGCTAGAGATGGAAACACTGAGCAACAGTTCTGTCAGAAATTCCTGTCTGTCACATCACAGGGTCAGGCCAAGGGAGTAAACACTCAATTCGCCTCTATTTTTTAACTTGATCCTCTCTCTCTCGCACTCTCTCTCTCTCTCTCCCTCTGCACAAATGGACCATGCCAGCACCAACACTGAGTGGTCCATTTTCCTGGTGAGGTAACTGCTTCCATTAGTGTTCATCAACCTCTCCTGCCCAGGGACCACTTTACTGACATCTGCTTGATTCTGACATCCACACGCTATAAGGTAAAATGTTTCTGTAGAGATAGAAACAGAGCGAGACCCTCCTGGCTCTGCGGCTCCGTGAAATTGTGCCAAGGCTCCATGAGTATTAATTGATGGCTTTCGGGGCCACAGTGAGGTTATTAGTGGCTAAAAGGCTTTTTCTACACTCGTGTGGAGCCTCAGGCTAGCATGTGGCTACAATGATAATCTGTTTGTTTGCTGATAATGGCGTCTCTTTTTTTTATAACACAATGACACATCAGCCACTCATTGTCAGTTTGATGTGATTATAGTAGCAGCACACACACACACATGGTGAATGGTGTCCACATTACATTATGTGTGTATGTGAGTTTCAATGTTGGTATGTTGTATTGGCTAAATTCAAAAGTCAAAGGCTCTCACATATTACCAAGTCGCTTAAAAGGTGCTTTAGTCGTCTTACATTTGTTATGCTGAACATTTGAATCATTGATATTTGCCAAAATCAAAGTATTGTTTCTGCCCACATGAGGAATCTTTTTATAGAATGAACTGAGCTCTCATTTGAGCTCTAATCTCGTCTCCAACGACTGAGGACAAAAGTAGCTAGCACTTAAGCTGCTGAAGGTCTGAAGTTCTCCACAATCTACACCTTTGTTGTGATGTGTACTTTGGCTGTTTTACTTTCAGACTGCATCCAGATCACTACATCTTCAACTGAACTGTATGTTTCATGCATCCTGCATTGCTTGTTGTACATAGATTACACCTATGCAGAATACACTTACAGTACAGTACAACATGTTCCTTTCAAATATGTAAAAGACCACAAAGCCCCAAGCATTGTTGCTTTATGGGACTGGCAGGAATTCAATTAAAGAAAGAACAAAATCACAATGTATTTATTGTTGTACAGTGTTGTGGACAATGTCTCTCTCCACCATTGATATTAGTGTCCATGTAGAACAATGAGCGAGAGAGAGCAAATTACATGACGCCTGGGAAATGCAAATTCTACGATCGCTGTCTCACCAAAGAAAATTACAAAGACTGACTTGACCAAGATCTCAAGGATAATCACTTGGCCAAATGCACAGCGCGCTGCAAATCAATAAAAGTGGACGCCAAGCGGTGTCAAGTTGCCCTCTCATCTTAAGCTGTGTCAGCACATTTGGCCCTTGAATTTGAGGGAATTGGCCCTGGAAAGTCCTGGAATATTATGTCAACCAAGGAGTGGGAATTCTGCTTAAAAAGTGTTCATCTGGATGAGCTTTTCAGCTTCACAGCAGCAGTCGTCCACATGGATACTAACACACAGCCAATAAAGTGTTCTGTCATGCAGAAGGCCACAGTTCTGGATCAAACATGGGAGGATTTGTTGTGGACTGTTTTTGCACTATGAGAAATGTTAATACTGAGAATGGAGACACTTTTAAACTACGCTCACACGTTTGCATCACTTTAATATTTGATGGTGGGCGGGTGCAATGCTAGGTGATGGAGATGCTCTTTCAAAAATCAACAGAGCAGTCGAAGTCTTTGTAGCAAGAGCTGCTAATATTGCTAAAGCGACCTAGCAACAATTCTAAAGCTGTTGTTAGGTCAGCAGCTATAAAAACATATGCAATAATCATATTTCAGGATCACAATCCTAAAAAACCCCTCACACGATCATAAAAAAACACATAAATCAGACAGAACATGTTCACACAGAGGTGTCTCCAGCATTCTCCTAAAAACATCCACTGACATCAAGCCTTTAAGTTTCATTTAAGTTTCCTCTAGTTCATTTCTGGCAAAGGTGCAGCAAACATAAAAGCTTTTTTTTTCCCCAATTCAGTTGTGAGCGTTGGGACAGACAGTGAGAGAAGGAAGCTGATACAGCAGCATCCAGAGCTCCTCTGACTGATAAAAGAAGAAAGAGAAGATGACTTCACATCACATTATAGTTCTGATGCTGTAAGCAAAGAGATAATGCACAATTTAACCTGGAGTACAGAGTCCTGGAGTTCTTCTCTATTGATTCTGTGTGAGTCAGCAGCTCATGTACCAAACTCTCACCACAGCTGGTGGTGTGTTTCCAGTGATGCCACCACCACATGAATGCACAAATACTCTCAGAGTCTCGGATGAATGAGGCTGCTTCCACCACACCCTGTCAACTGCCTCACTATTCATCTGTCCATCCTCCAACTGGGCTCTCCAGGGTCGTCCACTGATCTCTGCAGCTGTGATAAACCATGTCTATACTTCAACTACTATTAACAACAGAGTTGTTTGGACTCAGTTTGACTTGATCACTGTCCAGAAAAGTTACTCTGGCTACTCATCCGAGGTCGTTATCCTGTGCATCTTTAAGTGTTCGGCTCTCATCTATTCACTGACTATCACCTTTGTGGGGTTCTGGATCCTGATTGAAGTGTTGGGCAATACTGGAAAAGTCTACAGCCAGAGACTGACGGCCAACTCACAAGTACACAGTAAAGGCATCAACTGACACACTCCCCATTCCCTTTGGAGAGCCATTGAGTATCTACTGCACTGCATTGTGGGTCATTGTGGGTCACTTTGCTCACGTTTTGTGCCTCTGAATCTGAGAAATGCTCCACATTCTAATGGCAGCATGAACAGCAGCCAATCAACAACAGCCCATACACTGCTCTGGTAACCTCCGACGGCCTCCTCTCGCACCACGTGTCAGACCTGACCATTGAGCAAACACTCGACACGAGATAAATTTTACACGATTCCAAAGGAAAACAAAATCTTTCTGCTCTGAGAACAGACAGTTGACTCTATGAGGCACTGACACACTGTCAGCACTGATTATAGTGAAATGAGAACCAGCTGACACAAGAAAAAAAACATCCATCCATCATCTACCGCTTTATCTCCCACATGAGGGTCGCGGGCTGCTGGTGCCATTCCCAGGTGAAAGGTTTAGGCGGGGTTTAGGCCCAACACACAGACACAGACTAATAACCATTCACCACCTCACTCACTCATTCACACCTGGGAGATTTTAGCAGTTTGAAGACTAACTGAGTAAATTGTATTTCTACAAATGTCTATGATATTTAAAGAAAGCATTCTCCATATTGTCACACAGGCCGAACCCTAACCAGCAGCCATATATATATATATATATATATATATATATATATATATATATATATATATATATATATATATATATATATATATATATACATATATATGCATTTATGTGTGTGTGTGTGTGTGTGTGTGTGTGTGTTGGAGTAGTAGTAGTAGTCGTCGGAGCGCTGCTGGTCAGTGTAGTGTGGAAAGAACTGCAGTCAATGGTGTGGAGTCAATGACCCTGAGCCTGCAGGAGAAAGCCTCCGCTGAGCACTGCTGGAGGCTGCTGCCACTCCACTCATCCCGCTCAGCCTCCAGCTCTGCTGCTGGGAAAACAATCTGTCACTGCAGGTGAGGCTTTGTGACGCAGCTCAACAACTTCATTTCTTCATTTTTATATAAAATAAATAATAATAATAATAATAATAATAATAATAATAATTCAATATTTATCAATAGTTATTCTTTTTGGGTGTTTTCTCTGTTCACTTTTTATTCTCTGAATCTGACCTTTCTGATGTGTGTTGAACGCCGTTTGCTGTTTGAAACTTGAAAAACCCAAACTATTCCTTTAATGTGATAGTGTTTAACCCTGTTGTGGCGCTCTTGGCTTTTCTTGGTTATGACTGTGGTTCAGGTCTTTGAAGCATCTGGTCAAGTTGAGGAAACTTCAGGGTTTTCTCCATGAAAAAAACAAACAATGCATCAGACAGAAGGTTATAAAAAAGTCATGTTATAATAAATTCATGTTATAATAAATTCATGTTATAATAAAGTCATGTCATAATAAAGTCATGTTCATCGTTCTATGAAAACAGCAGTGCAGGGAGTGAGTGGTGTACAAAGTGAACATATTCATGGTGAGGCGTTAAATTCCACAGCAGCAGCATCTAAATAACCTTGAGGAGATCGTTTTCCAGTGTTTTATACATTTGAGTGTATTAAAATGGAAGAATGTGCACATGGATTTTAATAGGAACACATAAAAGGACTGCTGAAGCACAGCAGTCGAGCGGGGAGTCATTTGTTACTCTCACCGTTGGAAGTGAGAGAGGGGATCAGACCACGGTGGCTGATGGGAAATGCGACAGCAGGAAGGGCGAACTGGAGATGATGTGTGTCATGCTGGTTGATCCATCCCTCCCCACGGGGAATGGAGTAGTACAGGGATTAACCCCCCACCCCACCCGCTCCCACTCATCAGCCCCACACTTTCACCATCTCATTGAGCTCCTCTCCTACAGCTGTGGCCGCGATGACGCACGGCGCGCTGACAAGGAACCGCTATCATCCAAACCATCACCAGCGGCGGGAGGTAAAAGCAATATGCTAAACACTCTATTTACCACATCGAGGGCAACAGATGCTTAAGTGTGTGTTACGGCTCGGCCAGTGACCTTTCACCTCTGTAAACAACGTGTGTGTTTGAAAGGTTTCACCTGAAGTTCTCTCTCTCAGAGACTAAAGTTCACCTCCCTCCATCAGTCCTCGCTCCGTGTCTCCACAGACACAGAAACAGAACACTGCTCTATTAAAAAAAACATAGAGTAAAATGAAAGTGTGAACACAGTTTGAATTTAACATGTAAACGTTACAAAACAATGTCACTCAGTTTCATGTCTACAGATGTGCACATCAGCATGAACGTATTTGTGTTTCCTGATAGTGAGTCACACGATTGTACAGTAAACAACATTGTTGTGCGTCATGATAAAAAAAAGCACTCACAAAAAAGTAGTTATCATTATCCATGTAACGGTCAAATCATTCATATTTCACATGAGTGACGAGCTCGCCAACATACAGGCGTAATGATATATTGTGAAGTGCCTCCAGGGGGCGCCACAATCATTGAGTCATTTTAGAGAAAGAGAGCCAACAAAAAATACTGGAATACTTCGGAATGACTGTTATTTAAATCCTACTGAAGTGCTGCAATTACTCATGATTAAAAAGAAAATGATCATTTAACAGCCTTCGTAAAATCATGTCATGACACAACCTGCAACACTCCTCTGGCATTTAGTCTCAAACCAACCCCTCGTCCTCCTGAATGATGTTCTCTGTACCACAGGTGCATTATTCTGTTATGTTTTGGTTTCTCAGTTGCTCGGCTGTTTGTTTAATCAGTTTGTGTGTTCAGCTCCTCACTGTTACCATGTGCTTCTGCTTTGTGTTCCTGTGAACACCTGTGAACACCTGTGAACACCTGTGTGCCTGTCTGCCACACTGAGCATCTGTAAGCCTTTTTATTCACGTTAAATCATCTTCACTGCACACACAGAACACGCTGGAAGAAAAGCTTGATGTTTAGAACAGACAGTAACACCTGACGCTCATATCTTCTCTCATCAACTGTGACAAAAGGAAAAGTGAGGGAGCGGAAAAATCATGAAACGGCCGAAATTCAACTTCTACTATTTCACATTTTAGATATGTATTACATCATAGTAGTTAAACGTAAGAAGCCACAAATTAAAAATGTTAATGGCTTCCATTCATAAGCGTTTAATTTCTCAATCTGACATTGGGCTTTTGATCAAATATGACATTTACTGAAGCAGATCTTTAACGATGGATCCATGGTCGTGTAGAAAAGGTTAAAAATCATTTCTAATAATGATTTCAAATGATTCTGCTTTTAAAGTTCAAGCTTTTATGAAAAGTATTCAACAACTTTAATGAAATATGAAATCTTCACAATAATATCTCAGAAATGTCACTCTTGACAAGGCATGCACGCATGTGTGTGTGTGTGTGTGTTACCAGATGCCTGTGATAAGGCACCGTAGTATGAATGCTAGGTGCCATAGGGCATTTGTATCAAACACATTCCCATCCTTTCTAAGCTTCTCACTTCTTTATTCTTCCATATTCATGGAAGGAAATCTTCTTTTTTCCTCTAACAGCTGTGGGACTTTGCATTGACTTCGCTCTTTTCTGCCTCTTGGCAGATCAATCAATCTGCCCTTCCTCTGTAGAACAAAGATGCCACGTCTGAAGTAGAGATAAAGCAAACAGAACAAATGTACCACCTCCAGAGCACGGCGTCACATATATTGGTAAATCTATGATAAAGTCACTAAAGGAATCCCTCTTCCTTGAAGACTCAGAGATACCGTCCGCCGCCGCGATGTCGACAGACAAAGAGAATAAATCAGCATCGACTCATGTGGGAGTCGAGCTCTGAAAATTCACGTTTCACTCTTGCTAACAAATTCTAGTCGGTTGGAAGCTGTTTGGGGAGGAAAGTCACAGGTGATTCTAAAAGATGCAAATGTTCTGTGGGAACTCTGAGGAGGAAACATGCACATCTTCTATAATGCACGACCCCCAACTAACCGGCAGCACAGAGGTGGGGGAATGTGCCGCCAGTGTTCTCTAGCTGTCTGAAAAACCAGCGCCAGAGAATCTTTCCATGTAAAATTATGCACTCAACTTTCCACTCCACCTTCATGTATGACCAACTATTCATTCTTTAGAGCCCACCAATAAGGCTGGATACATGTTTACATATATATATATATACATATATATGTATATATATATATATATATATATACATATATATATATATATATATATATATATATATATATATATATATATATATATACATATATATATACATATATATATACATATATATGTATATATATATGTATATATATATATATATACATACATATATATGTATACATATATGTATATATATATACATACACAGTTATATATATATATGTGTGTATTAATAGCGTTTAATCGCACATTTTTATCCATTCTAAATGCCCCTTGATTTCATTGTGTCCCATTGTTTAACCTCATTTTAATGCTCTTATCAACATAGAAAAGTGAACTGACGCCTTCGTAGCGTCTGGAAGTCTGCACATTCTTCTCTGACCTCTGACCTCTGACCTCAGCAAGGCATTTTCTCTTCTCTTCTGGGCAGTTTCTAAAAGACTCACACCAACGACGACCTCAGTCACCTTTGTCCTTGGTTGTGAGGCTCAGGCATCAGAGGGAGGTGATTGAGATGTGACTTGATGTAAATCTCATGGCACTTAGCAAAGCTGGAATGAAGACGATGCTAGTTGATTGTGAAGCTGTCCAATGATAAAGACCCTGCTGATAAAGGTCTTCCAGACTCACCTTCTCTCATGTTTAACACCTCTACCGGTAATTAGACGCTAATTACAGACAGTAGTGTGCCTCAGAGCAGTAGGTACGCACTTCATGGAAAACTTTTGTTGTTGTTGTTGTTGTTGTTACTTGGATACTGTACATCCTTAGGCTTCTTGACATGTAATTATGCTTGTTAAATAAATCTAGATTATACACTACTGTAGCTACTGAGCAAACACAGTAACACTGCAAGAAAACCATTATGTGTTCAGCATCAAACTGAAACTTCCTTCACTTAAGATAAATGATCTGTATTCTGTGGTGTTAAAGGTGGGGCAGGCAACATATGTAGGAGACTTCCATCAACAACAACGACAACAACAACAACAACAACAATAATAATAACCTTTCAGACTGCTGCACCTCGTCTACACTCTGTGTACAACCTCGGCCCGTGACAGAAGACTTTGACCAATCACAGTGCAGATCATGTACATCACTTGTGCAAATGTTGTTATGAGATGACGAGGTTGTCACTCGGAGGCGTTCTCCTCTACATGGAAGTGGGAGGCGGCCACACCATTCCCACATACCATCAATTTCAAATGAGACCGAGATGCAGTCGAGCATTAGCAAGGCTCGACAACATGTGTGTCATGATAGGCGGAGCTTATGCCTCGGGGTCATCTGCTCTGTATGAAGTGTGTGAAACTGTCTGTGCTCATCTGGTGGAGAGGCAGAGAATAATCAGCCTCCATCCCAAAGCATCAACCTGGATCTGAGACTCAACAGCTGATTATGTTTCTCATGCTTCGTTGATTAAAAGTGTTTTCTGAGAATGACGTTTGTTCACACCGTTTTTCAGTATTGGTATAAAGAAGCTTCCTGTGATGACAGATTCAGTCAGAACTGTGGAAGCAACAACTGAAGTGAAGGCAGCGCGGCTGAAAACAGATCAGTTTTGTTTCTTTTGTGGATAATTACCAAGTGAATCTATTATTTTCCCTGGCTGCATCTTGAACCTTGACTAATTAAAGCGACTGTAACTGTCAGTTTTAAATAAATCAGCTTTTCTTATTTTACATCAAGCTGCTTCCTCGTCACCACTTGCTGCTTCTCTCGCCGACTCAACCGCGCGGTGACTGTCACAGCTCAGCTGTCACTCACAACGACTGTATCTCAGTCAGATACAACAGCGGAATACTCCGATTCACCAGACTATGAAAACACAATAACACAATTAATGGTTTGCCGTCGTCGTCGTGGTGGAAATGTCCTGCGGATCAAAGGTCGGCGTCAAACGCACATTCACTTCCACATGAAATAAAACATTGACACTAGACTGTTGTGCAGGTTTCTCCACCTTAGACCTCAATACACAGCTCAATCAAATGAAACCACAGAAATAATTATTACCCTGATACAATTAAAACACTGAGTCTATCATTATTCAGTGTCTGAGGCTGGATTATAAGACTTTGGTGCAGGGTAGTGATTGTGTACAGTGTGTCTCTTTGCACTAAAATGTTATAAAGCATATACCAAACAAGGGAAATGTCTACGTCAGATTAAAGGGGAACTACGGTATTTTTCCACCTGTGATGCGTTCACTGATGCTCGTAAAATCCGCCTGTGGAAACAGGTCCTGAGCAATATTTGGAGAAAGCCAGATTGATCCCTAACAATATTAGAGACAGAGCAGTGTGTGTGTGTGGGAGCTGATTTTACGAGCATCAGTGAATGCAACACAGCCGAGCAGAAACAATGCTGCGAGTCACAGCGGAGACAACACAGTGACGTAGTCTGTCCACAGTGACATAGTGTGTCCACAGTGACGTAGTGTGTCCACAGTGACATAGTGTGTCCACAGTGACGTAGTGTGTCCACAGTGACATAGTGTGTCCACAGTGACGTAGTGTGTCCACAGTGACAGAGACAACACAGTGACGTGTAGCCAACACAGTGACAGTGACATAGTGTGTGTGACGTAGTGAGACAACACAGTGACAACAGTGTGTGTCCAGACAACACAGCGGAGAGACAACACAGTGACGTGTGTCCACAGTGTCCACAGCGGAGACAACACAGTGACATAGTGTGTCCTGCGGAAGCGGAGACAACACAGTGACGTGTGTCTCCACAGCGGAGACAACACAGTGACATAGTGTGTCCCACAGTGGCGAGTGTGTCCAACAACACGGTGACAGTCCACGGAGACAACACAGTGACATGACAGCACAGTGACGTGACAACACACAGTGACGTGACAGGCCCACAGACAACAGTGGGTGTGTGTCCACAGTGGCGTGAGCGTCCACAGCGGAGACAACACAGTGACGTAGTGCAGAACACAGTGACATAGTGTGTCCACAGCGGAGACAACACAGTGACGTAGTGCGTCCACAGCGGAGACAACACAGTGACGTAGTGTCTCCACAGCGGAGACAACACAGTGACGTGTCCACAGTGGCGTAGTGTGTCCACACGTGGCGGAGACAACACAGTGAGTGCGCAACAACACAGTGACATAGACCGCGTGCGAACATAGTGTGTCCACAGCGGAGACAACACAGTGACATAGTGCGTCCACAGCGGAGACAACACAGTGACATAGTGTGTCCACCAGTACGCTCTTGGTAATGTTGCCCTGTAAGTGCAATAGAGCCCTGCAGGCCTCGCTGCCAGCTGACAGCTGTATTGCGTGTTTGCTCTTTGGATCTCAGGGTTCTGATCCAGTCAGGAGTCAAAACTCTCTGCTCATGAACATAACTAACAGGGGGAGAAGGAGGGATACAAATGGTAGCAGTGGACAAGACGTTAGCAGCTTCACAGAAGAGTCTGTCCTCGGCAGGATGCAGCGTGTGTGAGATCTTTTTCATGGTAATCTTTGTTTTCGTGCTCCTTTCACGCACAGTTGAAAGGATGCTCTCGGTACAAGGTCCATTATCATATCACGACTGCTGTTCGGAGATTGTTTTTTTAAAAGCAAACCTACAACAGAATGTTAGTTTAGTTGGAAGACTTGTCTGTTAAACTTGCTTTGACAAACATCATGTTTATTTCATCTATTACTGTTCCTCCACAAAAGTGTGACTCATTGCTAGTCATCAGTTACTGTATTTAGTCGTCAGCTGAACAAAAAAAAAAATCTACTTTCAAAAGTTAGGGTGAAAAGGAAACTTTTAATCCATCCCTTTGCTCTCTGTGCTCAAATGTCTCCTTCTGTTCTCTCTACATTAACAGTGTTACCAGCCACAGTCTCAGTATCCACCTCCAGTCTGTCTGGGAGCTGCCTTGTTATCCTATGTGCCATCATCATCATCATCATCATCATCATCATCAGCACCCTGCTCTCCATTCAGTGCAATTCATCCAAGCCTCCAGCTGCTCCCGCCACAGCCACATGATATTCAGCCGTGCAGCCGTCGCATGCTTTTATGAGGGGAAACAACGTCTACGGTTTGTTCAACATGAGGAGGTGGCACGCCAAGACCGCTTTCAAGGTCAGAGCTCGACGCCATCGGGAGTCTAGTCTAGCATCGTGTCCCTCGAATAGAGCTGATGGTTTCACTGCAGCTCAGCCACAAGCTGATTAAACATCAATCTGATCAACAAGTTTGACTCTCTGCTAAACTTTAAAAATAATATTTGTGAGTGAGATAATGATGGAGCTTGGCTGGTTAGTAATTACGTGTGATTTGACACGTCATGTGACATCCAAAAACGTCTTCTCACAACATGTCACACTGAACACAGACTAAACCAATCGAAAAAGATCCACCAATATCAGATAAAGGCAGACGGTTCACAGACTGTTACACAACCACAGGCCAATATTCACATCTAATCCATTCAAATTGTATTAGTACAGCACACAACAACAATTATCTCAAAACACATTTTCCTTTTTGGATTTGTATCACTTCACTTGGACTTTAAGGCGTAGATGGAGACAGACATAGACTTATTATTGGATGAGCCTTTTTTACTTGAACAATAAAGAAAAGAATACGAGGACAAGGGGACAGCGTTGGAGGACAAGTCATTAAGATGCTACTCATGCACTTTCAGCCACAAACAACCTGAGAGCTGTGTCTTAAATGGGTTAATGTGGAGGGTCAAGGTTTTTTAATGACGCAGTCATAGTACAGCTGTAATTAGAGCTGCAGGATTTCAGTTGTCAAAATATGGAAGAAAAAAGGAATTATGTTGTGATAAAATCCACAAGCAAACAAAAGAATACACAGTTTAGAATACAAAATAAGTTCCATTTTGGTGTGGGGGAAAAAACCTTTTCTTATGTTTGTTATATTTGGAAAAGAGTGTTTATTGTTATTGGAGTGTGTGTGTGTGTGTGTGTGTCGTACTTTTCACGTGTAGAAAACCACAGGACACATTTTCTGTTGCATCGTCTTAAAAAATCTCTGACTGTCGGGGAAAATCCTCGTATTCTTTGTTATTATTTGTGGTGATTTCCCAGCATGCACTACGACATATAAACATGACGTATTCACTATCATTGGATTCATTTAAAAAAAGATAAAGTTGTGTTGTGACGTGGGTTTATGGATTTAGAAAGGTGTAGGTGTAAGGATGTGCGTTGTCTCAATAACTCTTCCATAACCCTGTGATGGCCACATGTTATTTTTAGAGTGCAGACGGATGATAATGAGCATGTAAATGTTTGGTTTCCTTCCAGCGAGCCAGACTCCCCCACACACACACACACACACACACACACACACACACACACACACACACACACACACACACACATTTATCCCAATTAGCTAACAAACCCAGTCGGTGTCTCTGGGGAACGTGCTCCCTGCAGGAGGGCCACATTAAATGAATCCGACTGTGCAACTACAATTGTGTTTCTTTCCTCTTTTCAAAGTGTCAGCGTCCAGAGTGAGAGGATTTCCAGCAGTTACATATATGCTGGTTGTTTAACTCGCTCCTTGTATGGACTGTGTGAGTTGTAATCTTTGTGTTCTGCTCTGAAGTTTAACCTGGTGTATAATGAGGATCTCCTCACTGAGCTTCCAGTGCTTACATGCTATTAAAGCCACAGTGCACAGCTTTGAAAACCCTGTGTCCGCCTCTATATGCACCATTTCAACATCTTACTTTAAGTGTATGACTTGTTATAAGTGGAGCTTTTGTTCCACTCGACGGTGAGAGGAGGTCGTCACGAGGGAACTCAACATTCACAGGGTCGCACGTCACATTTCCTTGTGCAGAATTCCTTTGACTCTTTTTCTAAGAACATTTAATATCTCGTACTGAAGGACTTTCATCACTTTCAGACTGTGTTCTGTGTAGTTTCAACATTCAGTCGACAGGAACATAACAACAATGACGTTTAGTACTCATTATTTATTTTTTTAAACGAATCTCTTCCCAAATGATGTTGGAATTATAAGCGGCTGCTGGCATCAGCTTCACCAGATAAACAACACTTCAAATAACCTGCACTTGATCCGCGTGCTTTTGTACATCAAGCCATCGTCAAACTTAATGAAAACATGTAATCAAGGTCAAACACACGGGGAAAGGATGTTTCCTTGCTGCAATTACTTCATTTTATTAAATGGTTAATTGTAATGAATCGACTTGTATTGTGTGATTAATTGTTCTTGATATCTCATGCTTTGTGTTAGATTGCCAATGGTTAAAAACATTAAGAAATATCTATCTGTTCTATCTATTCTATCTATTATCTATTTATTTTATTTTATTAACACAAGCTCAGTGAACACTGAGTATAGGCAAAGCAAAAACAAACACTTTCTTTTCTAATGTGATTGTATTTATTGTATTATTAGCTAAATGTAGCTGTTAGCTTAAAAACCACTCTGTTTAGTTTAGATAATGTATTATGACGTGTCACCGTTTTAAGGTAAAACTGGCGATTAGCATTTCTGATATTACATTGTCTTTAAGAAGAAGTTGTTTTCATGGTTAAACCTGAGGGACTGAAAATGGCCTTGAATTAAAAAAGCTGAACCGCTTATTTATTTTCATTTTTAAACTGTATTTCACTTACTGAGCTCAGTGAATGTGTTTTGTTTGTGTGAATTAAAGAAGCTGAATCCGAGTGAGACCAGAGTTTTCCTTCCTCGTCTTCTGTCTCTGATTTTCTGGTTCTTTATCTCAGTGTTCAGACTTTGACATGATGAACATGCTTCTGTAAAAGCAGCATCTGTTTTCTGTCTTGGACCAACAGTCTGGTTTCAGCTGGGGAAGTAATTGTTTTTCCATAGATTTTGTTGTGTTTTTTGATGTATTCTTGCATGAGTGTAACAACCAAACAGCACATTTCATATGATGTTATGCTCACATACTTATATGACAGGATGAAATACTATGTGTTGATTCTTCATGTGGAAATTAAAAATCAAGCCACAGCATGTAAAGTCAAATGATAAACTCTCCCTTTGATCAACCTCTTCCTCTAATATTCCCTTTGCAGCTTCATTAGCACAAAGTGTTCTTCACTTCATTTTTTCACTAAAGCCCCTGGGAGAACACAAGACCCCTGTGAGTGCTAATATAAAGGCACTCGAGCATGTGCCTGAAATAAACTTAGTAACCAGCGCCTATTGTTATTATTATTATTGTTGTTTATGATTGTATCGCCGTGGAAACCTCGTTAAAGCATCGCCACAGGAGCGCAGGAACAGAGCGCCTCTGGTGTGAGCGGTGGACAGACTCTGCTATGACACACATATCTATTGACTCTTCATCACATATTAAAAGCAGCCAATTACAACACTGACTCCAATGATGCATCTTTAAGTTACATGAAACGACCCAAAAATAAAAGAAAGAAATCCAAGAATAAACAAACCATTTGATCAATGAGGTCGTGTTAATACTGATATTATGGTGCATATGTTATAGAATGATGGGATTATACTTGTCTTGCTATGTTTCTTTTTCTATAATATATTATATGTTATTTAGTTTTGTATTATTTGTAATTCTTCTATTATTCTATAGTATCTTCTATATTCTTATAGTCCTTATATTTATTTTATTATTTTATCTTATTATTGCATTCACCTGAGAAAGAAAGTTGTGTTTTTCTAAATGAACAAGATAATTATACATATAAATACAAATAAATAGTAATAATAATTTGAATTCACTGTATATTTTCCTAAGAAAATGTGTTCTATTGTTTAATTAACAATATTTTTTGGTCTGTTTTTCCAAATTAAGACAAAAAAGAGTTCATTTAAAAAATGTCTTTCTTGAAATGAACTAATTATTTTTTTCATTTAAATACATTTCCATCTTTTTTCTATAAGTAATTCTCCTTTTTTCTGAATAACCTGATATTTAAAAAGCGAAAGCATGTCCTGATTGTTTTACCTCATTTTGAGACAATTATATCAATTCAGACGAAAAGAAAAGGAGAAAAATGATCTCAGAAAACAGATTTTTTTTAAATTGAAAAAGTGAACGCTATACTTCCAAAGGTCTTGAAAGAAAAACAACTGTATGTCTGACTTTAAATGAATGGCTATACATGAGCCTAAGATAATGCAAAGAAAAAGCATCTTTAATGAGGACAGCGGCGGCAGAGCTGCACACTGGTGCAGCGCTCAGATGTTTCGTGGGTAACTGGTGTTTTGGAGCCTGTTAATGCTGTGAAATCACGTCTTTGTTTGTCCCCGTGTTCTCAGGATAATAAGATATCAGCGTGGAGCTCACAGCCCTGTGCATGCAATGCTCAACAGATAGATAATAAAGCAGCAGATATCCGACACTATGGATCCAATTAGAGCAGCAGTGTGGTTAGATGGAGAGAAATATTAAATGTGATAATATCTGCAGCGTCTGCCCGTGTGTCTGCTGCTTTTTCTTTTTTCTCCTGTTGGCCTCGCTAACACCTCTCCACAGCAAAGTACATATCCTGGCTCTAAGACACAGGAAATTAAACTTGTTTTCATTCTCCTGATAGTTCCTGCCAGGAGATTAGATCACCATGGTGAAGTCACCTCACTCACTGATGTAAAGCCCTCGGGTGTCAGACTGTCCCTCAGAGGCCACCGTAAGGGCCTCTCTGCCACATGTCTTTCCTGCCAATAATCATCCCATTAAAATGAATGATTCTGCCCAGACCTTGTACTGTACATAATCATCAATTAGCCACTGGCGTCAAGATGGCACCTCTGCTAACCTCTGAGAGTCTGCTGGAGCCTCATTATGGCGAGTGTGACTCACACATGATCACAGCCGGCCTCTGGGCAATAATGGGAATTAAAACATCAGCCCAGTGTTCATGACTTTCATACAGAGCCATGAATGAAATGTGAGCGCCGTCCTCCGCTCGCTCGACCGCCCGCTGAGAGGACATCGCTCAAACGCGGAAGCAAACAAAGCAACAGTAGTTCCACACGCGTGGAACTATTCACAGAGAGGACGTCGCGGCAGACACACACACACACACACACACACACACTGCAGACGGCTAAGTGACAACATGGACAATGGAGAATACTGATCCGAGCACCTAAGTACCTGGTCTGAAGAGTTCACCACTATCACAAATACACCTTATTTACAACTATATAACTGTTGTAACAAACAATACTGTGGGAGGAGCCAGGACACACCCTGGACAGGTCACCAATCCACCTCAGGGCAAACATATAGAGACGGGGGTGTCAAACTCATTTTTGTTCAGGGGCCACATACAGCACAATTTGAGCTCAAGGGGGCCGGACCAGTAAAAATAGTAAAATAATAGCATGAACAACAAGAACCCCTTTGTTTTTTCTCCTTTGTTTTACATTTACTGAAGGATAATTTTACAAAACATGAAATTTCTTGAGAAATATAAGTGCAATTTCAACAATATCCTAGTGCCTAAATTTACTATTTACACAGCACACTGGATCTATAAAGGCACAAACATTCATGGGTATCTGTTTTCTGTCTTGGACCAACAGTCTGGTTTCAGCTGGGGAAGTAATTGTTTTTCCATAGATTTGATGTATTCTTGCATGACTGTAACAACCAAACAGCACATTTCATATGACGTTATGCTCACATACTTATATGACAGGATGAAATCATTTGACATTACGTTTAGATTAGTGTGAAATTTTAACAAATTCATCCTGTGGGCCGATTGGACCCTCTGGCGGGCCGGTTCTGGCCCCCGGGCCGTATGTTTGACACCCCTGATTTCGAGTGTCCAAATAACCTCTGCATGTTTTTGGACTGTGGAGGAAAACACACACACACACACACACGAGGAGAACATGCAAACTCCACACAGAAAAGTAAGTGACGTAACAAACTCCGTGTCCATGTTACACCGTTTAAAGGGGAGAAAAAAAGACGAAGAAGCAAAGTTGGAAAAGTAAAAAATGGCTACCACTCTGGAGACACCATCTTAATGATCTGTTACTAAGTAACAAGAACTAACAAGAACTACGTGCTGTACTGTGAGTGAATGGGTTAATGTCAAAACTGCAGTGTAAAGGCCGTGGTGTACTCATGGCGTCATTTGCGTCATCGACGTGCTGCACGTACAGATTTGTGAACCACGTGCACAGAGTGAGTTGGGAGCGCGTGGACAGTCCCCAGAGATGTAGAGTGGTGCAAGGAATATTAAGCTCCGCTCGACAAGCAGAAAAAAACGTTTAGACAACAGAAGAATTAGTCGCCTCGACCTAGTGACCCTCGATACCGGCTGTTCAAACTGGCTTTCCCAGAGCCTCAACAGTCAGAATTTAATTTATTGAAAAGTGCTATTTGAATTTGACGTATAAGGATTATTATTGTTAAACATCGCAGGTTTTATTCGCCATCAAACTGACTCTTACCGGTCTTTTTAAGAGTTTGATGTGACATAATGACGAAGGACGAGCATGACACGTGTATCTAACACATGTTGGACATGAGGACTGGACATGGGTTGACATTTAAATCATCTGTAACAGTGGACCACGTATGTTTTGTTTTGATTTGTGTGTATCTCTAATGTCTTTGTTGTTTTCTACAACTTACTCAATTATTAAAACATCAACAACAAACAACATTCATTTAAAAGTACTGAACCAAAATCAAGGCTCAGCAGCAGACTGGATGTTAAAAGCTTACTGTGTTGTTCACAGACTCATAAAGTATAAAGTACACTATGACTGCAAAACACAGACAATCCTCAAGAGTTATGTTATCACACGTTACACAATCTGTATTTAACTTTGTTCAGTGACTGAACATCGAGAAATAGAAAACATGCTTTTACTGTTTGATTGTCTCACAATCACTTTGTTGTGAGACAAGCTGTGCTGAGTGTGCGTGTGCGTGTGCGTGTGCGTGTGTGTGTGTGTGTGTGTGTGTGTGGACACCACGTTTAGTCAGTGTTCAGACGTCGGGGGATGTTTTGTGTTTCTGTACCGAGCAGTAATAACGTGTCGGTCTTGACAGGCCAAACACAATCGATGCTGCTCTCATTTGTGAACTCCGGTTTCTCTAAGTGCTGAAGAATGTCGTATTAAACAGACTCTCTGGTACATTAATGGTCAGTAAATGTGAATGATGTACTCTACAGCATGATGACCTCATCGTTGTTTCTTCTTCTTGCTTTTACTTGAGGGTTATAAAAGACAATGTAGTCTCATCACAAAGAAGACGGTATATTGATTGTTAACAGTAGAGAAGTTTTGTGACATTTGAGTTTTGGTTTGAATGCATTTTTAACATTTTGCTTCAGATTGCACATAATTAATCGCACTTGACATTTTAGTATTAATTTGCACTTTATTGTACGTTTGCAAAGATAATTTGATTTCCATAGAATTGGTATTTATTGCAAATGTTTTTATTGATTGAAAACCTTTCTTTTAGCATGGTTGTGTGTGTCTTGGTATTAGAATAGAAAACAATGGATGAAGGAAGTTTTACCAGAACTGACAATCAGTTCTTGTTAAAACATGGTTCATATCATACAAACCTCAATAATAACAACATATAAGATATGATTTGAAATAATACAAACAAACAAGTAACTTTAGTTGACTAAATCTACAGTCGAATGATTATATTTAATTAAAACTAAATAACATCTAAAAGTGTAACTACAACTGAATCAAAATGAAATGTCAAAACACTGATCTAGTCATTTTATTTTTAACATATTTTATTAAAGGTTCTTTAAAAATGTAATCTTTGTTACATTTGCAACGTCACAAAATGTCATGTGTTGTTGTTTTTTAATTGTATTAAAAAAACATGTAACACTTCTAGTAACTTGTGGGTTTTTTTTTTAAATATACCGGCATGTTTTATTTGTAACGTTCATAACACAACTCATAATTTGCCTCATAGTTTTATTCTGATTATTTGTATCGTTCATAACACAACTCATAATTTGCCTCATAGTTTTATTTTGATTATTTGTATCGTTCATAACACAACTCATAATTTGCCTCATAGTTTTATTTTGATTATTTGTATCGTTCATAACACAACTCATAATTTGCCTCATAGTTTTATTTTGATTATTTGTATCGTTCATAACACAACTCATAATTTGCCTCATAGTTTTATTCTGATTATTTGTATCGTTCATAACACAACTCATAATTTGCCTCATAGTTTTATTCTGATTATTTGTATCGTTCATAACACAACTCATAATTTGCCTCATAGTTTTATTCTGATTATTTGTATCGTTCATAACACAACTCATAATTTGCCTCATAGTTTTATTCTGATTATTTGTATCGTTCATAACACAACTCATAATTTGCCTCATAGTTTTATTCTGATTATTTGTATCGTTCATAACACAACTCATAATTTGCCTCATAGTTTTATTCTGATTATTTGTATCGTTCATAACACAACTCATAATTTGCCTCATAGTGTTTAAGTGTAGTTACAACTGTGGATGAAGACTCTTGTCATCATCTTGTGTGACCCTTTAACCCCACATGTTACCCTGCAGTGGCAGAGACGGCGTGTTGCTGCGGAGATAAAGCACGTCTGTCAGTGACACAGCCACAGTAAAAACCTGACAGCTGCAGATGGATTCCAGCAGCCACTTTCATTTCGTTTTGGCAAAACACTCAGAGTCTCTGAGCCAGAGCGCGCGAGGAGGCTTTTCTGCAACAAACCTGCTCTTATTGAATCAAACCAGGAAGTGTGGTGGTGTTCACTGTGACCACCTGATGACCAGGCCAAAGCAGAAAACAACTTGAACATGAACAGTTACGTGTAACAGATGACTTCCATCTCACAAATGAGACTTTTGGCCAGCGTTGTCTCTGAGCTGATGTCCTGATCCAGCCAAGGATCATTCATGAGGGACGAAAATCTCTCACCGCTCTCTGCATCTGCGAGAGTGGTGTTAAAATCAATCATTTTAAGACTTTATGGCTTGTTTTAAAGATTTTAAAAGGGCTGGCACCCTTCGATGTAATTGAGTTAGTGCACTTCCTTACGACGACTGAGATCACTGAGGTCGAACAACTTGATGCTTGACGATAAAGAACCAAGATCTCGGCTTAAAATGGAAGTGACAGGGACTTGGCCACACCAGACCACAGACACGGTGACATCAACCACGTCTTCTCACTGGCTGTAAATCCCAGTTGACTTTGACGCTATCTAACGTACCATAAAACATTTCCTGTTTTACATTTATATACATATACATATATATTCTATACAGAAGTCATGTTTGCCTGTGATGATTTTGTTCAAACATGTCACGTGTTTGACGTCGTTTTAAAGGATTTCTGGTATTTCACCAGATGGTGGATTGATCAGGGGTTTGAGACCAGGTTAAGAACAAAAACATCGTCGTCAGACAGGAAGAGACACAAGAATCAAAACCAACTACGCCCAACTGTAGATTAACTGTCGACTTAACAATCCTGAAAACGTGGTTAATCTCCAACAATTACCAAGAAAATGTCTAAAATCTCATCATTTATTTATTGATCAGTCGTAGTCAACACACTGAAGCGTGCCACAAATCAGGATTACCAACAAACATTCACATCCTGCACAGTTCAGAAGTCCATCACAGGGCCACACTCACTCTCACTCTCGCACCGACAGTCAATTCAGAGTGACCCATTGACCTAATCCCCATACTGCATGTTTCTGGACTGTGGGAGGAAGACAAAGAACCCGGAGAACCCGGAGAAAACACACACACACACACAAACACAAGGAGAACCCGCAAACCAAGGCAAGAGGGCTAACCACGACAGCAACCGTGTGGCCACTAGTAAATGAATCACTATTTATTTTGTATATGAATAATTTCATAAAGAACTGTGACTTCAGATTCTTAAATGTGAATATGTGGAGCTATGACAGTGGATTGAACATCAACACATTTGACTTAAAGTATTCATTTTGAGGACTGGGAAACAATCAACAACAGTTTTCTGACATTTTATGGAATAAACAGCTAAAAAAATGTGTCGTATTATCCAATCCAATCCAAGCACTTTCAAAACAATACAGAAGAATAAATAAAAGGCTCTATAAAACTGAGCCCTGAGGAACCCCACACACAAGAGAAGAGCAGAGGAGGAGACAGAGTCACCAAATTCAAATTCAAATTCAAATTCAAAGTGTTTATTGTCATATGCCCAGTAAAGAAACACGTTTCCCTGTACAATGAAATTCTTACTTTGCTGTCCACTCAAAAACACCAAGGCTGACACAGAAAGTACCATCTGCCAAGTAGAACCTGAACCTGGCCACCCATCAACATGCCACGCCTTGGTCTGAGTCAAAAGCCGCAGTTAGATCTAAGAGTAACCAGCTAAAAAAATATCATTAAATACGGTGCAGATTTTTAAACGGGATTGGAAAACCTCAAGAATATTGTGCTCTTCCAGAAAGGACAATAATTGGATGCAAACTTATTAAGTTAGTTTGGAGTTAGGTCTATAAAACTGGTCAACACCAAATTTATTGTTTAAGTTTTTTTTAGCTGATTTAGGATCATTTTTATGAGCTGAATCCAATGAGATTCCATCAGGACATAAACGAGATGGAGAGCAGGTATCAGGGATTTCGTCTGGATGAGAAATATCAATGGAAATCAACTGATAATGTCACAAAAATGTAATCAATTAAGTCAGAAGATCGAATTTTTCTAAATCAAATTAGCATAAAAACCTGACCCGATTTTTGGATTCGGTGGTGGAAAATGGTCCTAATTCAGTTGAAAAAACATAGAGAACTTACAAAATGTTTTTGTAATTTGCAAGAACTGTGCAAGAACCAGAACTTCCTTAAACAAGTGGCGAGGGACAGAGTCAGTCCAGAACCAGAGGACTTTAAATGACCAACTTTTAAAAAGATAAAGACTCAAACCTGTCAAAAACAGCAGAACAGAGGACGGAGACAGACAGAGGAAGGAGACAGACAGAGGACGGAGACAGAAGGCTCATCAGCAGGAAGTCAAACTAGAGACACAAACAAACAGCAGGGTTAGGGTTCATCTGTGGGGCAGTAACAACTCTGTCAATGTTGGTTTATGAACGTTCTACACAATAATATCACAGAAATATTTAGTGTTTGCATCTTTCATTATGAGTGTCCTCACACACACACACACACACACACACGTAACACTGCAGATACAACAAGATCAAGTCTGTGGACACACACACACACACACACACACACACACACACACACACAGACTGTACAAGATTAAAACAACAACAACAACAAGAACAACAACAACAACAGTCCTGGACTCACCGACACTCCCCGGGAACAGAAGACATAAAACTTTTCTTTGCTCCAGATCGAGTTAGCATTAGCCATGCTAACCCTGGGACAGAGGGCTCCGCGGGGCCGGGACACACATCGTGGCCGACGACAGGCTCCGGCGAGCGGGGACAAACAAACCGCTCCACACGGACTCCAACAGCAGCCTTCAGTCTCACGAGCGGGACGCTTCGTTTACGAGCGCGCGTACACCGGAGGGGTGGAGCAGGGGCGGGGCAGAGGTGAGCTGGGATGTAAAGTTTTACAAAAAAGTTTTTGCACGAGTCGACTAATCGGTAAACTGCAGCTTATCACGTCACCAGCATGCAGCTGCACTTCTAGAACCGTCATGAAAAGTGTGTAAGGTTTGTGCGAAATCAAAATAAAGACAATTACATTATTAAAGACATGAACTTTTAATGTGATAAAGAAAAACAAATGAAGGCACAACTGTGGCCTGGAACATTTTGTACCTGTAATTGTTTAAAAGTGCTTTGTAACATAGAACTAAAAACTATGCACTATGAATATATATATTATAAACATTAGCGTTATCACATCTCCTATTCAAACATAAGAATTAAGTTTTATTAATCTCCTTAGAGATTGCTGTTGCCTCCGTCTGTCTCGATGTAACGTGACATTAAAGATGTTGATACTGAGAAACACAAGCTGGGTTTATGTTTGTAAAATGTCTTTGAAAAGATTCATCCATCGTTTACATGGAGACAACATGGAGACAACATGGAGACAACATGGAGACAACATGGAGGAATCTTCACTTGAGCTTCCACTCGCTGTCCACCGTCTCATTTTCCTTCTTCTTCCACATCCGTGACGTGACGCGTTTACGTGGATCAGACACGTGATCGCACCAAACCAGGAAGTCATAACCGGATCATGTGATGATGATCAGCATGAACCCGCCTCTCGTTTAATCCGATGACTTGTGTCTGTGTCAACACGGACACAGAGAGTCGTGTTTGACACTGAGTTTAATGTAAGAGATATTTGTTTATATACGTTACACACTGCAGCTTTAAATATGAGTATGAGATATGAATATGATTTACTGAACTACTGTATGTCACTTTACAGAATAAATAATAAGAATAATAAGAATACTGAGAGTGCATGCTGCTTCTGTGTCTGACCCTCACATGTGTGAGAGTCGTGAGAAGCCCAATGTCTAACAGCAGATACTGTCTAACAGCAGATACTGTCTAACAGCAGATACTGTCTAACAGCAGATCCTGTCTAACAGCAGACTGACAGACAGCTCAGGTGTCGCACGCGCTCGTCGTCGCTGGTACGACATGAGCAGTGACAACAAACAGACAGTGGGGGAGATGAAATTACCAACAGCCGCCTGATGTCTCTGTGTATGACATTCAGCCTGGAGGAGCCTGCTGCGCCTCATCGCCACGACAACTGATGTTTAAAAAAAAAAAAGAAAAAGGGAAGGAATGGAGGAGGGAATTGCCAATGGGTTTAAAATGTATAATATGTATGTGGGAAAAGAGCAATAAGCTGTGAGTGTTAGCTCCTGTCGCTGAGCTACCTGCAGGGAAAGCTATTGGTGTCACTGGAAGAAATAAACCCGGGGAAAGAAGAATTGAATTGAAAGATGAAGAGCGGAGAAGAAGATGAAGTAATAGTCTTCTTTATGGCATAACTGGGTTATTTTAGACACTCGCTTCACTTCAACCCTTCACACACACCCCCCCCCCCCAAAAAACTTCATATAAATTATTCAGATAGGTGATGGGGGGGGGGACTCATTTGCATATAGATAAAAGTCAGTTTAATATCATAAATTACCTTTTTATATGGCAATCTGCAAGATTTGGTTTTATAATCTCTCTCTATAGACGTCTCTGGTTGTGTGTGTGTGTGTGTGTCTCTTCTGCCTACCTGGCGTGTGTGAGTGGGGGTGAGGGGCAGTGGGGGTGGTGTGGACAGAGATATCACACGGGAAAAGGTTCCACATTCGTTTTGCTGCCTCGCCTTTAATTAATAGATTATGTACACACACACACACACACACACACACACACACATACTCCTGTCAGTCTCTCTCTCTCTCTCTCTCTCTCTCTCTTAGTCTCTCCCTCACTGCCCAGCAACACACACACACACACACACACACACACACACACACACGCACACACACACTGGTATCAGACACAAGCATGTCGGGTTGATGAATGGCTCAGTGAACAGAGAGTTGGTAAAAGTGGTGGATGGATGCAGCCAATGAGCTTTGATGAGTGTGGAATTCAAAATATTCATTCATTCATTCATTCATTCACTGTGGGCCACATGAGAGGCGCTGGAGCCAATCCCAGCTGACTAAAGGCGGGGTTCACCCTGGAATTCATTGTTCATTGTGCATGAATGTTTCAACAGGAAGTCATGGTACACGGGTTTATACTTACACATATACATATGAATATACAGTATATATACATATATATATACATATAGTTGTTTTTAGATGTGTGATGTGTGATGATGAATCACTCTTTCATTAGGTTTCTTTGCAGCGTAGGCAGTCGTCGACCGTCGTACTGGAGTAGAAGTGATGTTTATGTGTATGATGTGCATCATACACCTGTAAGTAGATGCAGTGGAACATGGTCTCTGAGCTGCCCCGTGATTGGACAGATTATTGGGATCATTATTGATCAGTGAGGACAAACACACCCAGCCTATGAAACTCTAAACATTTCATTATATAGTATGTGCCTTTAATGATTTGAACCATGTCCAGCTGTAGCTCTGTTGCTAAGCAACAACATGAGAATCTTATAGTGTGTTGATCAGAGTTGAATGAATGTTTCAGAATTGTAATTGGGACAGGAGCGTCCCATTTCACTTCAGCCTCTACAGTATGGACGTTTTTTCACTCAAATAATATTATAATAAAAAGTGAACATCTGAATAAAACACCCATGACTTTGCAACAACATACCTGAGAAGTTAAGATTCAGTGCATTCTTTACTCACTTCTTCAATCTCATTTTCACAGACTTCATGTGATTTGTGGTGTTAGTGTTTTGATCTGTATTATCTTGTGTTTATTGTTCTTTTGGGTTTCGTTTATTTGGACATGTGTTCTGAATTTGTGATTTTTGCCACTGTGTTGTCGTGTTTTTGTCCCCGAGTCTCCTGGTTTTTTTTGCTTTGTCTGCACTTTGTAACTTGTCTTTTTAAAAGTGCTAAATTATTATTATTATTATTGTAGATTGAATTGTAGTATTGAGTATTTTTTAGGTGTTTAGTATGATAATTTCTGATGAAGTGCTAAATTATATGTCTGTATATATATATATATATATATATATAATATATAAATAAAACATATTTAAATAAATGGTGACACGTTTCCAGAACGTCATTATACAAGAAGCATATAATCATATTCAATATCTGTTGAATATCAAGTTATGCAAAAAGGAAGTTTATTATTGTGTCTTATGTAGTAAGATATAATATAGTATAGGATCATTTTAAATGATGTGACAGTGTAAGTGCATTAATGTTTGTTGAAATACATGAAATAAACGTGAAAATATCAGCTGTTCATGGAGCGATGAGGAGAGCGTAACCTTCCTCACATCAGTACATGAATCTCCTCCTATAAAAACACCCCATATGTTGCACAAGTAGCTCATTACGACCTGCAGTTACATTTTATTGCAAAGCAACTGAAAGAGCATCAGTCTTTACAGCAAATGCCCTAAAATGACATTTACTTAGCAGAGAAAAAACCTCCAGCATCGTTATTATGATGGATGTAAAAGAGCGAGGGTTACAGGAGTTTATCTGGAGTTTATCTGGAGTTTATCTGGAGTTTATCTGGAGTTTATCTGGAGTTTATCTCCTGCCACACTTTAAACTTCTGTGACAGGATTCGAGAGCGTTTATAAAACAAGTAAAACAAGAATAGCCACCAGGGGGAGACTCCACTCACTACAAACAGTTTGAACCAGCCGTCCAATCAGTTCCACTCTACTCTATCCAAACTATGCGGCACGGTGGTATAGTGGTTAGCACTGGTGCCTCACAGCAAGAAGGTGCTGGGTTTGCATGAACATGTCCCCATCAAACATCCATCTGACCACAAAATGCTGTTGTTTAATGTCAATAAAGATCCTTTCATTCCGTATTTCATTGACTTTTCATTGACATCATCAGGTCTATTGAAGAAGAAACTAGTGATCGAGTGTTTGACATGAAATGAATGATGAAGCGCAGAGATGTTGCTAAAACACTGGGTCTGGGAACAGGTGATGGACTTTCCTCTCTCATGTGACACCTGTCTGTCTTTAATGAGGAGTTTCAGAGCGGAGCAGCTGGAGAAAGAGATGTGAATCAAACCATGTCCTTGTGGGCGAGGGGGGCGGGGCATGTGATAATGGACTCTGCACGATAATCGCGGTGCGTTCACCTTGATGATCAATGTAAGTCATAAAAGTCAGAGTGACATCAATCTCCAAGGTCCTCAGTGAAGCGAGACACATAAAAGCAGACGATTCCTCTCTTCACCTCGGGGGAGAAAAAATGCAAATAAAATAGAGATTATAAAAAAGATAACGTGTGAGCTTTGGAAGATGAGAAATGAAAAAAAGAAAGATTTGTATGTCCAGAGGCGACACTTGAGATGAACGAAGCATGTCTTAAATGACCGTGTAATAAAGGTTTTACCTCAGAAGGTGGGCCGCCTCACACACACACACACACACACACACACACACACACACACACTACATTGACACTTTAACGGTACCAGATTGTGTAAAAAAGGACACAATCAGATTTTCCCATCTGTGTCAAATCCTGTTAGTAATGTGGCATGTAAAGATGGGAGTGTCCTGATGTCTCGTGGACAGTGTAAGACACTGATTGGATAACATGGACCGATGGGAACAGAAAAGAGAGCAGCATGGAGTCTGCAGTCTGCAGTGAGTGTGACCTCATCACCAACATCAGTCAAAGAAAGTCAGCAGCAGATAGTTCCTCTGCATGGACTCTGGCTCGGTTCGATGGACCCAACCCTCATCCTGGGGTACAAACATTCAAGAAAACCATCTGGATCTGCTTCAAACCGTGACCGGCCCGGTGAGCTCTCGATCGCGGTCATAAAGAAAACCGAGCAGAAACCTCTGAGATGCCTGCAGCGTTCTCTGCTCCTTCATAGGAGATGTTTACACCATCTTGAATTCACCTGCACACACACACACACACACACACGTGATGAACCGTGTCAGCATGAATGTGCTTATTCTGCAGATGTTGTTTTTATTTATTTAGAAATGATTGAAGTGTTTTTATGTCATTTTCATCTTATTGAAGTCTTTGTACAAAATGACAGCAATGAAAAAGTCTGGGTTCAAATGTTGATCGATCACTCACTCACTCACTCACTCACTCACTCACTCACTTGTTCAAAGTTGTGTGAAGTTCTGTAAATGCCAAAAACCTGTGAGCTCCAGACGGGAGTTTAATGTCCGCGAGGATGACGAGCACCTACTTATTGGGCTTAAAACTTTATTGGATGTTCTGTTAAAATGTCATGATGATCCAGCGTCTGTGTGTCCACACTGTGCTCATCTCCTCTTACACTGGAGTCATGATTTTATCCACTCAGGACGTGAACTCAGCCGTCCCACCTCTGTGTGTGTGTGTGAGAGATATTTGTGCTTTAATTACTCGTTGAATAAAAGAAGTGTGAGGACGGTGAGTTTATTAAAATAAAAATACAGTAAAATCTTTAAAATATGTGTCCCTTCTTATGACTTATCCAATTTAATCCAATGTATTTATAAAGCACGTTTAAAAACAACATTGTACAGCGATCAAGTTGACTTTTTTATTTTTAATGACATAGTTATTTAATGATTTCATGTCATGATTGGCAGCTGAGACTCGCTCACGATCACTAAACACATTCACTCGTGTATAATACGATGGAAACAAGGCAACAATATAATGAAGCGTTCATTTGCTTAGCTGAATAAGTGATTAGAATACACATTGTTACGTTCCTGAAGCCATGCTACATTACTCCACATGATGAACTGTATCCTGCATCACACAGTCCAGCTGTTGCATTAAGTCTTCACAACAACAGCTTGTGGAACAGATTTGCTGTAAATCTTCTCGTCATTAATGAAAACCACAGAAGTTGTTTATAAATAAATCAAATGTTAGAAATAAAACTGAAAACCTCACTTACATGCACACAATCCACCAGATTCACCTGTTTACATGAATACCTCCATCACATTCATGTGTTCATGACACCCTGCTGTGTTTATGTGTGTGTGTGTACCCTGCTTTCAGCCATACTAACCCAATGAATGCTAATGTAAACAATGTGTGACTGTGGAGGAATAAAAATGTGTTCCATGTTGTTCACCTCGTGAGTCTTTATCTTTCCCTCGCACACATGACAGTTCCACGTTTGTCTGATAAAAGCAGCAGCAACTCTGTGAGGCAAGAATGCTAGCCACTTTACCACCATGTGCCCCACTTCCTGAAACCTTTGACAATATGAAGTTGTGTCGATGAGAAACTTGACTGACAGCTCTTTCACCGTCCTTGCTTGTAACGACTGATGCTTTTTAGAGCCACTTTTCATACCTTTACTTTTTAACAGTTAACCAGTTAACCTGTTAACTGGTTAACTGGTTGTCAGCATGCCACTCTCAGCTGACATAGGGCAATAGGTGGGGGTCACACCCTGGACAGTTCACCAGTCCATCACAGGGACACACATCGAGACAAACAACCATTGACTCTCACACCTACGGTCAATTTAGAGTGTTCATTTGACTTAATCCCCATGTTTTTGCACTGTGGGAGGAACCCAGAGAACCCGGAGAACCAGGAGAACCAGGAGAACCCGGAGGAATCCACACACACACACACACACACGGGGAGAACATGCAAACTCCGCCCACTACATCGACCGTGTGGCTTTTGGGTAAACAAAGACTGTAATTTGCTGCAGTCTGCCACAGCCACAGGTGAAAGTGTTGACTCTCTCCTGCAGGGAGGACAAAGACATCGCTGAAACAAGCCCTTCAAAGACAATTGTGTCTGTGTGTGTCTCAGAGACAGTGGGCGGAGCAAAAAGGATTTTAGCCACAGCATCGAGTGACAAATGTCAAAAAACTGGAGCATGACCTTATCTCTTACTTCAGGTTACAGCTCTGTGAGATTCTCCACCTCTCACTTCACTGTGACTTGACCATGGAGACAGAGTAAGAGAAGTCATTCAATTCAAATGTCACAAAAATAAATAGTCAAATTTCATTTCATTCAATTCATGAAAGTGCACTCGAGCGTGATAAACCGTCAGAACGAGCTGTTTATCATCCGATGTGATTTTCTTCTCCTGCAGCGGCAGCAGCAGCAGCAGCAGCAGCAGCAACAGCAGCAGCAGCAGCAGCAGCAGCAGCAGCAACAGCAGCAGCAGCAGCAGCAGCAACAACAGCAGCAGCAGCAACAGCAGCAGCAGCAGCATTAAAACCAGAGGAAGCTCAGCTTCAGTTGATCTCTATGAGACGACAGAGCATAGGTGACTGGATACATGTGGCACTTCCAGGGAAGCTCGGCGTCTCTGGGAGGAAACAGAGCAGCAAGGACGTTGGGCTGATGCATGATGATGTTGTAACATCATTACATTGTAACAGATTACAAAAGGATAACTTAATACTAACTAATCTCTATGTCATGTAGGATTTATTTATCTAGCACATACAGGGAATTCAATTTGTTTGCACGTTTTCTGTCTCTGATGCCATGATCTTATACATTAGAGCAGGTTTTTTCTCCCTTCATGTCCTGATGATTTTTGAGTGTCTGTGATGTCGTATACTGCTGTTTATTCTCCTGGGCGTGGTTTTTCATGTTAGTCCGGGTACAGGTGTCTTCCACACCCTCACTCTTGTATTTATGAGTGAAATTTAAAAGAAAATGATGATAATTCTCCTTCACTATCATCTTTATTATTATCAGTTTAACTCATAATGTGACTAAAACTGAGAATTAATGAAAGAAAATAAAAATAAAAATACATTTCAGCACCAGCTGCCACTGCTGTGACATGATGAGAATGTTTTTCATAAAGTAATAAGTGACCGTAGGTTGGAGAGCTTTTGTTTGCTTTTGTTTGATCATTTATCGATGTCGATGACTAACGCTCATTCGCCCGTCGGGATTCATGCAACTGAAGAATGTGACGACGCCTTTATCCAGATGTTCAGTAATTATCAAGCAAATCTTAGTCTTTGGTGTTCAGATGTGATGTTTGTTACATTCACATCACATGTGTTTGTTCTTGAAAAAGAGAATTCAGACTTTTCCTCCTGACTTTCAGTGAGAATGTTTTCCTCCTCTATTGTGTACAATATATTCTAATCTTCAAGCCGTCAGTGTTTTATGTGCAAGACAATTGACACCATGGAGTGTTGTGAGATAGAAGCAGCATCATGTGTCTCTGTGTGAATCTGTGAACTCGGATGTTCTCGTCTGTCTGTGTCTGTGTGTGTGTGTGTGTCTGTGTGTGTGTGTGTGTGCGTGCACATCCAGATCAAGCTGCGTTCAAGTCTGAATGTTCCCATGGATTAGATTAGACCACCTCCTCACTTTATGTCCTCTTTAAATCTCAGTTCATGTTACTGCAGCGTGAGTAGAGCTGTGGCTTTCTCTCTGACTTACTTTAGAGAGTTTCAATTAGATGGATGGATAGATAGATAGATAGATAGATAGATAGATAGATAGATAGATAGATAGATAGGTAGATAGATAGATAGACAGACAGACAGACAGACAGATAGACAGACAGATAACTTTATTTATCCCAAAGGGGAAATTGGGTCATCGTAGCAGTGGTACAAATAAGTCAAACACCAAGGGTCCAAGGTTTTAGACCCGCCCCCTGTACACATACAAATATATATATATAAATAATTCATCTTCAATTTCTGCCAAATGAAAATAATTTCACCTAAATTTTCCACGGTGAACCTTTAAATGAGCGAACAGTGGTGCAATTACTTGGAATGCCTGTAAGCTGTTTCATGAAAGTAAAAGAATGAAATCAGTTTGAACCCTGTTAGATATTTAACCCTCACAAGGAGAAAAAGAACCACATCAAGCTGCAGCTGCCTTCACCAACTGGAGTCCTGCGTTAACACAGAACACTCTCATGTGTCAGGATGTCAGACAGGAAAGTGTCGGCTGATTTAATTCCTTCTCTGAGGGAAGCAGCAGATATTTGACTTTCATGTGCAGAGAAAGTAACATCCCATCAACTTACTGTAGCTGAAGCCCACGAGGCCAAATGTAGCCACTGCATTCAGATGTGCTAACATGTGGTGCAGTGAAAGCAAATCCTGTATCTACTGTGAGAAAAAGCCTTAAAGGGATCAGAGTAACACTGTCCGTGTCTTTATTATCCACTCATGTCTTTCACAGTCTCCAACATTGTGTCAAAGCACCGGGTTTGTCGTCTCCTGTGGAAAAGTGCAGATTTTAGGTTCATGTGTGAGTCTTCTCGTTCTCACGCTGCACTTCTGTGACATCACTCAACATACACAGCTCCAAAAACAGAAGCAACACGCAACTCCATCACACGTCTGTTCTGTGAGATGCACCTGTCCAGGTGAGAAGCACCGACTGTGAATCAAGCAGGAAGCATGAGGCGGTGTCCTCCAGGAGGACACATCAATGCACGATGTGTCCCAGCACAGTGTCAAGAGCATGGAGGAGATCCCAGGACACATGGAGGACAACAAGCCAGCAGCAGGACCTCAATCTGCTCCTTAAGGAGGAACAGGAGGAGCACAGCCAACAAATGACCTGCAGCAGCCCGATCACACCAGGATCGGCAGATCCACCATCGATGCTCTGTGCTCTCCAGAGCGTCCTGCTGCCTGCAACACAGATCCAGCAGGACCGGTTTGGCGGTGGGTCAGTGAGGGTCTGGTCTGAGACATGTCCTTGGAGGGCCACACAGACCTCCATGTGGTCAGAGGTTCCCTGACTGCCATTAGATCCTCAGACCATGTGCTGGTGCAGTGAGCTCTGGTCTCCAATACTTTAAACCTGAACTCTCTCTTTTAAGAAATAATCATTAGCTCTGGACATGACTTCCAGTCAGGGCAAGAACTGAGTGACTAAACCAGTTTAATGACTTTAGTTTGTAGCAAATCATCAACAAAATAAAACCGAATAACTTAGCTGAACATTATTTAGATATCTGCTTATATCTTAAGACATGTGCTCTGATGATGAGGCTCATAATTATGATCAAATGTCATGTGGTCGACCCGTCACTAAGCAAAATGTCAAAACCAATATCACCAATCTCAGAATGTCCCTCAATGAGATATGAATTAAATTCAAGAAAGTTCTACCGATTACAGGGACAGAGGGACAGAGACAGAGACAGAGGGACAGAGACAGAGACAGAGGGACAGAGACACAACAGCCACCCAGCAGATGCTAGAGGAGACTAAACCATTTCTTTGTTGGACTCGTGGTTTATTGATGTGAGATATTATTAAATCTGCCAGTTCATGTTAAAATACGTCCATAATAAAAGTTACGTGATGGGACATTTGAACTCTTCCTGCATTTGTTCAGTTTCCACGTCACAATAAAAGTGGGCTGTTCTCGGCTCCACACACACTTTAACGTCGAGCTTATAGAAGCAGCCGTGTTTCCAGTGGTGACACAATGAAAAACAAAAGGCTCTCCTAATAAAACTTACACCGTCTTAACTCGACCATATCCATCTCTGCGATGATTCAGACGGTTTCAGTCAGAAAAGGTCGGGGTCGTCTTCGGTCAAACACAAAAAAAACTTTGATTCGGTCAAATCAAAGTAAACCATCAAGTAAACAAAGCTGACACGGACTAAAATATACTGTAAATGTACGTATTTAACAGGTAAAGACGCAGAAAGCAGATATTTTTTAGGTCAAAGTAACTCAACACTAGTCAGCTGTGCTCTAACATTTTAATAGGGACAAACATGGTGTAAACCCATGAGAGGGTTTAAGATCAGAGAAGCCTTTGACCCGTCATCTGTGTGCAGAGTGATGGAGAGCAGCACCGCGGTGTCCTGCCCTCATGATGTATGAGTCACACCACTTATTGATTCTGCCTTGATACATCAGCTCATCTTTGTTTCCACAGCAGGATCCAGGAAGTCTGTGTGATGACGGATCAGGTCATCGCTCCGGTCCCAGGGCCTGACTGTGGAGCGTCCATCATCACGCAGTCATGCCGATGGGCCCGGTTCCTAACGTGAGGCCAGCTTACATCAACACATCAGCAGCATCTTTATCACTTTCACTCATTTATAGACACACATTGAACCTCAGTGGTTCCCTGTGATCACCAGGGTTTCAGGCCCACAGGGTGAAACTGCTGCTTAGATACAAGTTTATTATTGTACATGCTCACACCATGACACTATTTCATTCATTCATTCAATTCATTCACAAAATAACTACAAATATCCTCATATGTTATATATTGAAAATAAAATCACATCACAATCCATTCACGACTTTAATCGATTTCCTTTTCTCCTTAAAATCAAACTACAGATGATGGAGAAACAAAACACAAGCCTTGAAAGAAGAATATAAAGAAGACGCTCGGCTCGGCGTCGTAAGCAAGAGAACAATGTTGCTCAAACCTGGGGTCAAACATTTTCAGCATGTGGATAAAACCTGACTTTTCAACTGTATATAAACTCTTTAGAAATAAGAAACAATGGTGTCAGTAATAGCTTTCTCGTCTCACGGTGTGCAGTGTGAAAATGACTGTGCTGCTGAAGCCTGTGTTTGTCCTTTATCTCTCACTGAACGTCATTTCTCCCACTCGACTGCCTGACGCTGTTTGAGCTGCTGGAACAGATTTGTTGAGCTGTTCCTTTTTAGTTGCAACAGCTTTCAAACAAACCTGTGAGTGGTTTGTTCGTGGTCTGACGCCCCAAACCGAATCAGGTCCAAACCACTGACAACACTGCGCCTCTATTGAGGACAAGCTCTTCCCTGCGAGCTGCCATGCTGTGTGCATCTAAGAAGAAGCCGGGGGAGGGGTCAACCAACCACGGGAACCCACGGAGAGCGTCGGCGGTGCCCAAAAAGGTCAATTTATGGCCAAACGTTACCCTGACATTTACATCTGATACCGATAGTGTTTGCACGGCATTGATAAGACTCCTGTCGTCACGTCCTCATTCAAAACTAAAATCTACACATATTATATTATAAAATATATAAATGACCATGAAGGGGAAAAACAACTATCACAAAAACTCAGGCTTTTTGAAGTGCAGGTGTATAAAGGCCCTGGTGTATGTCTGCACACATGCCGCGCGACGTCGGGGTCCTGTAGTATCTGGCGTCACCATTGGGTGGCGGTACAAGTCTGGACGCAGGGAATCGGACGCGTTGCTATATTTTCAGTTAAAATATAACTTGTTTTTCTCCTTGAAGAGATGCTTCGATATCAGCAGGTCAGTAATTACGCAAACACCCGAGAGCGGCTTCAGACATTCTACTATCCATGCTCAAAAGCTGCTATTAGCATAGCATGTAGAGAGCTTGGAAAAGTGACAGCTGAGGTGATGAAGAGGAAGATAGATCAGAGTGTCACGGTTAGAAAACAGGCAGCAGAGAGAAGAGCAAGACGTAAGAGGAGTAGATGGTGTCAGTTGGCAGGGTGGGAACTGCATCAAGAACATCTACGTCTTTGTCCCGAGAATTGGACTCAGCAGAAGCTCAATCTCGTTTATTCTAGATCCAAAATGGAGTCTGGGCTTCTTCCCACCCTGGGACTGAGCTGCTTTCAGGAGGGAAGAGGATGGACAAAAGAGAGGTGAGTGCAGAGCTACAGAAGAGTTTTATTAGACATGCTACAGAGGTAATGCAGTATACACAAGAGACCACGAGAGGGGAAACTCAAAAAGCAGGACACCAAGTCGCACCTCTCCTTTGTTAGAAAATAATTCAGCCTTTAATTGTGCCTCAGAACTTTACCAAATCCATACATTTTGAGCTGTAGAAAAGTCAGACTTAGAGGAAAAATATACAGAACTATTATTTCTGAGATGTTTAGTGTATAAAAAACAAGTGGGAATTAAAGATTTCATTATCCTGAAATGCAACATTGAATTGTTTTCAATTTTCTTTTATGAATTAAAGGAACACTAAAGGCACAGAAACTTTGGTCCGACTGAGTAGCCCTCTCCATGTAAACTGTCACATGACGATGAAATCACAGTGGACTGAACTTCTATCTGCTGCCACGGCATGCAACACTTTCTCATGTGAGATCCTATGTCACGATACATGCTTAGAAAACCATTGTCACTGACAATTACACCTCACCCATGTGGAACAAAAGCACACAGAAAGAAGAACTTCACCAGGAGCTACATTTACAGAACTTTCTCTTGAGCCAAAACCGTGGAAAAACATGTTTATGGAATAATTCAGGGGGGTCAAAGTGGGAGGGCACCCAGAGCAGAGCTTAGCAAATGGTCAATTAAAAAAAAAATCCCGATCATGACCTCTGTGTGTGTGTGTGTGTGATGTTAAGAGATTAACTAAAATGACTGTTTTCAGAGTCAGAAACTAAAAAGATGTCGATGTCAGTGTGAATGAAATGCTGGAAAACTACGGCTACATCCACTGTTTTCTTTATAAAAAGTATTTAAAAACAAAAACCATCTGCATTCACAATCTTGATGTAACATTTTCTGTCCAAATGCATCAGAACTGTGACTTTCTACCAATTCTGAGAAGACTGTTATTCTTAATCACATTTGTGCTGATGCGTTTACCATCTGCTCCAAATGCTTCTTTAAAACTAAACTGGTTCACTTCTGTCACCTTTGTTTCTGTGCTTAATAAGGATTTACAGATCAGTTTCACATCCACACGTGTGCCGTGGCATTGTTTTCAAAAGGTCTGTTTCTGTCCAGACTACAACTCAACCCAAGAGGTTTCAAATTAAAACAGAGGCAGTGACTTTCCAAATTTCCGTCTCGGTAGCGACGACAGAAGGTCAAATCAGACGTTGATGCATTTTAAAACAAATGAAATAATGTGTGGGTGTAGCATAAGACGAGGGGCTGTACCGGGGGGGCCCCACAGCCTCAGACTTTGAAAACCCCTGGAATAATGAAGTTCAAGTTAAACTGCCAGTTACAGGCTGCTGTAAAAACCTCGGCAACATTCCTCTCTGTTCTGCTCCTAACTAAAAAGAAAATGTCATGAATCTAAAAGTGTGGAACAAAAGAGAAATCAAAAACTATAATAATGACGTCTGCAGGATAACAAAACAACTCGCATTCTCATCACACCAAAAAACAAAATCAATACCAATGTGCCTCTAAAGCATAGGAGGATAGTTATGAAGATGACTATCTGTATAAACTGTTGATCATGTCAAGTAAGGCACATGAGTACTGTCTCTTTTCAATTAAATCAAGAATCAAACATTGATCTACATCAAAACTATTATACAGAGGGACAATCAATCGTGTCAAGATTTTGACATAAAAATACAGAGGTACAGTTAAGAGAAGCTGGGAGGCGGAGCCTGTTCACACCTGCTAACATCTGTCTCAGGTGAACAGCTCTAAACACAGGTGTGAAAACACGCGGACACATGTTTGATCAGATCACTGAGTTCAAACCCGACCCAAACCCAGTGTGGACACAGAACCACTGACATGTTCACCCGTGGGTGCTTTTCACAAGTTACGCACATTGATACGAAAACATATACGTACGGCACTGCACTGTGTGCTGGGCCTGACAAAAAAACATACAAGTACAATTTCATATTTCATATCAGGTTCCACTGGGTCCACAGGTGGTGAATGGAGACATATTCTGAGAGAATCGACTCAAAGGTGTGTACTGATGTGCTGAAGAGCTGTTCTCTTGCGATTAAACGACATGAAACAGATCTTGTTACCAGGTCTGACCAGGGCTACACTCAGCTGTTCTCTTCAAAACAAACAAAAAACAAAAGGTCAAAGGTTTCAGTGTCTCTGAAGGAATGACAGTTATCAACACAACTGATGAAATCCACATGGTCCCCCCCCAGTGTCCAGACACAGTCTGAAAGATGTCTGACCGAGTTTGTGGGTCAGGGTCACATTCTTAAATAGTGGACTTGGAGAAGGAGACTCTCAGGTGCTGGTTGCCTCCCATGTTGTAGTTGTGAAGGTCGATCAAACCCTGGGTCGCCTCCTCCACCGTTGACATCTGGATCAAAGCCATTTTGCGATCCCTGAGGAATGTGACAGAGCCGTTAACTCCCACAGGGAAATACAAGACAAGAGCGGGAACCGTCAACCATAATATGAGCTGTGTCCAAACTCGGGGTCCAACATCGTCAATGCAGTGACGTGAGACAGAGACAGAGAGACAGAGTGTGTGTGTGTGTGAGAGACAGAGACTGAGAGAGAGAGACAGAGTGTGTGTGTGTGAGAGACAGAGAGACAGAGACAGAGAGAGAGAGAGACTGAGACCCTAGCCTACTAAGGGCCATGTGAGTCGGGATCCAGCAGAAATGTCTTGCATTTAAAGGCAGTTTTTTGTCTCTCCACTGACACAAAGTACTTGCTCATCGTGTAAAAATGCTGGTTTTCTCTTTCTCTCTATTAAATGATGAGATAATGCTTGTTGTGATTTAGCGCTATAGAACTGATATAGACTGATTTAAATACTTGGTCTTGCACTCACTGCTGTTATTTAGCAACAAAGCTGCAACAGGACACGGTACAATTATCATGTTAACTTGTCTTTGAGAGGATGCCTCAGGTGTTTCGATCGTGTCATTTATCTCATTGTTGTGCAGTGTATCCTGGATTAACTTCACCTGACGTGGAGTTAAATGCTCAGGAATAAAAGGATGCATTTGTCATGGCTTCTAAATTATACAGCCGAGTCACGGCTCTGTGAAGCAATCAGACTTTCAAACTCTGCCTCTGACGGACGTACCCTCCCTGCATTTGGACATAGCTTAAGTGTCAGTAAAAACAGAGCAACATATAAGGTCTACATACTGGAAAAACTTGAATGCTTTCACGTTGCCCCCAGTGTTGGAGAAGAGCAGTCGCAGGTCATCCTCCGTCACATCTTGTCTGTTTTAAGAGGAGGGCACAGATTACAGTCAGGAGGGGCTTCTGCCCTAACGGCACACTCAGACTTTGAGAAGGACAAATTCTTTGGCTTCATGCACTTGAAAACAACAGGATTCTTACGGGATATTGGAGAGGTGGAGAGTGGCAGAGGGCGGGAAGATGTTCTGGAAGTTTTTGGATCCGGGTTTCTTAAAGCGGTGAAGTGGCGAATTGGCGTAGTCTTTAGTGAGACCCTGGTCGTCCAGGCCGTCACGGGGCAGCGCCACAGTCTGGTGCTTGGAGAGCGTCACTCGGATGATCTTCCCATACATCTTTTGGCCGTTCAAGTGACTCATTGCTTCGGCACCGCAAAGAAAAGGACGGTTCAAAATGAAGATGTAAACGTAGAAATAACGACAGCTGAACCAGCAACTGTGTGAATCATAAGATTCAGGAAGCATTTACCAAGTCGACTGCTGTATCTACTGTACGTGTTACCCTAAAAACCAACGGTGCATTAACATCCATCCACACAAAAAGTTAAACTGCAAGAAACCAAAGACTTCTCAAATGTGTCAAACAAGAAAAGGAAATCACACGTTTTGCAGCACCAACATCTCCAAGACATAACCTACAAAATCAATGCAGAAATACGTAGAATTAAAGTGACACGAATCTCACAAAGACACAAAACTGAAGTTCACTTGTTCAACTTGAAATATCCTATAAAAAAATGTGCATGGCATGAAATTATGAAGACGAGACTGAAAGTGAAGGAGAACGTCTGCTAAAATCAGAAGTATCAAGATATTTGATAGAGATATCAAACATATCTTAGACAGTTTAATCCTGAGCGTTTGTAGAGTATAGTGTAGTGCGGAAATTTATATCACAGTATTTTTCAAAATTTCATCTTTCTGTTTTTCATATACCAGTCATGTGGTATACAAACAATACTGGTTTTAAGTATGATCCAGTAAACCGTTACGAATCAGTCAGTATTGATAATTATCATGACAACATGTAAGATCTGATTTAAAAAAGAAACAATTAATAATGGACAGAAAACAACACACAGAAGTACAATATGTGTTGTTACTGAATCTTTGGCGTGCCCTTGTTGGGTCTGACATCTGCTTACCGAGCTGGGCCTGGTTGGCGTCGGACATCTGAATGAGAGCGCTGTCCTTCTTATTGTAAAGAATTTTTACCCTCTGGACATCACCATAGACTCCTGCATTAAAGCCGCAGGCGGGAGGAGAGGAGGTGAGGTGGAGAGAAAGCAAACATGGAAAAAGTTAGCACCAGAGAGAGGTCGATATTTCAAGACAAGAAGGAGAGAGAGAGAGAGAGAGAGAGAGAGAGAGAGAGAGAGAGAGAGAGAGAGAGAGAGAGAGAGAGAGAGAGAGAGAGAGCATAAACAAGACAACACAGACTTCAGAGTGAGATATGTGAAAGGTAAAGAGAGAAGAGACACCCTCTAAACAGAAACGTGTCACATGGCTATAAATGCAAGAACAACATGCAAGAAGAATGCCTTAATCGTGCATTAACTGATGACTACACAGTGAAATTTAGGGTCAAGTAATCAACATTAACCCAAACCAATAAACTGGGGCAACAAGGTTTTACAGATTATCAAACAGGCTATAGTGTGCAAATAAATAAACATTTAGATGTTAATAATAAAATATAATATCAGTAATAGCAATACTTAGAATAATGATAAATGTGTCAAAGGCAGAATGAAACCAGAACAAAAAGAGGTGGTAGAAGAGAGAGGGGAGAGAAAGAGGGAGAGCGAGGGAGAGAGAGAGAGAGCGAGAGAGAGAGCTAACGATAACATACCGAAGAGGGTAAACAGACTTTGGGGCGTAACCATCTTTAGAGGGAGAGAAGAGCAACAAGCAGCGTGAGACAGGTAGAGAGGTAGAAGAGTCGGAGCGGAGCGGAGGTAGAGATGGACAGATCGATCCAGAACGGAGGTAGGTAGGAGGAATGGTGGTTTTTGTTTTTCCCCCCGGAGAGTGATGGAGGTGGTTGGGTCATGGAGAAGGGGGGAGCAGGCGGGCGGAAGAGGAGTCATGGTAGGGGTAATTAATTTAGGCAGGGTGATATGAGGGGTTAAAAATTCCCCACCAGCAAATGGAAGGAGTGGCAGGACGAATGGAGGGGGTAAGAGGAGGGGAGGGGTGGGGAGAGAGGGAGAGAGACAGAAAGAGAGAGGGGAGGGAGGGAGGGAGAAAGAGAGGGGGCAGGGAAGGTGGGATGAATGGGGAGGCATATGCAAATTGGGGTAAAAATAAAAAATAAAAAAGTGAGGAGGGGGAGGGACAAAAAATAAAATATAGGTCAGTACACTGGAATAATGCAGGTAGTTTGGTCAGAGATAATGGCTTGGATCAATGTTTCCTTTAGTCAAAATACAGCACTTGCGCCAAAATGTAGTTCACCCTGGACAAGCATGGGGTAAAAGTACATTCTGTCAAAATCATAATAAAAATCAGCAATATAAAGTCATAACCATGGAATAAAAACAACATGCAGCAGGTCAGAAATCTGAAGATCAACAATCTTTCAGCACAGGAAAATGGTATTACAACAACATGAGAAGAAGCTGAGGGGGGAAAAATTAGTTAAGAGACCATGCAGTTGAAATTTTGATCAGCTTCACAGCTCGAGCATGCATGAGTTGATGTGAAGGCCACTGGAGTTAAAAGTGGCGTTCACACAAGTCCGAGAAGCTGAGAGAAGACTTAAGCACAGTATCTTAACAGGTTGTCACGGGCCGAGTTTGATTTAGATACTGTCAAAGGCTCCATGATGACACACTCATTCATAGCCAGAGAGAACAGACTAATGAGTAAAAGAGACAAATTAGATGCTATTTAAGTCACAGAAGAAAAAAGGCAGAGGAACAGGGAGGAGAGACAGCGAGCAAGCACTTCAGAGAGGCAGGTAGTTGTTCCCAGAACTGAGACACAGGTTAGGAGATCACGAAATGATTTCATATGAGCTTTCATATGAGCTGAGGAGAGGTGAGGAGAGCTTAGAGAGAAAAACAGAGGAGAGACAGTTAGCCGAGTTAGATACAGTTTGACAAGAGGAGGGAAGGCCAGAACATCAGAGGAGAAAGAGGGGGATTGCTTTTGGTGTGGTGATGGAAAGTGACAAATCCCCCTCTCTTATGAGGACACAATGAAAAAAGAAAAACACAACAGAAAGGCACTGGGTTTGTAAAGAACACTAGAAACAGCAACGAAAAGGTTAGAAGCAAAAGGTCCACTCCATATCTATGGAAAGTGTGGATTCCAAAAGTGGTTAAGGCTTAGGGAAGTTCAGCGACCATTAGGATTTATATTATATTACAATTAGATTTTTCACTGCGCTCACAAAAAGTTGTCAATTATTAGTGAATGAAAACGCTGTCTAATTAACCAACATTTTTTTCTGTTTCCTACCAAATTGTGAAGTCATTTGATTTCAATGTGTTTTTGAGATTTCGCCATATTTTTACAATTATACCCAAACTATAGTGAATTGCAATTTATTTGAACAGGATAATTGTGACACTACATTTCTAATATAGTCCCATGTTCATTAACAGTGACAAAATGACAAAAAGCAGCAAATATATCTCACCCTCTTCCATCAGCTCTCTTGTCAAAACTCCAGAGAAACTTTTTTGGCATCGCAAGTTATGTTTTTTGGAACATTAGTAACACTGGTTGATCTGTTTACCTGGAATGTTTGCGCACACATCTAAAAGCTTATGGAAATGGTAACTACTAGGATTCACCCATTTCCATTTATGAATCTTAAAAAGGTTTATTTATAAAAAAGTAAGGTAAAGTGTTTTCAGTGTATTTTACTGCCAATTTTACAATACAGGATAACAGGATAACAGGATAAGCATGGCACTGTATTGTCATATCCTCCCAAACCTAGTGAGTAAAACAAATCAAACTCAGAAATCCCCATTGATGACACCAACTACATGTCATTAGCCAGAGTACAAAGAGAAATCTTGTAGGATAAAAAGATGAAATATATAAAAAAAATTTCATAGTATTTACGTGCAAAATAAGTGGTTTATCTGACCTAATCCAAACTGAGGTCTCAGGTCAAGTATTTACTTGATAACTAGATAAATACCATCCTAATCAAGAGACACAAAGCAATACAAAATGAAAACAGCAGCACAAGCATGAAAACTGGTCATTACAAGCTTAAAAAAGATACTTAAAAAAACAATAGAGGAATGAAAGTGGTGGGTATGTGTGATGAAATCAAGCCTTAGATGGTCCATCTGACTGGTATGTTTGGATTTGTGTTACTGACCTCCTCGTTGAGGTTGCTGACCAGCAGGACCCCGCTGGACCCTGTCTGTCCAGCGAGGGCCACCCTCCCTGCAGCTGCAGCAGCCGCTGCCGCTGCGCTCAGAGGGCTCAGGGCTCCTGACAGGAAGCAGACACAACGATCATGGAATGGAGAGCAGCACTTCCACTTGACCAACACATTACAACACTGATGTAAGTTTTTCTACTGGATAGAATTATACTTCAGGGTCAGAGCACCAAGGCCTATTGTTTTCACATCAACGTTTTATTTCTCCTCCAGCGAGAAGGATTTAATTTTTGGCAGCTTGAACATGTACAATTTAACATTTGCCCAAAATAACGATTAAATGCTTATACTACTAAACTATACTATAAACAGTGCCACAAAAGTCTTCCCCTGATATCTAACACATTTGGTATATACTGTCTATTCATATCAAGTTCTCAAACCCAAATGGAGGCAATTTTGCATTGTATATGTTTGAGTGCTCCTCAGACTATAGTGACTCACGTTATCAAAGATGTCCTTGTTCCTGCTCTTGACTGTTCTATTTAGGACTAATGCCAAGTAAAATTCAAACACGTCTTTATGACATGGTTATTTCCATAAGCAATACAATATGCTAATATGTAAAAATAAACAACAACAACAACAACAAAAAAAAAACAATATAAAAAGGACAAAAAAGTGTGATCTACCTGGGATCTTACCGAGGAGGGAGTTGGAATCTTTACTGAAGGCAACAGCCACTGAGGGATCAATACTCGGCTGTCCGTCACCAGCAGGAAGTTCAGGACGTGTGTAGTCACGACTCTTATCGTTGTTGTACTTTACATTGAGGTTGACCAGCTTGGAAAAGTCTATACGCAGCGTGCAGCATGAGTTGTAGATATTCTGACCATCCAATGCCTGTTAGGGAAAAACAAAAATGATCATCTCTTGTGTTTCACCTTTACATTTGGCTGTGCGGAGGACTAATGGTGAAGTGGACAGCAGGTGACCTGTGATGAAAGCTGCCTAACATGAATATTAGTGGGAGCTGCAGCTAAATGACCACTTACCAGTTTAGCCTGCTGTGCATTAACAGGGTCACTGAACTGTAGAAGGGCCTGAAACTGATTGTTCTTGGTGAATGTGATTATCTTCATGACAGTACCAAACTTGGAGAAAATCTGCCGATAAAATAATGAAAAAAAAACAACATTTAAAAATATGATGAACATTCCTTAACATGACAAAACTCTCATGTCAAACAGTTCCTTACCTGTTGGAGCACATCCAGCGTCACAGGGTAGAACATGTTGTCAATGATGATCCGCAGCACTGGACTGGAGGCTGCGGCGAGAGCTTCTTGAACGTCTGAACTTGGTGACCCACCAGACTGGACAGCTGTCACCGCCTGCAGCACTGCCTGGGTCCGCTAATAACAAACAGAAATCATAACAATGACGTATGAAACTTATCTAATATTAAAACAGACAGCCTCTGAGATTGCTGCTGACAAAATAATTGTTTTATTTTTTAACCTACCTGATTTCCAGCATCAGTTTTCAGTTCTTTGTGATTGGAGTACTGAATATAGACGGGGACATTGCGGACATGTGGAGTTACTGTGGTGTAGTAGTTGACCATAGTGATGGCCGCCTCTTCTGTCCCCATCTCTAAGAATGCCTGGAATGAGGGGAAACAAACATCATTTATAAAACATTATAACTAACTAAAACCTAAAACCTCTAAAACAGTGTTGGGATCGACAATAAAATGTTTGTCAAGTTCAAGGACTACATTAAAGAAAATAAATGATATGGATACATTTAGCAAATTTACATGACAACTGGATAAACTTAGGTGCTCTAAAACATTTCACCATTCATGTATCCACCTTGTCATTGATCAGCAATTCTACTCACTTGGTTCTTTCCCTTTAGTGTGAGGATATTGGTGACTTTGCCAAAAGGCAGGCCGAGGGAGATGACTTCTGTCTCTGAGGCCTCGTTGGGCAGCTTCCTGATGTGGAGTACACGGGAGGGAGGAGCCTCCTCCACCCTCAGCTTTTTACTGTCGCTGCCATTGGAAGCCCCATCTGAAATAAGCACAAGCACAGATTAAATGCACCAATCCGCATCACATTTACCAAGTGCAAATAATGTTGAGTGGAGTAGGAACAGTAAGAGCAGTGCCTCCTATCAATTACCTAGACTGTGTTTCATCATAAATAGTGTATCATTGGTCAATAACAAAGTATCACAAAGTATCTGGATAAAAAAAACAATATAAAAAAATCGATTTATGTTGTGTTCTAAATTTACATAATTCACATAACATAATCTGAGTTGTCCACACTACCTTCATGGGAGTGCCTCAGTACCGTCTTTTGAACGGCTATTTAAAAGGAACAACTACACCAGCTTCCTTAAAAGAGCCGTAAATCCCATCTCTAATCAATGACACTATCAAAACAAATCGATATAGATGAGCAGTATCGATAACATCCAAACATAAACACACTCCAAAAGAGATTTTATACTAACATCTATACTGACATCGAAGACCTCTCACTTTTTTCATTCATTCATTTTTTAATCTTTGCATGTGTCAGTCAGACTCTTATTCCTGCATGCATGTGTATGTGCTCCCTCTGCCAACACAGATTTAAATGATTTTGTGGAAAACAATGGAAGAAATAAAAGGATTGAAAATGTTTTTAAGTCTGAGAGACACCCAGTGTTTATGGAAACTCTGATTTAATGGAGAATTGTGCAGTATATAAAAAACATCAAACCACCTGATCAGACGCTGCCTGCCTATAGCTAGCTTTGATTCATATAACAAAGAAATCATTGCAACTGAATATTTTTTGACATCATTTTGAGATTTGGGAAAAAACATTCAATATTTTCTTACATTTCATGGACCAAATAACTAATTGATTAAAATAGCTGACACATTAATTAGTAATAAAAATAATCATTAGTTGCAGCCCTAAAAGTAAATTCAAAATCTCTTCTTCAATTCTGTTAACAACTTCTTTTAATCCATTCAGATTCAAAAGAAAGACAAAGTAGCATAACTACATACACACATAACAAGCAAGCTGACGGACACATCTATTGTGATGATGAAATGTAAGGTAACTCCTGGAGCCAGCTGAAGGACAGTGTCTCATTTTCATCCAAACTTTTATTTTTCTAGGAAATCACTTTTACAAGTAATAACAAACATATAACAGTCACAAGCTAGCAAGAACTGTCAATATCGCTCAGTTACTTGACAGCTATTGGTAACTTCTTCCTCTATTCTACATTTAAAATCATTCTGAATGGTAAGAGAGGATGACTAAAGCCCTTCACAGACCAATCACTTAAAAGCATTGCATGACTCTTAAGTTGTTATTAGAGACCATGGCCACAAGTGTCTCATTATGGAAATTATATGAGGGCTGGCATTACTTTGTATTTTCATTGGGATATATGTCTTTTAAGTCCATCTATAAATCACCTGAACAATGGTTCTACACTTTACAAGTTTGAGGACATTTGTCTTGCATGGTATAAAGCACATTTAAACTTGCTTGTAACATTGAGAGGATTCTTCCCATAAAAGGTATTTATTTAATCAGTGTTTCCCATTAATTAGGCACACTGTGGCATTATTTATATTTGTATTAATCTTATTTTATTGTGAACCAAAAAGTGTTTCTACACTTTGCATAATAACATAATAGACCTCATCTGTGTGCAGCACCAGTAACAATCAACTGGAGCAGTTGTGCCCTCAACTGAAAAGTTATTTTGATGCATAATGAATAACAAACTTGGAATACCTTTTCTTCTGTCTTCTTTCGAGATTTTTGAGGCAATGCAATAGTCCTAATAATAATAATAATAATAATAATAATAATAATGGCAACTATTATCAAGCATTGAAGCATGAGGGTCAGCCTCACTAATTAGGTGTTTGCTTCTAAACATGCATAGTTTATTTTCGTCTAACCTTTATTTTTGTCTTTCTCTCCATTCAGTTAGACAGGAGCCCACAGTTGTTGCCAAGATGGTGAATTTTTATTTGTTATTGAACTATTCTGTGACATTTTTCAGTAACACACTATGAAATTCTCCAAATCAACTATAAACACATTTGATGTCTGATGTTGTTGGACAGCATGTCTTAAGAACTACTACTAGGAGACTATAAAACCAGCATCCAGTCAGTTTATTACAAAGCTTTTGCAACCTCCCTAACTGGTGGAGTCAATAGCTTGCCAGAGTTTTCCATTAGCACCAGCTGCTGGCCAATCAACCAACTACTTTATTACCACATTTCCTGAAATTGTGGCCAGGGCCTTTATTTACTTCGGCTGCTGAGATGCAGAAGTGCAGCAGTTGAAGTGTCACACACAAGCACACACACAAAGAGTGAACAGAGTCGATGAAGACAAACTATGCCCCCTTCACTGTCAGTTAAAGCTGGGCGATAATATGTTAACAAAGGCAAAGAAGACACCTGACTCAGTGCCCTGGAGAACACACTATGCAACAGTCTGAGACCCAAGTATGTGCCGGTGGCTCTCCGTTCAAAGCTAACGTGACTTCTGTACCACAACAGCAGACCAGAGTTTGTTTAGTTTAGTGCCCTGCCATAAGACAAAAGCGGTTCTATCACACACGCAATCACCTACTTTATTAACAAAGACACGGAGCAATTAAGCATGGTCTAAAATATCGTATTAAACGCCTGATAAAAAGTTATTGATCCTCGTTACCAACTCCATGGTCACGAGGAGGAATAGTGATTATATTGGACAAAGGACGTTCAAGCTGGAGCTGACTGGCAGGAGGAAAAGAGGAAGACCAGAGGGTTCATGGACGTTGTGAGGGAGGACATGAGGGACAGTTGGTGTAACACTAGCAGACACAAGGAACAGGGCAAAATGGAGGCGAATGCTCCTCTGTGGCGACCCCTAAAGGGAGAAACTGAAAGAAGATTTCACGTGGGTATCATTGAGCCTTTAAAGATATTACTGCTTATCGATCCTGGGCCATTACAGTAGTTTTATAGGTTATTTTTTGGAGAAAGAATTCTAAATGAATTTGAATTAAATAAATATATATACTTAATGACATATTAATATAAAAAACTTTTAATGTTGGAACCATTTCAGACAGTCTTCATAAACAGACAGCTATTAACTCATGGTGACAATTTAAGTGACTCATCATGGGTTCCTGCTAGCATAACACATCTCAGGTGGAGAGGTGGGAGACAAGCTTATAGATAAGCCATCTAACACCATGCATATTTCGGTCTATACATGGTGAACTTGTGTTTAGTGAGATTGTTCATATTTTCACCTTTACAAGCAAAACTCTTCTTGCACTTGAGATGACTGTGGTTTAGGTCAATTCTAGTGAAATATGATCAGACTTTGCAACGTTTAGTGTTTGTGTCGCTCTCGATGCACATGTGTGGGACATTAACGTCAGTGTTTATCAATATTTAGTACCGGGTTTCGGCACCCGTGACTATCAGTGCCTGGTTTACATGTATCTGGAGTGGTGACACATCCTGTTGAACAGGGCTCCCGACTAAATTTTTGCACGCCTCCTCATCCCAAATGTAAAAAAAAAAACAAAAAACTTCACTGGGTTACTGGCGTAAGGCTGACACTATGTTGCGCGTCATAAACCGAACTGTCCCAAACCGTGTCTCAAACCGTGACAAGCGTACCGAACGGGACGGATTTTTTGAATCAACCGTTCCACCCCTAGTATATACTGAACCGTGACTTTTGCGTAACCGTTAAAACCTCTATGAGTGACTGATTAAAATGACTTTTGCTTCAATGCCACCTGTGTTCATGCATGTGTGCATAAGCAGCAGAGAAGAGATTATCAAAGTAGTAAATGCAGGGAGTTTGATGGAGCACTGCTACATTTTACATTGTGAAAAAACAAACAGTGTGATGCTGGGATCGCGTTAACTGAGTAGTCTGTCATTGACGGATTGAAAACAGAGGGTGATCTACCATAACTTAAATAATAATACACAACCAACACTGTCTATAAGCACGTGTTGACCACCTGTAGCAGTGGTGCCGGCAGCTGTAATCATGTGCAATTAAATCTACTGCTGCAGGCCTTCTCCATTTTGTGCACAGAGTACATCACCGTGGTAACTACATCTATCAAAAAAAACATTCCCTGGAGCATTCAGAGCATTTTGTCATCAACTCCGACCTCGACACCGTTCTCAATGCTTCTCGCTATCGGGACCCTGACAGCGCATTGAAGGCCTTGGAGCACGTCTGTGACGGTGCAGCGTTGCTGCTGGTACAGACGGCGTGGATGCTGCAAGATTTCCTTCCAATGAAGGTGGTTGCAGGATCAGAAAGTCCCACGTTCAGAGGGTCTAGCTGATTTTATTCACTTCCCTCTGACTCTAGCCAAAGTGGTTCTGGTGATTCCAGTCTCAAGTGTGGCAGCAGCTAATATTAAAAACAACATTAAAACGGCAATGAGAAGTCATCTGTGTAAGACAAAGACACAGAACCTAATCACCTTGATGCGTGTGATTACGCTGAAACGTTTCAGTTGGTTCATTCAGGGCAGGCTACAGAAGACCAGCTGAGTTCAGTTTCATTTCTTGTAAATAGTTTGCTCACGTTTTAATTGTGATTTCCTAATTCTGTATCTTTGCATCTTTCATATTTCCAGAGACATTGTGCCGTGGTGTTTTCGTGGCCTGCTTTAAGCATTGAATAAAATTGTGCCTGGAAACTTAAAGCCCCAAGTACATGTTATTTAAATACCATTAGATAAGACTATGTGTCATTATCATTTAAAATAAATGATGGATTAAAATTTTACAAGCAGTCTAGCACAACCACTGCCGTAATGATACCATTTCCAACAGTCAGAATATTCTAGGGTTTTTTGTTATTTCATCAAAAGTTTTCCTTTCATTTATTTTGTTTCTGCCGATAAATCAGTAGAACTCTACACAATCCTGACCAGGACCTGTTTGACGCAAGAAGCAATGATGTTACAAACTTTTGGAAAAATGTCACAGCAGGAATGGAAGGTCCTTCACTGAATAAACTATATGCCCTCTATTCATACAAAACCAGTTATTCAAGCTCAGCGGTTGATATTCTACTGCTATAAACACAGAGGCAGCCTGAGAATTTCTATCTCACTTTGTTAGACAGTTCCCTGGGGTGACATGGGCTTGGATGTGGGCAGTGTGTAGCAGTGGCAGTCTGGGAACTTAATTAAAGAGACTAGTTTCCCCAAAACCCTTGTGTGTGTGTGTGCCTTAAACACTTATTTTGATAGTCTAACTTTGTACATGTGCTCTTTGTAGCGATGTGAGCAGCTTTTGCTGTCATCTTTAATTCTGCAGTCGTCTCTGAGACACTTCTGATATCGTCCTAACGGCGAGAAGAAATGAAAACGCAGTGATATTGACTATGTCTGTTCCAGTCACATGCTGTGGTGTGTGGGTGCCCACCTACAGAGGAGCGTGATGTTATTCCAACACTAAAAAGCTCCCACGAGAGAACAGCTCCTCACACGTAGCCTGTTTTTAGCCTTTGATTCCTCTCAACGCCGCATGTCACTACTGATCAAACGACTTCATGCAAATTCTGTCAATACCCCGCCCTATTCGGGGGTGGTCGGAACGAACTCACCACTGATACTGCTCATGCCAGAGTTGGGACTGTTGTACATACTCAGCTCGTCTGATCCTCTCTGTGGAAAGAAATGACAAAGACAGACAAGTCAGACAGTTGTAGAAAAACACAGACAAACAATTTCCACTTTCTAGACAAGCCTTCGACAAGAACAACAAAACAGAGCTCTCTGAAGACAGTTTAAAGGGATCACTCGGTCTTTATGAAGTCTGGTTGTCCTGACACATACTGTAGTCAAGGCTGACAGAGAGGACTGAGCTGAAAGTGTTCTCCCAATTTCACTTTGTATACCACTCGTTCTCCCTTACAAATTTTTTTTTTCACATGGCCTACTGTTGTCTTTTTCGGGCAAGTTTGTATCACTGGGTTAAATCAGAACAAAGGACTTCAAACACGAAAGTAACAAAATAACACATTTGACCGCACTAACGGAGGCGGCAGTGGATCAACAAATCTGTGTGCTGTGATATAATCTAAAATCAACAATTTTATCTATCAACTTTGGTGTGGGAAGTGGACGGTTACAAAGTGACAAACTTCAGTTTCCTGTCAGAAATCGACCAGAAAAACCAGCCAACAACTTCTTAGAATATCATAGACCTGAAAAGGGACCAATTTCAGCATGCAAGTGTTTTGGTAAATATCTACAATCTGTTTAACATTGTGTCCTTCTGGCAGACATGTTTTCTGTGAGAGTGAATGTGCATGTCTCAAGCTGGTTCTCAGTGCAGGGAGGCTCTCATCATGCAGACCGTGTGACAGTATCTCATAACCACACTTCAAAAAACCTGAACTCTCTCTTAAAAGGAACTAAACGAGGTTGGTGGAGTAGATGGAAGGGGACATAAAGCAGTGGAGTGGATTGGCTCCTCCTCTGCTGGTGTGGGTTTAATCTAGCTGAATTTAAGATGTCAAGATGTGTCATTTCATCTTGAGCTTTACCGAGTCCCAGGAGTTTTGCTGGAGCTGACGGGCGCCTAGTGCTCTTAAACCTGAATGATGGGATGACGAGGAACCTGGCTAGGGACCCATTACCCACACAACTTTATAACAGCTTCATACACCCTCTCCTTGTTTCTGTCTGACTGAATTTGAACCAATTGTTCTTCTGTCACTAACATTCTTTATGGTCACGATAAACTAGATGTTGTCGGGCCTGCCACGGCGCCATGACACAAATAAATTGAAAGGGTAATAAAGTCGTCTGACTTGGGTCAAAAAGTGAGCATGCGGCACATGAGCTTCAGGAATCCAAGACATGATTTCTCAGCCAACAGCTGCTAACCCTCTCTGGTTTATTTCTGACATTGAAATATTGAGGAAATAAACAGAATGGCAAAGACCACCATATCAGAGGAATCAATATTTTCATCACTGTTCCATTTCCCTTCCAGAGAAGACTTTAACTTTGTTTTGTGCAGACAAAAATGCAGCTGACACTCAACAAATGCAGTTAGGTAGTCTGAACCCCAATGCACTTTTACAAGGAAACAGGTTTGTTTGGTGATCAGAAGGGACATGGGTCCTTCTGATTTAATTAAAGCGAGTCTAATGCAATAAAAGCTCAAAACACATGTTTACAAAACATTGTTCTAGCCTTAACATGAAACAAATCTAATCTTTAAGGCACATCATGTGTTTATATGGATGTTTGCTGTGTAGCAAAAAAACAGCCATCTCTTAACCAACAACGAAATCAGATGTGGGAAACAGGAATAAGATTATGCTAGAAATGTTAACGGGATAGTTTAAATTTTTGAGTATAGTATCTGTGTTGCTTCATAAATCACTCACTCCCTACACCAAAGTCCACAGAGAAAATCAGCAATTTCAAGCTAACACAGCCAGAAGTTGTTGATCCCCTGCTGCCATCAATGACGAAAATGTGTTGTTTTGAGACTTCGGTCTTCTAAATCCTTTGTTTGGATTTTTGTTTGTGACACGAGACAGCAGCAGACCAGCAGCTCCGGTGTATAAATGTAATGAGGAGATAATTGGCAAACATATTCAACTGTATTATGTGAGCGTTATTTTGTTAAGATGGTAAAATCTGTTTTTGTTTGTTTTCAGCTGGCAGCATGTTTACAGTGCACAACATGATTTTGTCGCTAAAATGTATGTTTGTCGATTTAATGAACAAAATTAGGACAAAACTCACCTTCACTCCAACTGTAACATCGCCGATGCTGGAAGAGAAAGAAAGTTGAATTAGTCAAGTGGATTATTATTAAGTCAGACATACAAAGGCATATTAAAAACTAACAAAGTTACTGGAGTTTGCCTGACAAGCAGTGGAGGCTCAAAAATATGGGGTGCTAGGGCACCGCCCCCATCAAAACAATGCAAGCAAAAGAAAGCAACATTTAAAGTAAAAAATTCAAAACAATTACGAAATTTAAATTAAATTACTCACACAGTGTGTGGTGTGTACCTGTTTGTGCACACTGTTGGTTGTATATGGTTAATTACTTTCTGTGTAAATCTATATATTTCTAGGGCACAGGCACCGGTAACATGAGTGTGTGTGTATGTGCTTCAACTTTTGTTAGTCAGGTGACCTGGAGCTGCGCTCTCATTGGGTTCCATTCATATCCTCCCTAGGACACAGCTCTTGGCGTCCCCAGCCAAAATGACACTGTCACGGCTGTCATTCAAAATCACTCACCTGTTGTGCAATGATGAAGCGAGTGGACGTACTGAGTGACTATGTTCACAAGCACATGAAGTATACCGATAACGCTCGTCTCATGTAAATAGCTTATTCCTGTAAGCATTACCCTTATTCTGGTAATTCATTACCCTAACAAAATATCTGTGTTATGCCAGTATTAAACAGAATGTTCAACACCCTTTTCTGGTAACTACTGGGACATGCTGTTGTGTGCAGCTGCAAATCTGGCAGCTTCGTCAGAACGCGGCTTGTCCACAGCAAGCGAAGCAGGTGATGACTATGTCGATCACGTCTTTATAAAGCATGTACACAAACTTCTTTATAGTACATTTGTGCACAGCTGGTTGAAACAACACGATATTGTCACAGCATCTTTCATAGCAAAAGGCAACATGCTCTCGCCCTCTCGCACAGCTCCAAACAATAATAATCATGTTTGATCTTAAATCAATCACCCACCTGTCACTTTGATCCCTGTGAGTTTTTTCTTTACTTTTGATTCATAAACAATTTTGCAGCTGCAGATCTTGTAACTTGTAAAGACCTTCAATTGATTTTTTTTTGTTTAAAATATGCCCCCCCCCAGCCTTCACTTTAATCACCAGCCACCACTACTGACAAGCATAATAATTAAAAGCAACAGTGAGAACCAGAGCTTTGGTTTGTAAGCCCTGTTCATACTTGGTATTTAACATCTGTCTCAGCTGATCCAAAAACAAGTGGACAGTTATAAGTTCACAGCTAACATTATGTTTCCAGTGACCACTAGTATCTGAATCCAACTTGCTTGATCTATATGCAAATTAAAATGTACACCATTTCTATTTAGTAGTACCTACATGTTTTTTCTTTATCACGTCCTACTCTACAGATAGGTCTGTAGTCGTTGTGTTTGTTTGTGTTGATGAAACAGTGTTGGCACAGCTCAAAGGAACAAATCACATCAATGCACTGTGTGCAGCTTTAAAATGACATCAGACCGTTCACATTGAATAATACTCATGATTACCATTCTGGACACAAATAAATCAGTGCGCTCGAGGTGCTAAAATGCTTTAGGTCATCATTGAACTGTAGCAGGTCAGAGAACATCGGCGGAAAATATGGCCCTTCAAAGTGGACCACAACAGATTTGCATTCACAATGGCAAAGCGATGCTCATGTGTGTCAGACCACCTCTGATCTCAATATTCAGATACCACATGTCTACATGTACTACATGCATACCTGTATTCAAAGTGATAGCTCAGGTTTTGTGTGACAATATGAGGGACCAACACATCCTCCAACCTTAGATTGAATACCTAATATTATGTAGCCAATCCAAGTTTGTGCTTTATTCATCCTGCAACAGGAAACCCAACACTAATTTAATTATTAGGATATCAATGGTAATTCAGAGGGGTATTCAATTCATACCACCCCCTTTACGACAGTTACTATTTGAACAGAAATATATAAAAAATGGGTGTGTGATATTATCGATATAGTTAGTATATATATATATATATATATATATAAACTATATACATATATATATACATATATATATATATATATATATATATGTGTGTATGCTTAAGAGTAAGTTAAATATTCCATAAACTTCACTCACACACATTGTGCAACTCTAATATTAAGTATTTCACAAATGAACATACCACGTCAACACATTTAGCCTTTGTCACAATATTATGGTATTTAATGTAAGTTTCTAAGAGACAAATAATGCATCCTAAACTATTGCATAATTGAACCCCAATGCAGGACAACCTGGTGCACTTTAACAAACTCCGCGCGCCACTGTTGGAGTAACATTCATATATTTGACCACAGCTATTTCAACTCCTCCAAAACATTCAGTTGTAATTTAAAAAGAATAGTTTGTATACGGACTTCAGTTCGAGGTAACGGTCACGCTCGCTCAGCAAAAGCTATGTTAGTTAGCTACAACACAAAGGACCAACACTACTGTACATTCGTTAGCATTCTGCTAAACTTCACCAGCCGCGTCATTAGCACACAGCGTCCTCAGCGAAACAATGACGATGGAACTGTATGAACACGTCCAGCCGCGACGTCACGACATACGCAGTTTATGCCCAAACTAAAAGGCAAATAATGCAATGAACAGAGGGCGTTAGCTAACTTGTGCTAACATGCTAGCTTACGACACTTCCTTGATGAAACCGAGCGCGTGGCTATGGAAACCCGTTATAACAAGCACACTCATCCCCCGTTCCCAATAAGTAACGCATTTCCACGGCCCACATTGTGTGTGTAAATGAGGTGCACTCAGAAAGACACTGATAAAACATTACCCGTCCATTTCTGTAGATATTTCACCGCGCGTCCGCTTTCCGTTCTGTTTTCTCCTCACTTTACACCTACACTGCGCAAGCACGCACACACACACGAGAGCAAAATGGAGGCAAGACGATGCAATGGCGGAAACGACCGGAAAGTTCCGAAGCTGCTGAGCCCGTTGTTGAGCCTGAAAAACAACACATCAGTAAATAAAGAATTAAAATAAAAAACTTTTTTTTTTCTGAATTACTGAGACATTGTTTCGTAAAAAATGAATAAAGATACATTCACCAACAAAATAACCAACTCGTTGACATCACTTTATCTTCAATAAAATGAAATCTGTGACATTAATGAATGAATCAATAATTCAAATTAAACATAAGGTGAAGGTTGTCAGTACCAGCCATTTCCTCCTCCACAAAACAGAGGATTTCCTCCAAGTGTGAGGGATTCTTTCTTCGGAAGAGACATCGGTCTTAACTGATCCTGATCCTGTTAATGTGAAGCTGATGTGCCAAAAGATGAAGTATTTCCCTATTTGTGAATTCCGAACAAAGTATAACTTCACAAAATGCTCCACGTTCATTATCTTGTTGTAGCCGATCATCTGAGATTTTGCTAGAAAATAGTATCACAACTTTATTCTCTTAATGTTACAGCTTTATTGTCATAATATTATGACTTTATTCTCAAAAGCTTTTTTTTAAAGTGAAAGATGTTACATACCACCACCAACTTGACCACCGATGAGAATTTTGCCTCAAAGAAGAAGTATTGATATAAAACATATGAAAGCATTTGCCAAGACATTCATTCATTCATTGTCTACTACTGTATCCTCCACATGAGGGTTGTGGGTCACTGGAGCCAATCATAACTGACAAAGGGTGAAAGGCAGGGCAAAGGCCCTCATTTAGACCCGGTTGCAAACCTTTTTGCTGCAAGGCAACAGTTCTAGCCACGTGGCCATTTTATTCTTTACAGAATGTATAAATGTAACATTGTCCATGGTTTGCAGGCTGGGAAGACTGGATGTCTCGTTGTTGTAACTTTATATTGTTACAGAAATAAGGGACTTGTCCTCTTTCCGCCCTCTTGTCATTCTTCATGAATAACTGTATTGTTTGGCTAACATTGTATTGATGTGTTTGTTCCGTCCTTTGTTCATTTCTTCTGTGTTGTTTCTCTGTCTCTCATCTGATGCTTTACCTACATTTTTCACACTGGTCCAATTTGTGCAATGGTCCATTGGGAAAAGTCTCCCCAGTGGACATTCACCTGTGGCAGCTAGTCTATACTGAGTCTGCCTGCCTGTACAGTGGGTTCATCACAGCTTTGCTGATGGGCACAATGTTGATGAGAGGAGTGAGAGTCAACACTAACACTAAAGTTAAGACCATTGGACCAAAACAGTGAGGTTAAAGGAGCTTAAATAAGAAATGTCTAGCTTTTATGTCCATTTCATTACACACAGCTCTATTACGCATTATAAAACTAGGCAGCACTCCAATAGCACACATAATATTACATTGATATGAGTATTGACATAATATCTGCATCATTTCTGAAGACATTCACACAAATGATTTTTGAAAGCTAAGGCAAGCAGAATTATTTTGAAATTATTAATCAACAATTCCCTTACAAGCGGTACAAGCCCATGAATCATTTTAAACATCATACGTATGCTGAATAAAATGAAGAAGTTGTGTTTGCAGCACATGAATTGTCAAATGAATGAAGACGTCTTTGTAATTTTACTTCCCACGTGTGTTTTTTTAAGTTGCAGTCAGAGTGGTCAGCTCTCAGTGTCGTCAGAAGTGTGGCTTTGTCAGAATACATCTGTATGCTGACTCAAGCGCTCATTTACCAAACTCTTCCTGTATTTAACTCATGCACATTGTTTGTCTCCATATCACATTTGGCAGGCTTGTTTTTTTTCTCCCCCTCCTTCTTGTTAATAACAATATGACGAGTATCAGCGGTGCAGTGGGCACCGCGCAGGATGTCAGTCCACTGTTATTTCCTGAGCAGCCAACAGGGCTGATAAACAGCAGTGATTTGCTGAGTGTTTGACAGTTTGCTTATTTTCCCCTTGGCTCAGAGGGCCCCTCATCAGCTAATTTCAACATGGCAGCTTCAGAAGCACAAGTCTTTGGGGAAATGTCATTTTTAATTAAATCCCAGGTCCTTTAAGATAAGCAGTTAGGCGTTAATTTCACCCAGGGTGTGACGTTGTCAGGAGCCCGGGAGCATGACGTATGTCTGTCAAGATTAATCATTATGCAAAAGTCGCGTCTCCTTTTGCTTTGAATGAAGGAGGAGTCCCTCACTGTCATCTGCATGGACAAAATGAACAGTCCCTGGTGTTATAATGAAGGGTTCCCTTGACATTCTGCTAATGTGTCCCTTAATGCCAATCAAGCATTTGTAGTTGTAATTTTCCAGGGAGATCTCTTTAAATGAAACACAATAATCTAATAAATACAAATAAATATGTCATAATGTAGTATTTCTCTGATGTCCTAATGTCACTCAAACTACTTATTTATCTTATCCTTTCTGCCTGTCAGTCTACTAATGAAAAAAAGAAACTAGTGAAACTCATTTTCTTAGAACTTGGTGGAAAACTCAAGTCTACAATAAAGCCATAGGTGGGTCAGTCTGTCATGTACCTCTGCTCTGTCACGTCCCTTGGCATCGACTATTTATGATTTATCATTGAAAATGATTATATTAATAAAATAAAAGGATGTCTGAGTGTGAGCCAGTGGTCAATATCCACTAAACCTAACCTGGATTTTTATTTAACTTTAACCTCAGTCCTATCCTGGTCTCTAATCCTAACCTCAAACTCTGACTTTTTGAAATGCATCTCTATTTTTGAGTTTTGTCACAAAAGTGCCTTGGTGCAATCTGAATACATGCAAAACACAAATATGATATTTTAAAAGGATATTAGCAGCATGTAATGAAGTAATGAAGTAATGAATATAACAGGTGAAGGGTCAGATTTAAAACTCTAAAGTCATAAACATATTGATTGTGTAAGGACTGCATGTAGCAGCAATGCACACACTACACATTCACTAGTGTGAACCAGACTTTAGGGTTATGGCTCTATGTGTTAGCAGCATCTATAGAGCATTGCTTCCTCACTGAGATCCACACGTGCAAACCCACTGACAGAACATTAACATGATGTGTGAGTGAAGCCAGATTCAATCACATATGTGGTCACAGGAGACACAGATCAGAACCAGGTCATGGAGTGAGCTAACCTAGTGGAAGGGACTCAGCACAGTCATGTCATGGAAGTATACCTTTATACCTTTATATTATTCTGATGATGATGATGATGACAATAATTTCACTCAGGGGTGAGTAATGTAACCAGTGTGTAGCCTGATGTTTATAGGTATTTGAGCACAAGTAGACCAAATGCATCAGTTCAGGTGGTGAATGAAATATAATCTGATCTGATTGTAGCTTAAAACCCTATTTATGTTTTTTTATTGATAAATAAATGCCCCAAGAATTTGGTGCTACACCACTGCACGCACACACACACACATGCATGCACGTGCATGCACATGCACACGCGCACACACACACACTGTGTTCAACATATAGAATGAAAATGAGGTTTGAAATCAATGTTCTGAATCTCCAGAGGCACCTTCAACGTTTTACTCATCACTCTCGACCCGTGCTGAGCACTGAGAACATCACATGGATTTTCTGATTTTTCTTCTTCAGCGTGCTCACAGAGTATCATACAAAGGTCACAGATCAAGTGTGTGATGTTCCAAAATCCAGTGCACAGCTGATCACACGTGCAGAACTGCTGCCGACACGAGAGGGAACCAACACCAGGTTACTGGGTTTTGTTGTCCAGCAAATCTCTGATATCTTGCTGATGTCGTCAGCATTAAGTTTCTCAACAAAATGTTATAAAACTATATTCAATGAATCCACAATGTTTGGTGAACCAGGAAGAGGCCAGTCAAGAAAAAGCAAAAAAGGATTAATATTGTTAATTATGTACAAAATGAACCTGCATCACAAACTAAGAACGTGTGAAAACTAAACAGTGAGTGAGTTTGGAGGCAGCATTAGCATGTAGCCATCACTTACCAGTATAATGCTTGGTGGTAGAGGCTGCTATCGGACGTTAGCAGAGCAGTGTCCAGTGACAGTGACTGGATATTCACCGTGTCCACCATTGTTGGGTCCACTTAATCTGACAAATAATATCAGGGAGGGAGAACAGCCTTGTTTAGGCTGTGTAGTGTTTGAGATGAATGTGATTTCAATGTCCATGCTGGAGTATCTGCATAATGTGATTTGATTGGACGACACTCAGAGTGATGCTTGGAACATTGAATGTTTGTCAAATTCTGAAGCATGCAACACAAACAAATCAAAGCAACGTAACCACGGTGCAGTTGGACAATGCTCGGCATTCATGGTCAATGGATGTCATGTGACTCACATACCCAGGCTGGCAGGAAAAGCCTCTGAAAAATGGCACCAGTGTCTATTTCAAGTTCACTGTGCACTTCAAATCCAGAGTCACAACATATGACACACTGAATTCATCTCACCCTAACAGTTTCACAAGTATGGAAACAGAGTGGACATTATTCCAGACTGCAGCATTTTCTGATAAACTGTCCCTCATTCTACGCCAGATAACACTTACATGTATAACTAATAAGATATTTAAGTTAATTAGTGTTGGAGTCACACACAACATAAATCCACCAACTTCACTTGATTTATGGGAATACGCCTTTATACGTTTATACGTCTTTCATCACCGATAAAAAATATTATCTCCAAACTCATCCATGTCTTTGTCTCCTCCGGACTGGACCAGTGCAACACACTTCTCATTGGGATTCTTGGCAAAAGCATTCAGAAGCTCCATCCAGAACAGGGCTGCCAGGATCCTGATGAGACCGGGTAAACACAAGCACGTCACCTTCATCCTCCACTCACTACACGGGCTTCCCATATCTGCCAGGATAGAATACAAAGTCGCCTTTCTCACATTATACTGCATCCACGGCAATGCCCCACCCCCCACCCACACCACACACCTGAGCAGGACCGCTTCTTCTCCTCACCCACCAGGACTAAGACCCACACACCAGGCCTCCTGCTCTGCTGGTCCACGTCTGTGGACCGCCCTTCCAGACCATCTTGTTAAACGTTTTAAAAAAGGACTAAAAACAGACATTTGAATCTTTAAGTCCATCCTTTAAGTCGGGAGTCACTGCAAAATTTCACACTTGAGTCCTTAAATTCAGAGGTAAATCTGAATTTAAGCTTTCAAACAGGCCTAGAATTCAAATGGGCTAAAATGGTTCTCGTTTACATAGTCTGGCTATTCTAAATCGTTGTAGACTGTTATGTTTTTAGAATTCTCTCTTGTGATTTCCCTGTGAGGATAAGGCCACAGTGACGCCATCGTCGAGGACAAATTGGATTTGTTGCTGGAGGTCTGAGGTGTGAGGAAAATAAGCTACAATGGAACTTCCCGAGTAATCCGTCACTGCTGATGCACAGCCACTCTCCAGGCTGGTAATGCAACCCTGCACGTTTGAAACTGAAACATTTAAACAGAGAGCAGTGATGTCTTCAAATGTCATTTGTGTCATGGCAACCAGCAGGAAGATAAAATGTCATCTTGTCTGAGAATGAATATTTCTGCAGGGTCGGAGAACCCATTTATTAAAATCACAGGCGCCGGCGTCTCCCGCGTTACTAAAGAGACAGTATGTCCTGTCATGTTCCACACTGACCCTCCCACTTGACATTTTGATTTCCCTCATTTTGTCCTTTCCAGTGACAGGATGCATGTCTGCATGCATGTGTGTGTGTGTGTGTGTGAGCCGTGTGTTTCAGTGCTCTGTAGAATAAAAGCAAGCCATCGTGAAAAGGAAGACAGTGTGAATGATGCCAGCATGGCCACTGGTGACACGTGTCAGGCATCTGCGAGAGAACACGTCCCTGTCGTGGAATTTCAGCTTCTTTCTTCCCAGTGCAGACATTACAGAAATATTAACTCCAAAGCTCTTTTTTCATACATGTAGTCAAATATGATGACATCTGCAGGAGGAACGTCACAAAAATGAATGGACTGCAATGAGAATTTGATCTATTTTGACACTGTATTGTATCATAATCAATGACATGCGGCTGAGCAGTAAATGAAACTTTAATGTGTAAGCTGCAGAATGAGAGGAGAAGACTGCAGACATCCACACTTCATCTCATCAAACCTGTGAAAGCAAACCTATTGATTTTGACAGGGAAAGAGAGAATTTCTGATATTGACCATTGTGGACTATGAACTCACAGGCGGTTACCAAATGTTGTGAAGTACTGTTGTATGAGGTCCTGTCACAAATGTGCACCAACTCCCCTTCTTCTCCTAATAAGTTCCTGAATCCCAGATTCCTGCTCCTTGAAGCCTGACGACTGGTTTAAACCCAAATCTAAAACAAAGTGTGACATCATTTATGTAAGTTTACTCTATAATTATTATGAATTATTCACAGTAGATCATTTCATTGCGACTAAAACAATTTAAAAAGATACGAGGATAAATAAAGTATTTAAGAAACATTTAGTCATCCGTTCACCATGTGAGGGACCATGTGATCATGTCACGTAGACATTCATGACCATGTATTGTATGAATAACATACACTTGCTTATGTCTCCAGGCTCTCATTCTGACTGTGATATTAAAACAAAAATATTTTCCACACACGATTATAAACGCATCGATTTCCAGTGTGTCTTCACATGCGTCCTCCTGTGTCTCCATGGGGACAAAGACTCAGAGAGAGAGCTGTCTCTTTTGCCTGTACACTGTACTGAATCAATGTGTTACAATCCAGGCAATAGTTTCAATATTCCCCCCTGCTCTGTTTCCAATTTGGTGCTCGATTGGAGACATCATTCTTCAGTTGTCTTCACAGAGAGTGGCTGTCAGTGGGGACGTTAGTCTATCCACTGGCCAGTGGGCTGTGGAGGCGGCACTGCATTTATATTGTGTGAGTGCACGCGGTGCCTCTGGGTACTGAGGAGTGTTGTCCTCACACTGTACTCACACAATGATTGATTTGTACGTTTGAAACACAGGTAGGAATCAATTCAAAAATACAACTGTGCACAGAATGTGCAGCGTCTTTCCACACTTCAAAACTATACTGGTGGACTGAATGAGTGAATGAATGAATGAATGAATGAGTGAATGAATGAATTTCTTTATTTTGAACTTGCAAATACATTAAATAAATCAATCAATCACACAAGCAACTCACAGTGCTTGGAGAAAGAACGCGCCCCCCCATCACAAACACTGATGACTAACATGAACATACAGCATACAATATACACAAAGAGGGAGAAACTGATATAAAAAGACATAAAAAAACAATATACAAGTGACAAAAATTCTGTACATGAAGTTTTTACATTTCAAACACAGCATTAATACAAACACTATCCCAAATCCAGTTATCCCTATATTACATCGACATATAATGTCATTTATTAAGCGCTGCTCTCAACTCTTTTCTGTCCTTCAAATATTTTGAAGGTGAAGGTATTTAAAAAGTTTGAGTTAAAAAGTGTGTTTTGCTATCCTTATTGTGGTTACACTGTTACACTGTTACACTGTTAGATTCTACAGTGACTACATTTAAAGCTGCTCGCACGCACACACACGCACACACACACACACATAATGGCAAATAAGTGTAAAATTTGAATTGCGTGGGTTTCCTCCCACAGTCCAAACACATTCAGAGGTTAAGTGGACACTAAATTGACTGTAGGTATGAATGTGAGAGTGAATGGTTGTTTGTCTCCATGGTGACCTGACCAGGGTGTGACCCCGCCTTTTGCCCCATGTCAGCTGTCTCCAGCAGTGTTTGTATTGTGGTGGAGAAACGTTGATTTAAGTATTCTTGTAACTGCAGCTGACTGTGAGACTGCTGGGCCGGAGACCAGTCGTCAAACACAAATGTTACCATCATTGTCCTTAAAGTGGCACTCGTAATGTGATAATAACCACATCATAGCAATTACTATAATATGATATCATAAACACAAGATGCAAAGCTGTAAGAATCAGAGCAGTTGATGGAGAAACAGTTTGGTTAATGGCAGAGTATTCTCTGATGTTCTCCCTGATGTGTGATGAAAGCTGATCTTTGCCTCTAATGCTTTTATAATCTGCTAAGACATCACAGTGCACTTAACATAAAATGTCGCCCACAGTCGCTCATGCTGGTTTACTAAAGAAAGAGACTGTTTACTCTGAATGACTGGAAGAGCAGAGGTGAAATTGGAAAAGATGAGTGTTGAAGCTGCAGTAGCTGCAGGAGGACTTTGGTTGAGTCTCATTCACAGACAGTTAACTGCTAACATCGTGGGATGGAGGCGCTCTGTCTTGAACTCCTCCCACCAGATGGTCACAGACAGAAGCAATCACATAATCCGACATATTGACATTGATATTGTTTTATTGCATTTATTCTTTTCCCCCTTTTTAGGTTGCTTTGCAGACTAGGCAGGATTAACGCAATCTATAGCCTGGCTCATGCCAGACAGCATGTTAATCTCATTTGAGATTGAGTATGATTGTGGGTCTGGATGATGTATGCAAATCGATGGAAAATGAGTCGACAAACAGGCTTGCTGTAGTTTTGCAGGAGCGATGTAATGGCGTTTTGGATGTATAAGCTGCTGGACAACGCTTCTCGTCGTCGTCATCACCTTAATCCCGCCTCTCGCATGTCAGAGGTCTGTGATTGGTTCCAGATGTGTCTGCGGAACAAAATCAAATTGCTTTCAGATTTCTCTGGGTTCACACAGGATATGATTTTTCCATTAAAGGAACATGTACGTGTATGTAAGAACCTATAGAGCACTCTCTCTCTCTCTCACTCTGAACTGTCCTGCGATTGGTCAGTTTCTACCTTCATGGTTCAGATTCATTCAGGTACATCGTCATGGCTGCTAATAGCAAGTCTAATGCAGGTGATATGAACAATGATGATAATGATAACACAACATCCCAGTGTGTGATACTTGTTGAGTGTTGAGCTGAGAAAACTCAGGCCTGTTTTCCCGCGTACAGTATTTGGTGATGTATCACATGTGCATCAGTGTGTGAACGTGTGCTTGTGAGTGTCTGAGCGAACGCCGCTCTATTTCATATTCCTCTTGTCTCCTTTTTTTATGAGGTTGTTTACCAGCACAGCTGAATAGCGAGCAGTCTGCGGCTGCACTGAATGAAAAGTGAGGGCAGGTGAGTCCGGCGGGGGGAGGGGGAGGGGTAGGGGGAGTGGTGGGGGGAGGGCGTGTGCGGGCTGTTCGAGTTGAGGGCCATTTTTCAAAATTTGATCCAATTTCCGTAATTCTGGAGGCCTCCTGTTTCCAGAGGTCCCTCCACTCTGTTCTCCAGCATGTGACAGGCAGAGCGACCCGGACGCTCAGGCTTACAGAGTAATATAATCCCCCATGTCCCGCTCCCCCTCCCCACTGCTACTCACACACGCCGATGTGGGGCCCATTCACAGGATATTGGCACAGCTGCAGCACCCAGGGTGTGTCTTATGATTATGAAGATGAGGGGAAACAGAACCCGAGGCCCTCCATCACCCCTTCTCTCTCTCTCTCTCTTCTAGAGCTGCTGGTAAATCTCCACATATAACACGTGTTTCTTCATTTTCTTCTTGTGCTTTTTAAATTCTGTTCATGTCCGTGTTGTTTTCCGTATCTTTCATCACCACGACATGTTTCCCCTGCAGACACGCTAACACAAGGTGGACTCTGACCCGGTCTCACCCATAACAATCAGTGTAAGTAACCTTCATTTCTGTTCCCTTAAGTGCAGACCTCCACCTCTCCAGGTTCTCTGTCTGCACATTACAACATCATCTTCAAACAACAGTGCACAGAGACTCCGGCCCGACCTCATCTGTCAAACTGTCCATCACCGTCGCAAACAAAAAGAGGTTCAGAGCTGATCACTGATGTAATCTCACCTTCACCTTGAACCCATCTGTCAGTCCAACTGCACATCTCACCGCTGTCTCACTGTCCTCACACATGTCGTGCACCACCCTCACACACTTCTCTGCCACTCCTAACTTCCGTATTCAGCACCACATTCTTCTCTTGGCACCCGATCATGAGCTTTCTCTAGATCCACAAAGACCCGGTGTACTTCCTTCTGGTCTCCTTTCTGGTCTCTATACTCGGATGTACAGTATGCATACTGCTGCTTGCTGAACTTCACAGTTTATGACACAAATCAAAAGTATAAATAACAACAACGGCAATAAATACAATGAAATAAAGCATTTCAAAAATAATCACGTGTGGTCGACTGTATTTACAGGACAGGCTGCAGTCTTTATAGTTATAGATTATAGTTATAATATTTGCATTATAGTAAGAGTTTGAGACCTCTGGTCAATCTGAATAAAATGTAATACAATATTTTAAAAGCAACACAGTTTAAATAGCCAGTTGTTTAGTATAGTCTATTCCATATATTTCAAAATACTTGCTTTAATTAAGTTACTGTAAGTTATTAATGAAATGGTTGTTTTTAGACACATCTGTCTGCGCTCATCAGTTGTGGAGACTGTTCTGTTTGAGTTCTCCAGCGTGTACAGATGACCATTCTGCCCCTGGACACACACACACACACACACTGACTCAGATTTAAACTGGGATGATACTGGTGATGATGTAGCTGTAGATATCGTTTATATCGTGATAAGAGAAAATATCTGCAGAAACATTTTAGACAATTTTTAATGCCATCTATGTAACATCCACTTTTATTTGGAATTGGTAAAGCAAAACATTTCCAAGAGACATGTTTGATAAATGAATGACAACTTCCTGGTATACACAGTTTTTACAAAAAATACACATAAATAAATATAAATGAAATAATAATACTACTACAATTAAAAAAATAAAGAAATACAAATTAAATAGCTGTTCAAGACGTGTGTCTGTGTACAAAACAATGCACCTATTTGGTTTTCATGAATGAAAAAAAACACTAATTTACTAATTTACAGGTAAAAAAAGAATGAACCTTTGTAACATTACAAGCAGGTTGGTTTAGTAATCAGCAGTTTATTCAGTCTGAGTTCCTTTACTCTCCTCTGCATGAGATAAAACACTTCATAAATAAATATTCCTGTGCATTTTATTAATTTATATAAAATGAAGGCAGCCATGATGGCTGCCACCATAAACACTGCTACGTTTGTGTGCACACAGTACCATGTAGAGCAGGGGTGTCAAACATACGGCCCGGGGGCCAGATCCGGCCCGCCAGAGCGTCCAATCTGGCCCACAGGATGAATTTGTTAAAATTTCACACTACGATTACAATCTAAACGTAATGTCAAATACAATATTTTTCTCTTCCAGATACCTGCGACTAAATGTTTGTGCCATTTTAGATCCAGTGTGATGTGTAAATAGTACATTTAGGCACGATATTGTTGAAATTGCACTTATGTTTCTCAAGAAATGTCATGTTTTGTAAAAATATCCTTCATTAAATGTAAAACAAAGGAGAAAAAAAACAAGGAGTTCTTGTTGTTCATAGGTTATTATGCTATTATTTTACTATTTTTACTGGTCCGGCCCACTTGAGATCAAATTGTGCTGTATGTGGCCCCTGAACAAAAATGAGTTTGACACCCCTGATGTAGAGTGTTGCTATTGATTGGTATTAGTAAGAGTGGCAAACAATGGCGAGCCCGACGATGAAGTTCCTCCTCGTTCTGAATTCCGAGTTCCAATGTAAGTGGAACGCAGCATAAATGACTCAAAAGTGAGAGAGCGCTCTTTTTCCTTGAGTACATTACGCTACTACAACCCCATTCTTTGAAATATGGATAGTTATTGTTTAAAAAAACAACTTGGTCCTAAACTCAAGGCTTCAGAACAGAAGTTTGCAAACCAGTGAGTGACAGCAAAGTGGATTCACACTTCCTGTTCCAGTTTGATGAACCATGTTTAACTTTCTCTTCTGACAGTCAACCCTGTGTTTTTTTGGACTGCTCCATTTTTTCCACACTGTCAAATGTCAGTCTGACTGTGCTGCTAACATGATTGCAAAATAATACCCATTTCCCTGTGATTTCCACGCTGTTTGCAGCAACATTAATTGCGTTGCAACTGTCTGTTATGACCTCTGACCATCAGTGATCTGATCAAGAGTAACCAGACTGTGCTCACTGAAAGCAGAGTGTGGAGTGTGAGCCGGACGAGGACGAGTAGCGGCAGCTGTCATGACCCGGCTCAAGGCCATGACAAATAAAGGAGGGAAACGCAGCTTTTAGAGCAAGTTAAAGTGTGATTTATGTCTATATCAAACAGAAATGAAATCACAAACATGGAATGAGATGAAAATATGTGGTGTGTCATCCTCAATATCACTGGTGAATGTGTGAATGTGTGTCTGGAGCCACTGACCTCCACCGCGTTCACAAACACAACGAGTTCTGCAATGAAACAGCCATTACCCTCTTTATTTCATAACACAAACACTGTGTGTTCATGTTTAAGAAGAATTAACACGACATAAATCCCTCAGTGCAACTTCATGTACAACCGACTTGAGTAAATAACCTCTCTGATGGGGACATTCAACCCAGCAAACCACGGACATGCGTCAGGGGTGGGAAAAAAAAACTAGATTCTCATCGAGATGCATCACTCATCTCTCGTGACTTTGTGATGTCAGAAAAATGCAGAAAAATCAATCATCTAAAATACAAAGAACACAAAGGAACAGCTGATTGCTCTGTCGCCATGTATAAACATGTATTTATCTGCACTCTCTCTCTCTATAGATTTACACTCTTGATTCATTGATATAAATGGAACAACATATTAACTCGCACCTGCGAATGAACATGGATGAGAGTTTTCTTTGCAGTCAAAGAAAACTTCTGATGCATCGATAATTGTTTTGTAATCAAATCACCTAGAGATTTCCACTGCTAATGTGCTCATCATCATGACAGTGCTTCATCACATGTGGCATATTTGGCTGAACTGAGGAAATTGGGGTGATGACAACCATTTCCTGTTTCCCACTGTTTAGGGAAAGATGATAGTTTTTCATCTTATCGTTAAAATCTTCTCACAAACACGAGCCTAAGCTAACAGTTCTTCTTGAGATGCAGTCAGGAAAGGCTGTCGTCACCTCTGTACACAATGGATTAGACCATTGACCTACAACCAATCCTTTGGTTGTAGGTCAATGGAGCTCTCCCAGACTTTTGCCTGAGAGAGCTCCATAGACTGGGAGAAAATGGAGCAAGTTGCTTAAAATGGAAGCAACAGCTGAATCAACAGCTGCTCTTCAGTGGGCGCCATGTTGGATGTGTACAAAGGTCATCATCGTGTTAAGGTTCCCTGTTGTTTAGGAGACTCCGTAGTTGGTCAAAACAGCGTCTTTGCCAGTCGTGTCTGCAGTTCCTGTGTTTCATTTCACTGGCTCTTATAATCCTGTGGAACATATCATCTGTTACGGTACACACGGTACATATAAGTACAACGCCTGGTGTTATGCTGCGTTCCATTGACATCAGAACTCGTAAATCAGAAGTGGGACGGACGTCACCCCCCGAGTTCTCGCCATTATTAGACATTATTAGCCAATATTAGTCATTATTAACCATTATTAGTCATTATTAACCATTATTAACAATTATTAGTAATTATTAGTCATTATTAGCCATTATTAGTCATTATTAGCCATTATCAGTCATTATTAACCATTATTAGCCATTATTAACCATTATTAACCATTATTAGCCATTATTAGCCATTATTAGTCATTATTAGCCATTATTAGCAATACCAGCTGATAACAATGCTCTACATAGTAGCATTATGTCACCGTACTGTTGCAGGGAAACCTGATCACCAGATAATTTTGTTTGATTCTGAGCATGCACGTGCATCAGTGCAGTTTTGCCTTCTCATATTCTGCATTTGACGCTGATAAAAATGAAGACATGGCTGAACAGCGAGATATCCAGTATGCCTCCATAATTCAGTTTAATAAGGCTAAAGTCTCCTGACTGAATCCTCTGAGATGCTAAGCGCACAGTCCAACACTGTAATCACACACATACAAACATGCAAAATGAATAACCATTAGGCTTATTTGCATACGCTTGCAACAGTGACGCAACCCCATGTCAATTGAGAAATCGTCAGTGCAGCTGCAAACTGGAGGTTTGGATTCCTCGGTGTACGCCGTGCGTTGTGTTAATGAGAGGTGAAGGCTCAAATTGAATAATGCCAAAAATAATTCTTATGGCATTTGACAGAGAGTGAGGGAAGAGGAGGAGGAGGAGGTGCAAAAACACTCATGCATAAACATTTCCCTCAGTGCAGGAAATCATCCTGAGCACCCTCAGTACAATGGCTTCTATTTAAGTGCTGTATATTCTAATAGAGAACACATTGTAAGGATGATAGCTCCACATGCAGCTTAAGTGCTATTTGAGCAGTGCTCTTTGCTATTGTTTTTTTTTTCCATCGACGGAAATTAAGGATATAATAAGGATATATTAAGGATGAGGATAAGTGAGCCTGCAACATATAAACTTTCTAAAGCGCAATTTGCATTTTTTTGTAATTCAGTGTTGTTATGAATGCTTCATCTGAATTCAAAGGAAAGCACATCTAAACAATGAAGCACCCTCGTGGTTTGTGTTCCTCTTAAACGCTCTCAGCAAAACAAACCTTTTCTTGTACTTCAAACATTCCTCCTTCCATTAACAGGCTAACCCTCAACACCTGCAGCTGTTATACCATTCTACACTGAATACCACCTTGAAACTGGTCGGTGTGACACCAAGGGCTGCACCTGTGACCCTGAGCCTTTCATACGCTGGCTCTGAGGCCTGTGTTATGGTCTGTTTGCTTGGAATGCATAGTAGTACATTTGTGAGCTAACGCTGTGTTTCCATCCATCATGGTTCGGTTCTGTTTGGTGCAGTGTGGTATGGTTTGGAATGGTAAAGCCCTGGGTCAGGCTTGCGTTTCAACTGAGAACAGTAACCCTGTGCCAAACAATGGAACCATTGGGGCTGTTTATTTTGGTGCCTCACTGTACCAAACCGAACCGTTCCTATGAGTCACGTAGAACGCTGTCCTGAGCACTTTTCTTAAACGGATCAATAGTCACACATAGAACAACCCATTTCCACACCAATAACCTGTTGTTTCAGAGGAACTGAATCAGTAGAATCAGTTAATTGAGAATATTTCCTCTGTTAAATATTGAGATTTTAGACATTTCCCTGGTAGTTGTTGGAGATGAACCCACATTTTTAGGATTGTTAAGTCTTTTTAACTGATCTACACTTCGGCTTGATTCTTGTGTCAGACGTCTCTTCCTGTCAATCAGTGGCCGGCAGTCTGACCACGTCTGGTGCTAAAAAAAGTACCCGGTGCTATGCTAGTAGAAACGCAACTTAACTCTGTCGTGTCGAGGCGAGGCTGTAGAAACTTGCCATATGAGGATTAGGAGGAAATGTATTGTGGGTTCCTCTTGGTGTTTTCATGTGATTTAAACAGTAAGTGACTTCTTTAATCATTCAAATTTGGCAAAGTGGTCGTGTGGGGTGACACAGCAAGAAACACTTTATCACTGTGTCTATCACAAACATATCCACAGGTCTGGGTTTTCTTGGAGCACAGTGGCCCAAAGTAACCCTGTTTGTCAGCCGGAATAATCCATGACTGGATTATACAATCCCTAACAGTGAAGGTGGCACTGCTGAATGCAGTCAAATACAGAGAGGGTTGGAAGCAAACAATCAGGACAGAGCTGGAGCCCAGACTTCAATCCCATGAGTCATCAGTGGAGTGACACGTGTAATGGTTGTGTGAGAGCATCTGTGAGGTGGCAGGAAATCACCTAAAAAAAGTCAAAGCTGTAACTGCTGCCAAAGGGGGTTTCTATAAAAGACTGAATCAAGCCTCTGAAAGGTACAGTGTTTTCATGGTGCAGGTGAATATTCCGTAGAAGCCACGTTAGTCTTCATTTAGCATTAAAAATGCTTATACAATTTGACTACATTCTAAAAATATTGATAAAACATATCCAGTGGTCACAACCCCCATTTATTCCCAGGTTTAAACAGATTTCTCACCTGTGGAAACGTGTAAATGGCTTTCACTCGCAGGTCAAATGACTCTACAGGGGTTTTATCGGCTTCTGCTTTGCATGACCTTTAGGTTTGTGTTGATCACGGCACGTGACATCACAGCTCATGTGAGGGTGAGGGTGAGGGTGAGGCAGGGGTGAAAATAAGACACTGGTTTAAAAACAAGATTAAAAGATATTACATTAAATTGAATAGATAGATGTCTTGTGTTGATGTCTTTTTGTTGTGTGTCTGGAAATGCTTTGCCTACTATTTTGTTGGCCACAACTGTGGTTTTTGTAATTGTCTATTATTACATCAAGGCCTTGAGAGCATGGAGCTGACACCGTTGTAATGCTTCATAAATCTTCTGGTGATTTTCCTCCATGGATTATTTACAAGGCACAGTTTAGTTCCAACAGGCCACAGAGAAGGGTTAACCTAACACCATTTCTCTCATCGTCCTGTGACATTTCACTTATTCATAATTTATGTGCAGAAAACATTGTTCCCTCGATTAGCAGTGTACGGGCTAACCACAATTATGGCCATAAAAGGGCAAGTAAGCAGGCAGGGTATACATTAAAGACAATATGCAGGGTCTGCAATTAGGTTCTTATATAATGCACAAAATCTTTTTTAATGGATTTCTATGATATGATGTATGATGTTAGTTTGAATGAAAGGCAGCTGATACATGAGTGATATTAAATATTAGTAAGTTTATTATATTGAAGACTTGTTTTCAATGGCAGCTCCTGAGCTGTGACAGAAGACTCATTTCTTGTCGCTGGCCTTCAGCTCTGCTTGAGCAAAGATACCTTGGTTTTATTGTGCATATGTTGCTTAAGTCGCTTCTTTTATTTATTATTTTAATGGACACAAGCTAATATGCGGATCATCTGGCAACTTTTGAAAGGTTTGTTATTTATACTTTGATCAAATGATAGAAATAAGAAACGTTAACTCTGCTTGACACAAAGGACAAAAATGCGTCGTAATAAATGTACCATCGTAATTTGAGATAATGGAAGTGATAATGCACTGAATGCAGCTGTTTGTCATTGATACCACATGATAAATGTCACATGATTATCTCTTAATTATCCTACATGAACAACACTGTCAGTATTTGTTTTACATTCACACTCACATTCACAACAAGACATTCCATTAGAATTTGATTTTTGATTTTATATTTATTCACGTCTACAAGTCACTAGAAAGTAAAAGTATCTTTGTCCACCTGCAGACTGACTGACACGAGTGGTATTAAAATGCCAACAGTATTCACAGACAGTCAGTGCCATCACTGTGCAACGTCCTCCCTTTGACTGAAACAGTCTTTTTTTTTTTTACATTTCAGGAGGGCAATAAATCATGTCTCCATCTCTTCTTCTCCCGCCGCAGACACTTTAATCATCCTGTATTCTTGTGTGTTTAGCCATAATAATTTGGCTCTATCATGCAAGGACAGTCCTGTCTGTGATTTATGTGTGTGAGTGCGAGGGAGCGGAAGGAAGGAAGCCAAGCCCGGAATACGGTCGCGTCGCTGCTATTCTGTTTGCACTGTGTGTTTCACTTCTTTCCAATCTTTCATCCCAGTGTCTATGTGAGACGTATCTGTTCATTTCCCCCTCCATCTCTGACAAGCAGCCATCCATATGTTGCTTTTTATTAAGGCAAAGGAGGAGCTGCAGATGGGTTCTGTTCTTTTTTTTTTGCTTTTATTAAATAGGGCAGAGAAACTTTTTTCCAGGAAAGTCCAGGAAAGTGAAAACTCGTTGTCCCGACAATTAAGACAGACTTTTTAAGTGTGGTTCTATCAGACAGTGATTATTGCTGATGGAGCTGTGCAAGCCCCCTGCCTTGAGATCCAGCATGAAACAGTCATGCTTGCACTCATTAAAACCGAGGCTGCCAGCAGGGACACTACACCTACTTAGGTCCATGATCTGACTGTAAGACAGACCTTTCCAGCTGGACACTGATGTTTAGAACCCACTCACTCACTGGGACACAGGAGCTGTTCGTCTACTGCTGCCTCAGTTTTGTACATTTTTGTTCCCGAGGTAAATCCAAACCAAGATTTCACACATTGAAGTGTCAAAAATAACACGTCTGAACTTAGTGATGCAGGCAGGAGTGGATCGACAACTCCTGTGTGCTGTGGATTTGGTGAAGGGAGAAAGTTTACAAAACAACAAAAAACTCAAAACTTTCCAGTCAGAATCTGATACTGAGCAAAAATGTTCTTAAAATAGCACAAATGTATAAGATGATGCTTTTTTTCCCCCTTTAATTTACAAAAGTAAAGAAATCCTAATAACTAAAGGAACTAGGAAGTAAAGAATAAACTAAATAATAATGAACTAAGGCTTCTAAAATGCATGACTGAGAAGAAAGAAGCTGCTTAAGTATAGATAGACAAAGGGCTGGACAAAGATTGAATTTAAAATACAACACTAAAGATGTACACAATTCAATTTACTCCAAAGTACTATATCAAAAGAAGGTATGTATGTGTATGTAAATAAAATAAAAATATGAACTTAAACAACTTATCAAACATCAAACCCCACGACCTCAGTACACGAGTAACAAAGGTGAGCACAACTGAAAATGAACAGAAAGTGAATCCATGTCCCTGGATGAAGGGAAAACCTGGGATAACATGCGTGTGACACTCAACTCGCTTTCTCCCCAAAGAAAAGCAGAAGTCAGAGTGTAGCAGCTTTTATTAACTGTGGAGAAGAGCGATGCCAAGAATAATCACAACAACTTCTAAATAAACCTTCATTGAAGAAAACACAACATAAACAACAACGCAGCTAACTTAAAAAACAACTCTGCCACCTTTAACACTGACATTTTAGACCAACACGACAATATGCACGGCTTTGAATACACAACTTATCACAAAACACTAACTAACAAACTCTGGCAAGAGCTTCTGACAAATAAACACACGCACTACAATACACACAGATTCTGCCTATGGTTTGGGGAAAGTGAGCAGGTAATAGAGGGTTTATAGTCCACGCCCTCACCACTTCATCCACTCATGTCACTCACACACACACACACTCACACACACACACACTCAACGGAGGAGAGAGCTACCAACCAGAACACATGACCCAGAGTCGTAACACCATTTTTAACTTTTCAAATGAAAAGTGAATAAAATAAGCAGCAAACTGAACCACGTGATTATACGAACAGTGGTGTGCAGCAGCACATCAGCTGTCCTTCTGTCCTTCTGTCCTTCTGTCTTAAACATATGTTTATCACTTTACACCAACGTTTGTTTTTAAACGCCCCAGTCAGACAATAAAAAGAATGTTTGAACTTAGTGATGGAGGCTACAGTGGATCAACAACCACGGTGAGTTCATGAGAGAACATATGAGACAAATACAAAAGTGTGGCTTCAGAAAATCAATAATCAAAGTGGAAATGATGTTTTCTTTGCGTCTGCTCTTTATCTTTAGACGTGCTTATGTCTCAGTTGCTGCCACTTCAGTGTGAAGAGCTGAGATTCTCGTGGGTCAACCACCATCAGTGTTTTGTTGGAAGACATAAATATGAGAATGTGCTGAAGACTCAGTTAACAACCTCTCAGCACAGTCCAGCGGGGTTTAGTTTAGTTGAGTAATAAACAGTGAGGTGAGTCAGGGAGGACAGCCAATCAGGCGCCTTCCTCTGCCAGCTGATTAGGTGTTGCTGCCTCATTAATCACCAACAACAGCTTTGGTGCACAGTAATTAATTAATCTATTTTAATCAAATCAAAACAAGGTCCTATTGTTTGGAGAGGAGTGTGGCTGCTGGTGATGGCAGAAATCACAGGGCTTCAGTGTGAGACCTGTCTTGGAACGCTCTAATTGAGATATTGGCAGAGTCTGACTGAAGCAGATGGGTTGAAAAGGAGTCAGAGACGACTGGTGCCAAATGGAGTGGGCTGACTCACTTCTTCATTAACACATTTCCGCTAACAGGGAAGTTAGGCCTGAGTGGCAGAGCTAACCACAGCTTACTAATGTACTCTAATCCAGCGCTGCTGCCTTTGCTGGAGTCCAGCGTGTTTCCTACTTCAGGTTCATCCAGTGAAAATGACTTGGCAGGTCCAAAAATACACCAAGGTGTGTGGAGTCCATCACACGACAAGCAGCAGATACACACACACACACACACACACACACACACTGACTGTGTGTGTGTGTGTGTGTGTGTGTGTTCGTCAACTTCTGGGGATAAATGTGGGAAACAGACAGTCGGGGAAACTGTTCATCAGCTGCACGACAGTTAATGACGTCAGAAAGTTACAGCATGTAAATGTAGGCGAGTTTATTCAAAGACATGTAATATACAACTTATAACTATGTTTGTTTGAGTGCATACTTTCTTTAAAATGAATTTCTTTAAAGTTATAATAACAAACAATCTCCAAACACAAGAAAAAAAAAGAGAGCTCAGCTCTTGTGGTGTGTGACAGCGTAACCCTAACCCTCTGCCACGCTACGACTAAATGAGTCCTCAGTTTACTCTGCAGTCGCGCTCAGTCTGAAACACTGGACCTTATGTCTGGATACTCAAATAAATGCCAAATGCCTGGGTTTGTTTTTTATAGTTTGGTTTATTTTTGTGGTGTGAGAACAGTCAGATCTATTATAAACCTCGTCTATGATATTAGCAGTCAGATTCTGATAAATGATAGACGTGTCTTGGCGCTCCTCTCTCCCGCAATCCCCTTTATGAACACTATCTATGTTGTTTTTTTCTTGGCTTTTCATTAATATTCAATTTTCTTTGAAAGTACACACACATTTGTCATTTATAGCGAGACAGACATGAGCAGACGAGCAGCAGCAGAGAGGGAGAGAGCGAGCGAGAGAGCGAGCGTGGGGGAGATGGTGCTTCTGGCTCATGTGCGATTTTGACCATCACGGCTATTCAGGGTAATTTGCTGTGCTTCTGCATCCAGCGTGACCCACGGGTACGAGTAAGTCAATAGTGATTATGATGAGAGAGAGAGGGAGAGAGAGGGAGAGAGACGAGAGAGAGAGAGAGAGAGAGGGAGAGAGAGAGAGAGAGAGAGAGGGGAGAGAGGGAGAGAGAGAGAGAGAGGGAGAGAGAGAGAGCACATGGTTGAGAAAAGAGTCCTAAAAAAAGCTTGAATTCATAAAACCAGTTTCCCTTGAATAACTTTTATTAATGAAGCATTCAAATGATACATGTTTTCATAGTTTTTATAAGATAGACTCTCCCTGTACGTGTGTGTGTGTGTGTGTGTGTGTGTGTGTGGTTTCCCTCCCCTCCAAAAGACCTTTATCTTCCTCTTAAAATTGCACATAGACGCGTTCTCTCTGAAAGCAGTGGACATTTCTCGTTCCTGGGCGCCTTAATGGCTGTCCTGTGATGTATTTACCACATATGCAAATATGACATTTCTCCTCTGTGATTGCTCTTCAGTCGTCTCTCTCTCTCTCCCTCTGTCTCTCTCTCTCCCTCTGTGTCTCTCTCTCTGTCTCTCTCTCTGTCTCTGTCTCTCTGTCTCTGTCTCTGTCTCTGTCTCTCTGTCTCTGTTCAGCTGTTCAGAACGTGTGGATCTAAAACATCTGCCTGGTAAAAGTTTTTCTTTAACCTGCTCTTTTACTAACACACTCAGATTTTGTTCACAATGTTTTAATAAACTGAATAAATGGAAGGATATAAAAAATAAATAGACTCTTCTAGTTCTGGGCAAAGCTCCTTAATAAGGTCATTAAATAAACTTCAAGAAAGAAAATTGTCTCATAATAATCTTGTAATGACAACAGCGCATGGCTAACTACTTTCATCCACACTTTTCATACACACAAATGATGCTTTATGGAAAGTGCAGATATAATGGAAACTCATCTATTAAAGTGACAGCTCTTTTTGTCTTTTTGGAAGTGTGTCTGTCTGTGTGAAGGAACCAGAGACATGGACGCATTTACACTGGAAACAGCAGGAAAATAAACTTTAACAAAAGGCTCACGTTCACACATGTCATGTTATGTCATGTCCCGAGTATGTTTTGCTTTACTTTGACGTCAGACAGCATTTTCACTGGAAACTGAAGTTAGTAAACGCCAAAGTCCCATGAGAAAATCAGTGTCTTCAGCTTGTGGTGACACTGTTGCCTCACTCTGTACATTTGTGTCGTTTGTGCCTATAGACGTGTTGTATGTCAAAAGACGAGCAAGTAACTGTCAACAAATCTGTGATCTGATGTTTCCTTGACAACAGATAATCATCAGCTCACACCATGCTGTTAACCTTCATGTCAAAGACTAATCAGTTCAATGACAGTTCATCATAGTATTTGTATAGGTTTAGAATCTTAGAGTCAGGAGTTAACGTCCAAAAAGGTCTCACACACAGCTATTGTAGACTAAAGTGTGTTCACAGTGCACTCTCTTGTTGGCAGTCGTCTTGGATAGTTTGGGGTTTGGTGTTTTGACGAGTGGGGCAGGCGTTGAGCCACCAGCGTCTCCATCGGTGGACTCACTCCAGCTCACAGCCGTCCTCTGTTTTTTTGTGTTGTTTTGCGTGTGAGTGTGGAGCAGCAGTGTGTTACTTTCAGAGAGCGGAACATAAGTAAGATGTTAATTTCCTGCCAGAGATTTGAAGAGCACCATGTTGACGTGGCACACGCTGACCTCCAGCCGGTCTGCTTTCATAGAGGCGAATAAACAAATGCAAGGTTTAACTGAGCCGCCTTTACAGGGAGCTCACTGCCCCACCCACCACCACCACCCTCCTTTTTTACGTTTTCTTTCTTCCATTTTGTGAAATGTCAGCTCTCCTCTGCTCGCTGTTTATCTAACCATCTAATTCCTGACACAAAGAGAGAGAGGCAGAGAGAAAGACAGACGGGTTATCAGTCTCACTGTTTTTTATAGAGCAGTAATGGAGGGGTTGGCCTTTTTGGGGGTTTGAACAATGTACTGAAAGCACCGTGTCATTTCTCACTCTGTGACTTTTAGGAGGTTATGATGGATAGTTCGCCGCCTGCCGCCTTTTCCACATTAAACTGAGAACGGTATCGCTCAAAGTGGGCCTGTAATGCACAAATAACCGGCAGCCATTTTAGAATAAATGCACAGCTGTGGCAGCGGGATGCGGCAGACCTTTGGGTGAACCCCAAATGGAGCATTCTGTTTGCGATTTAGCCGGTGCCTGTGATATGTCATATATATATATATATATATATATATATATATATATATGTACATACATAAAGGCTCTGCTACTCTAAGCTGTTTGTTGGGAGGTGGAGGAGAGAAGAGTCTCACAAAGTGTTCCACTGATAGTGTTGCTGCTGTTTTCACTGGTCCACATTCAGTCCAGTCAGTTTTCTCTCGCTCTCTCAGAAACAATGAACGTCACGCAGTTTTACAGATTTATTAACTCGCCAGTGAATTTGGAAGGAGTTGTGTTTGTACTTGTCTGTTTGTCCATCTGTCTTTTTTTCTGTGTTTTTATATCAAAAAAGTTACCAACACATTTGGTTGATGTTTGGTGGACAGAGCTCTCGGTGCAAAGATCAGTTTATTCACATTTGGTCTGAAGCCAGATCTGGGATGGCTGCCATTTTTTTTTTTCTTCTTTTAACCAATATTCTCAACATGTTGTGTTTCTGGAGACTTGTCAGGATTTCTCTCTCTGAACTTTCGTTAACACAAACCAGTCAATTTGTTTGTTCACAGGGAAACTGAAGAATCCAACTACAACGTCGTATTTTGAGGACAACTGAGTCTCCTGTGTCTAAAAGAGAGAGGGTGTTCCCATTGTTTCACCATTAGACCGGCGTTTGAAAATCACTCACTCTTTTACACCAAAGTCCGTTTAGAAAAATCTGCTGGCTCGTTTTCTACGTTTCTGTCACTTACGTGAACATGATCACAAAATGGCAGCAGTGGACTCCTCTGTGCCATGATGTACAAACTGGGGGTGGTTCACACAATAACACAAACTTAAGTTTCGGGCTCTTCCACCGCACACCTGACCATCACCCTTGACAACAGGAACCTGGGCGTGACGACCATCTCTCCCTCACCGCCAACATTGCTGCAACAGCTGGATCTTGCAGATACATGTTGCACAACATCAGGAGGATACGACCTCTTCTAACCCAGAAAGCGGCACAGGTTCTGGTCCAGACTCGTGTCATCTCACGCTTGGACCTCTGCAGCTCTCCAGAATGCAGCAGCTCGACGGGTCTTCAACGCTCCCTTCTCAAGACTCTAGTGCTTGAATTCCATGCTACAAATCCAGACTACATCCAGGACATGATCAAACCCTGGATAAAAGCGTCTGCTAAATGACATGTAATGTAATGTGATATTTGTAAGACCTCACAGATGTAAGCAGGTGTTTATTTTATTTGTTAAGTGGCTAAAATCAGTTTATCCTTCTGTCCCTGCTGGCAGCCATGTTTTCAAAAAACCTGAACCATCCGTTCAAAGTCTATGTTAAATTTGTAGAGTGTGTATTTTTAGTGGAAAAATGTAAACACACTGTTTGTTTGTGCTGAAGATGTGTTCCGTCTGGAAAAAGCCTCCATCAGCCAGGAATATGTATTTTAATACAGAGTGTATGAAAATAAAACTTCACACTGTGATCGAGTTCACAGCTTTGGCTCGCTGAGACATCGGAGATGGAGGGGCATGCTGAATCAAGTCACCAAGGAAGCCTTTAACATAACATTTGCTGGAGTTGAATAAGAAAGTGTTTCCCACTGCACACACACACACACACACACACACACACACACACACACACTTCCCCTGCAGGCACTGAGAAGAAGGTTCAGAAGTGACTTTAACAAAACAAAAAGATGCAGGACTGGATCTGGGGGGAAAGCTATTGCTTGGAGTTATTGCAGCATTTTCTTGTTTTGTTTTCACATATTTGGTAACTGCTAAAATGTGAAGTATTATTATTATTATTATCTCTGTCGACCTGCAGTTCTATATATTTGAATAATTAACATTCCTCATTTTAACAAGAAAAGCAGTTTGCTATGGTGTGACCTCTTGGTCTTGGGTGAAGTGTTTCTTTTAAACATGAGGAGCGTTCCCTTATTTGACTTATGGATAAACTGCTTCTTCTCTGGTGGTCCAAGGTCAAGATCATTGTGATCTCAATGACCCTTGACCCCATTCTGACCTGGTGTGAACGTGGTCTTTGGGAACAGAAACAACACACCATGATTTGCATGATGTGTCCTTCTTCTGAAAATGGCCTCTGTCAAGCAAAACTAGCAGAAAGTGAGCGAGGGAGGGTTTGTGTATATACAGGGAATTCTTCTTCGTGTACTAGCTCGATGTTGCTATTGTCTCCATCTGTCTTGACATGAGACAAATCAAGACGTGGTTCACGGAGCAAAGCTGGAGGCGGCAGAGCTGAAGATGCTGAGGTTTTTGTTGGGAGTGACCAGGATGGACAGGATTAGATTGGACAGTTTGGATCTCAACATTAAGATGGTTTGGTCATGTGCACATCATACAATTACATTGTTTATCTCTATTTTCTGTCATGTTGATATTTTTCAGTAATTCTGTTTTTACTACGTTTGCTGCTATGACACCGCAAATTGCCCCGTTGTGGACAAATAATTAGTGACATCATAGATCGTCTTACACCACTGTCCATTTTGTCCCCTACATTTATTCAGGTTGTCCATTGTAACGTGATATGTCAACAAAGGCCTCAGGTCAGAACATTCTGTCAGGTCAACATGAACTGGGCAATACATCTATTTTGACAGCAACGTGATTTCCTATGAACTGGAGGACAATCTTCAATATCTTCAAGTGTAGCAAGGTAAGGTGGTAAGTTTCATCTGCAGGTTTGTCAAACATGCATGTTCAGCTCCGCTCATCAGACAGACAGGCAGACAGACAGACAGACGGACGACCTGAGGCCGTCTCTCCAGCTCTGAAACCCTCTGTTAACAGTGACACATGATTTATTGCATTTATTATATTAAACCTGCTGGTGAGACTAGTTCTGACGGCACAGAAGAATCTGACACTGAGTGAACTGAGAGGTGACTTCATGTACTGGGTTGATTGGTGTTCAGAGGCAGCTGAGTGCAACAGGGAGGGGCCGGCAGGCAGGTGAGGAGAAGGCGGAGCTGAGGTGACTGAGAGAGAAGATCACCACAATTATTATTAAACTTATTAAACTCAGGTTCCCACTCTCTGCATGCACCGTGCATATCATAATGACATCAAAGGCATGAGTTGGATTATTTAACTCATAAGTTGTTGAGATTTTACCCACATTAATGTTTGAGAAATGAAAGACAGTGTCCATGTGGTCAGCTGCAGCTGCTGTAACTTCACAGAAACGATAAATGGTGACGACAGTTAGAGATATTTCAAAAATCCTTAAAGTCATACAATTACAAAAGGAAATTTAGAAAAATAGAATAATTACCATCCAATCTTCCACAGGGGATTTGTTTTTTCCCCAATCTCCTCCCCCTTCTGTTTTTCATTAAAACCATTAATTAAGAATTGCTAAAGTGAATAACTGATTGTGTTTCTGAATTATTTGTGCTCATTAGAAACTCCAATAAAGACATAATTAGCAAGGTGTATGTTTTTTTTGTTAATTTAATAGCTTATGAAATAAATAAAAAAGTGTTATATTATAATGTTCCTGTTTTAAAAAAACCGACAGTAACTCTGGTTTTGTTTAAGTGCTGTGAGACTTTTCTGGCTAATTTCTGGTTTTATGTTTAGAGGAAAATCCAGTTGATGGATATTTTTCAGCTTTGAACATAGATCTGCTGTGGTCTCCATCAGTGGGTGGATACTGACTCTGATCACCGCGGCTTAACAGGCATCAGTGGGCTGCAGTGTGGATGCAACGTGACAAGCTATGATGTGAGCTGCCTGCTGGGTGATTGATACGTTATCCAGGCTACATGGAAGGAAATTGCTCGTGTCCATCTCATTTTCACTCATTGATCCGTCTGACGGCTGCAGGGAGGAAAGGAGGGAAGGAAGGAAAGGACGGTGAGAGAGAGAGAGAAAGCAACGGTTGATGCTGCCTTGCTGGACGCAGGTGGAACCCGGCGGCGACTCACAAGCCACCTCAGCTCAGGCTGGACGGTCCCTACGTTAGGGACCGTCTGGGCTTGATGAGAAATAACTCAATATTATCAATTAAAATAATAGTAAACAATCAGTAGCACAAGAGGTGTGACGACCCTATTGAAACTGCAATATTCATGAGTATTATTCTTTATTACTCAAGAAAATTAATCACCTCGCTGGTGAAAATGTACATATTTTATAGGTTTATAAGATTCCCAATAAGGGTTATATTCGGGCTGGAAATATGGTCCATGGTTTACAAAGTGGCCCCATCCATGAGGGGTCCGTGTTACTGAAATCATGTTACCTGCATAATGTGTCCACTTCAAGGACATGTCCACTTAGGTAGTCTGGAAAAGGTGGGTGTGCGCTTGAAGTGGGCAAACACAGGTGGCGCCGTCATGGAAACCACATACAAATCCACTTACTGACCTACAGTATAAAAGTAACCGTGATGGAGCCCATGTGAGCATGCTGGTTGGCTAATGGGCAAAACTATACAAAATAAAATCTTCTCTGTCAAAATCATCAGACTAAGTTTCATCCAGATCTGATCCAGATTACGGATTTGGTGTGAATGTAATGTAACATGCTTCAGTCCCATTAACAAATTAGGATGAATGTTGTCATACTTATGTAAGATTGTAAGTTGGACCCAGATCCAGAAAGTCTCGTGGATCCAGAAGATCAAAATATAAAAATGTCAGGTGCAGGTTTGTAAAAGGCAGGTGACGAAGTCTTTAAGCCTTGACGCGTCAGAAGCCACGTGGTTTATTGTGTACAGGTCGGTCTATGACTCGTGTGTTTGAAGTTCCTTTGCAGTTGCGTTTGGGGATGAGCGGGCAGAGAAGTGGAACAGCTAATATGAACTCACTCTGAACTGTTCTGTGATGATTGAAACTAGTGCAGAACCTGTTCAGTATGTGCTTTTCTGTGTGTTTGAATGGTCACTGACAGACAGACGTTCCTTGCATTTCTTATCCAAACAGGCACCTGTCAAGTGAACCATGTGACAGATGTGTTATTAACAGACAGATGAAGGGAATGTCTGCGCTCTGCTTGTGTGTGTGTGTGTGTGTGTGTGTTTCCCCCCTGAGATCACTCCATTTACATTATGCTGAAAGGTTATAATGGAATTATTGATTGATGACACACACACACACATACACACACACACACACACACACACACACACACACTTTAAATATGGCATCTGCATCTCATATCACTGAATAGTAAATTGACTACAGTGCTTCTCTACTCATAATGAAAAGTCAACCATTACACCACGAGTCACATTCACACACATTATATACAGTAGGCGGGTTGTCAAACGTGCACATGAAAAATAGAATGGAAATATACTTAAAGTGCAATGGAAGTATATGAAGTGAATAAAGGATGACAACATCTGAAACATGGTGGAAACAGTGGATCAGAGGAAGATGAACTGAACATTCCTCTATGTGCAAGAATCTAATAGATCGACAACGTAAGCAGCAAACAAAGTTCATCATGGATCAACAGCTGCTGGACTTCTGTGCCACGTCTCTGTGTGTCTTTCATGTCAGATGGAAATGCAGATGAATCAAAGCTGAGTGAGTGAGAGAGAGGGACAGTGTCTCCTTGTCCCCCTCGCTGTCCACCATCCACCTCATTCTCCTCCTTTAGTGTCTGTTCATTATTCTTTTTTGGAATGGAAATATGTTTGCGTGGATCACACACGTGATGCAACCAAACCAGGGAGTCGTGATCGAAATGAATATTTGTATGAACACTGATCTGAATATTGAGAAGCTAGTGAGACAAGCCTCTCAAGAGCTCACACCGTGCTTCATGGGACAGCCTGGAACTGCCTGGAACAGCCTGGAACAGCCTGGAACAGCCATCCTCTTGCTGGTTGAACAAATTTGAAAAAGAAAGGCGCAGGGATCATTTGAATGCAGTGGCTGCTGTTTGACCAGAGGCAGTAAACACAGTATGGAGATTTGCACCAGGATCAGCAAATAACACTAGATGTGCACTGACTTTCACCTGAAGAAAAGTGGATTTAAGGTAAAAGCTGGGGACTGAGAGAACCCTCTACCTCCTCATCTTCAATCTTCCATCAGTGTCTTCTTTTGGAGTTTTAGTCATATTAGATAAGTGAGACGATTGTTCTTATGGTCGGAGCAAGGGAAGGATTTTTGTGTTCAATGCCCCAAAGCGTCTCACAGATCGGCGCGGTGTGGCAGCAGGAAGCCAGTTTCATTACTCACACAGCTTTACATGGGATGTTAAACTCGCCCACCTCATTTGTCTGAGCTCGTGTCGTCTCCCTAAAGCTCCCCTGTAGAACACTGGACGCTATATTTTGTGGCAGAATCTCTCAGACTATTAGGCACCCAGACGCACCTCAGGGAGTTCTCTCTCTCTCTCTCTCTGACCATCTTCCTTTGTCTGTCTTTCTCCCTCTCGATCTCTCTCCAGATAAAACAGCTGTTATCCTTGTCTTCTCCCACACACACACACACACACTATGACTTACGACTGCGTCAGCGACGGTGACCCTGACTTTGCTTTATTCTGCTCACTTCAGCAGCTTCAGAAGTAAAATCAAAGCAACGCATGTGTAATGGCAACACATGAAGGAGGGCAAAAATAAGTGAGGAGGGGATGCAGGCCACTTATGCCCCGCCCACACGTAGCTGGGTATTATTAAAAACTTACTCCAACTTTCACCTCGTCAACGCAGACACAAAATCTGACGTCAGTTCTGGGCCAAACCAGAACGAACCTCTGGTTTTGTGATCGTTCTGTTCACAAAAGAGAGATTTTTCAGTGTGTTGTCCTATAGAGAGTTATTTTCTGAAACGCGGCATTCATTGCCACATATTGTGAACGGTGAATTGTGTTCATAGTCACATAAGGATTTGCTAACTGAAACTAAAGCTAATGACAACATGAACATTTGTGATGATCTGTAATGGAGAAAAGGTCAGTTCATGATTAGTTAAAGCTAAATAAATGTGCTATTTTTAATTAATCACTTTCACAAAATAAAGAATTCCAACGTGCATTAAGTCAACAAATAGATATAAAGTCAATTCTTCCGAGAGTTAAGGTTTCGGTGGGCCAAAAACTATTTTCAGAAATTAAAATAAATAATAAGTCAATAACTGTGATGCTGGTGAAACTCAATCAAATACTTTCCCTGTAGTCGTTCCTCCTGCAGCTTTAACGCGACGAGTTAATCAGTTCTCTGATGATTCTGCATCGAGGAGGAGTTTATTTCATTAACCCATGACTCAGGACAGGGCTGGTGTCACCGCCAAGAAAACACTGAGTTTTTTAAAAACACTTAAATAGTATATATATAGTATATATATATATATATATACTATATATATATACAGACATATACTGTATATGTTGTGGTAAAAGACAATTGTCTTTCTCTTCATCTCTGCGTGGATGTTGTAGCCCATGCTATTGCAGCAAATTTGAATTAATGTGACTCTAAGTGTTACAGAAAAGTCACAGATGTGACAGAAAGATTGTTGTTGTGACGTTTGTGTAAAAGTTGCCAGGGTGTAAGTGGAATGAATGTCAGTCTAAAAGGAGCTGAGGAGTCACAGCAAGGATGCTAGGCAACACTTGTTGTTAAGCATTTCCACCAGCGGTCACCAAGAACTGTATTCATGGACTTTTTTTGTCTTAATGACTGTGAATCTCACACCTATAGAGAACAGTGCTGCTATAGCAACAACTTTATTTCTGACAGTATTTTAACAAAGAAGTCAACTTTATGACTTTATTGCTTTTTCATTCATTCATTGTCGACCACCTTATTCTCCACATGAGGGTTACAGGGCTGCTGGAGCCAAACCCAGCTGACATAGAAGAAACTGGGAGAAGACGCAGACTCCATGCAGAAAGGTCCTTGTACAGACCAGGTCACAAACCCATGGTATTGTTGCTGCATGACACCATTTCTGACCACTTCACATTTACTCCTCAAAAAACACAGTCGACTACAAATATTTTCCCTGAAAACACAACGTGGGTGGAACCACTGACCTACTGATGAGATGTACCTCATGAGTCCCAGTCAATGCCTCACTAAAGCTGCAGTAGACAGGGTTGCTCATTACACACACATGTTCTACTCGATGAGTGACCAGTGGTGAGACAACTAAGGTTTGAATCCAAAAGCATTAGAATGTCGTCCAAAATATACAAGCAAACCAGCAACGACAACAGAAAACTACAAGCAGCAAACACTAGGCAGAGACACAGCAGCCAGTCTGGCAGAGAGTGGTAGGAGAGGTTTAAATACTGCTGGGAGGGAGAATGAGCCACAGGTGTGAAGGGGGTGAGTGAAGCCAGGTGAGATAATTGTCACAGAGTCAGTTCTGCAGTATCTGAAATGACAGAAGATGAAATAAACCAGTGAGATGAAAACCCAGGAGAACTTGTGACAATATCTCCATCTCTTAAATGTTCCACAGAAAATTGACACGCAGTATAACGTGTTTATTGTGGGACTATTTTTGGTTGCTTTGCCATGTAGGCAGGTGTTACCAGTGCTGGACTGACCTTTCCACTGAAGGCACATGTGCATGCAACAGCTTAATAAAACAAATTCCCAAGGTTGTAAACCCTCATGTCAGCCCAGGATTGAAAGGAATAATCCATAAATCTGCTGTTTTAGCAGTCGTAGTTTAGACAGTTAATCTACGAGCAGATCGTTTCCAACATGCTCCAGAAAATGTTTGGGATATTGAGTCTGGACATTAAAAACAATCTTCAGTTCATGTTCTGAGATCTTCTTACACACAACGTCTCCAGGTAAGTTCAGGTCAATAAATCTGTGGTGACGAAGGTAATGAAAGATTCTTCTTCTAATAATTTGTGGCAGACTGTACACCAGGAAGTGCAATAGTGCCCCCCACAGTTTGAAGCTCTCTGTAACATTTTGAAGTTCTTCACCAATTTTCAAAGCTCTATATCCAAAGTTTGATCGTTCGATAAAGATTATTATAAATCAAATGTGAAGTTGCCTCATTTTCTCATAGACAAACTCCAATGGAGTTGCCTCCTGAAGTACATTCAATAGAATGCATGTTTAATTTACTTCACACATCGCCTTCAGTCTCTAGACCAGGAGAATACGACGCCTGACCCAAACCCATTGATTCCTTAAAGCAAAATCTTTAAAATTCAGGGCAAGTGTCATGAATTTACAGACTGACTGTAGATTACAAACAAATTCAGCAAATGTTAGTCAAACAGGTGTTTGTGGATTAGTCAGTGTTTGTCTGGCAGCCACAGCCGTACATGTGTTCACTGGGCGGGTTAACGATCATGAAGGAACAGGTCGTCGCTCAGTGCTACAGACAGAATACTGGAGCTCTGTGGCTGCACATGCTTGTGTGACTAACTCCACTCTCAGCCATGTCTTTGCTTGTTATAAATAAACTGTGACTCAAGTTTCCAGCAGATCATTGCTCACTAGGTAGCAGAAATGTCCTCCGAACTAAGTAAAAGACTCAAGTTTGCATGTCAATGATGCACACTGCTGCTGGGTTAGACGTGTGATATTGCTGTGAGGAGGTGAATACATACTGGACTCAGTGAGTGAAATATCAAGTCCTTCCTAACAGACTTTTCACGCCATGTTGTTTAGAAAGTCCTGAAATATGGAAAGCGAATGCACTCAAGAAGATAGGAATGCATTTCATCTGCTCATGGACATTTGAACGATGGTGTCCAAGTGCAGAGTCTCCATCTATAGTCCAAAGTTTTCAGCTGAAAAAGGGATTCCTCTGAACATTATCACTTCTTTTCTATCACGGTTTCTCTTGTAGTTAAATGCAGAATTCAACAACAACAACAACAACAACAACAACATTAAACTGCTGCATTATTTAGCCAAGTAAGATTTTTTTCCAATGTCTCAACATCTTTTTTTCATCTACCCTTTGGTTTCAAAGTCTTCCTCCATCCACTCATCTTCTAAATCCTTTCCTTTCTTTGGCTCTCCATCTTTTCTGTCCTTCTATGGATGAGAGTACTCTCTCCCATCCTTCGGTCTCTTTCAGTTTCCATATTTAACCTCCCTTCATTTTCCTTTAACCAACCTCCTTTTAACTTTTAATCTTCCCACTTTTCCACTCTTGCTCCCACTGCGTTCATGATCTCTTTCTGTCCCCTCGACTTCTCACTCTCCATCTTTCTTTATATATTTGGTCTACTCTTCAGAGAAGAAAATCATGCTTACACCAGCATGTGCATACTGATCATTTCAATCTAAAATGAAAACGTAGCACTGTGTATGTCGCGTTGCGCCTCCTTTGTCATCGTCACGTGGCCCTCTTCTTCCTCACTTGACCAAAACCTCCTCTCTCCATAAGGTCTTCATTCAAACTGGTCCCCACAAAGATGGAAGTACATTTACACTCACACGACAAACACAAATCAATGTCAGTGACCTCTAATCATGTCCTCAAACCTTCAGGGACAGGAACTTCATAAACTAATGGATAAATTGCCTCGTTTATTTCCCCCTCCTCTTCCCCTTTCCCTGACTCCTCTTCACAATTAAATTGCCTGCAGATGAGCACAGCCTGCATTTGTCAGACAGCTTTTCCCCTGCTTCACACTCGTCTATATACGGCTGTTGATTAATTCGGGTCGATATGTGCCGCATGTCACGAGCAGAAAATTAGTATAAGGCTTATTAATCTTAGGCTGTTACGTGATGGCTGGTTTCAGTCGGAGGTCAGTGCCAGAGCAGGAAGATAAACATAATTGTCATCTTATTATTTAGCGCCCACTATTGCTGCATCCTTTTGTCTTTTATCGACTCATGAAAAAAAAAAAAATCATATTTAGTAAAAGATTTATTTGGATTCACGCAGAGACGAAATGTTAAGCCGTGGCTTTGCAGTGGAGAGGTTGCTTTGAGTAAACCAAAGCTCAGAGGGGATTACACAAGATTAATTATTTGTAATTACTATTTCCTTATTTGAATCCAGCTGGATGATCATGTCAGATATCCTCCCCCTCAACCATGGTTTTAATTTCAGCCCCAAACGCCTGGTGTTATTCCGCGCACTCACATCAGAGGTGGTCTGATGACTCTGCTGTCGCTCTAGTGGAGGCTCGCTCCTCTGGGTTTCAGCTCATTTTCACAAGCTTTACTCACCAATTGTGCCACTTCCCCAGTGGCACGCAGTGCACTGTGTTATTCATGTCTGTGAAAGACAAGGCAGTGGATAAAGAAGCATTTAAAGAATAATTGGGATTGTGTTAAACAATGTTGTCACTTTATTGCGCAGAGTTTTGTCTCTGCCCTTGAAGTGCTGCTCTGAATTAGCCACTTAATGGCCAAAAACAAGCTGAAGCTATGGGACCTAAAAATGTGCTGACACATGTTTTGCCAGCTATGACACTCACACTATACTGTAGTGAAATGATGTTGAATGAAACGCAGAAATCAGGGATTCAGAATCTGAGACTGTGCATGTATACGTAGGATGGAAGTAGCAATGAGCAACCAGGACGTAAGTCCATTTAAATTTGAACCAGATGAGTTTACGGTCTCAGTTACTACCTGCAGCTCTTATTCACGACAACATGATGAAGACAATAGACTATAAGCACGTACAGTACAGTATGAGTGGACACCAGTGTCATTGATAGCTGGTGTTGTCCAATAGAAGGCTGACTGCAGGCGACATCTGTGAACTTGACATGGAAATGAGAGTTCATTTAGAAACAACGAGACTGTAGCTCAGTGTGGAATTACAAAAAGCTTTCAAATGTACTTTCTTTATTTGTCTATTTGGTTGACGCACACACACACACACACACACACACAGAGACCTGCATGTTCTCCCTCCTGGATGATTTGTAATAACTGTGATGATCCTTTGACATTTCTCATCAAATGAATGGCGTTTATGACCAAACAGCTCAACTACCGACGTGCAGACATAACTTATGTTCAGTCATGCTCGGTTTCTAATGACTTGTCTTTCCAAAGCAACACATCGAGTGACCTTGTTGATCCAGTCTTAGTCAGCCAGCATCACATTACAATCAGTGCTCTCACAATATCAGTCCATCAGTTTGTGTTTCTTTTGTTCCCTTTGTATGAAGCGCTTGTTTCATTTTAAAACGCTGCAGAGTCGAGAGAAAGGGCCTGGGAGATCACACCCCCCTCCCCCCTCTCTCTCCCTCTCTGTCGTTCTTCGTTAGCAGAGCAGATGGTGTGAGTGAGCAGGCCAGTCATTTCTAAATCAATAGCTGGGCACACGGGATCACTGTGTGTATTTGGAAAAACCCCATAACACATACCCAGTGGTACACACACACACACACACACACACACACACACACACACCAAGAAGCAACACACATGACAGAAAAATACTGGTGCATGCAACACACACATCAGACTGAGACCACAGTGGTCCCATTGTGTATGTACACAAAATAGAATACACACAAACACACACACACACAAACACACACACACACTAACTGGGGGTAGAAGGAGAAGCGAGGGAAGGAGATGGAGAGTAAACTAATAGCCCTGCAGCTTATTTCTGCAGACAAGCTGTTGTTTAATATGACTGCAGCAGACGCCGGCCCCACGACAATCATTTAAACCTCCAGAGTCTGCTTGACTGAAGGAGATGCAAGTGTCTCACTCTTCCTGCTCTTCCCTCTTATATTGTCCTCTTCCTCAGTCTGTATCTTGGGCTTATCTTCCCCTCTTTCTCTCTCCATGTCTTTCAGTGAATTGCAGCAGAAGCCGGAGGTGGTGGCGACGGCGGCGGCGGCAGAGACACATAAATGCTTCATTAACGTTATGATCCTGTTCTGTGATGAAGTGATGACTGTCAGTAAGACATGAGGCAAATGAAGAGGCACTGGGACAATTCTAAAGCCGTCTGTTGTTTTATCCTCCAGACGCTGCTGCTTTGTTGAAGTCCTTCGTCCTGAATGACCATATTTAGTCGGTCCCTTCGCTCCTGCAGGACCTACACAAGTGTATTGTGAGGTATCACTGCACATTACACCACATCTATTGTCATGGTTACAACAAGAAACATTTAAAGTGTACAGTGGTTTGATGAATGTATCAGCTGCACCTTTTCTGAGCTTTAAAGAGATTTAAAGTGTGTTCAGTGCTGACTGTGATGTGACGCATGAACCCTGAAAACATGGCCGCCAGTGGGGACACGAGGGAAAAGGACTCATGAAATCTAAACCTGTTTTTAGTCTGTGGTTTCTTTTCTTCTTTTCCCAACAGACAAGTCGAGTGTTTTGTTTCATAAACCCCTCACACTCCCTGCACGCATGTAGAAAATCTTATTTTATGTCACTGCAAACACAAGTTGTTATATGTGTTATTTCGTGACTTCATTTGGATGCAGACTTACAGAAGGAGGCAGCAGTCGACCAGCAGCTCCTGTGACGCTCAAATCACTGACATTCTCTGTAGACTTTGGTGCAGGAGAGTGAACGGTTTACAAACTGAATTGCCTAACGATGAGATAAAGCTGCAGACATATTTCCTAAGCCATCATACACTTGATGTTTGACAGCAGGTGTCGGGTTTATTCTGTGAGCCAGCAAGAATCCACATAGTGTTAGAACCCGTTTGAAAAAACCTGGACTTTTCCTTTAAACTGTACAAGAGTGTAATCCTGACTCTAAACTGTGCTACAGTAGTATTCATGTCAGGTGCTGTTGTGGACGCTCTGCTCCACACTGGAGACGCTTTCACATCTGGAACACTATTGTTTACTAGATAAAAGCATCTCGACGTGTGTGTGTGTGTGTGTACTTGTATTTGTTGCCTCTCTAGGACCTTTTCTAACAAAACCTCTGAGCTTGTCAGGACCAGGAGTCCTCATGGAGACCAAAACCAAGTCCTAATCTAATCTCTGAGGAGATAAGTTTAGAGCTAAGATTTTTTTTAGGTTGTCCAGGTGAATGGAAGTCAATGCAGTGTCCTAAGAAGAATAGCTGTACAAACCTGTGTGTGTGTGTGTGTGGTTGGTAAAGTATGTTGTATCCCCTTTGACAGACTGTGTTGAATATTACATGCATCCCCTGGTGTTAGTTGTTAAAAACTGAAGGTATGTGCCATGTAATATTCATCCAGCAGAGCCCATGCAGGATCAGCGGCACAGACCATAATAAGCCTCATATTCACCCCCATTCACACCCACAATGAGCTTAAAACACAGGCATGATGAAAGATGCATTAGAGGTCTGAGGCCCACGGTTGCATACTAATGTTCGGACACGTCTGTGGAAAAAACACAACATCGCTGCCACAAACACAGGAAATACACACGGGGAACATCAAGCGGCGTGTCTGTTGTTTGTTTCTTCTTCCTCTCTTTTCTGCCCCCTCTTCTTCTTCTCCGTTGCCGCCCCTCTCCACCCCCAGTGGACGCCTGTCTGCAGCTTGTTATCCGCTGGCGTGAGGCGGAGTGTGACAGTGTGATAATCCATGCCAATGTGTGCTGCTGACCCTGTGATGTGCTGCTAGACCTGTGTCTGTGTGTGTGTGCGGGAGTGTGTGTGCGTGTGTCTCTGTGTGTGTGTGTGTGTGTGTGCGTGTGTCTGTCGTGTGTCGTGTGTCTGTTGTGTGTGTGTGTGTGTGTGTGCGCGTGTGTGTGTGTGTGTCTGCTGCTTTACACATCTTGGCCCGTTGTTCAGTCTGTGTGTGTGTGTGTGTGTGTGTGCGTTCTGATGTACAGCTGCACTCGAATGCTTCCTTTGCTTTGCTGTTTATCAGACTGATGCACACATTGATGCATCCAGGATGTGAAGGAGCGTCCAGTGTTATATATACATTATTACAAGTGTGAGAGTATGTGCAGGTGTGTGTTCTCAACTAACACTGTTCTTACACACACACACACACACCACACACACACACACACACACACACACACACTCACACACACTCACACACACACACACACACACACACACACACAGAGAGACACATAGCTCAGTCCATCTTCAGGGTGAGAGAGCGTCTTCAGTCTTATCTCACATGAGTCGTACATTATGTCAGAGCAATCAATGTTTCTTCTTGATTACATGGAGTCACTTCATATCATGTTATAAAAACACGCTAACACACATCATGTGTGGCTGAGACACAGCTGCCGGATAGAAGTGTCATACTAAACATATTTTAATAACATTTACATTTATAAGCTTGTTTGGTGTTTCCACATTATTATTTACTTAGTTTTAGATTTATTTCCCTATTTTTAACATTAATAGACTTATTTTGCAGGATAAATATGTTCCTGTTGTGAAGTAGACGTCGTTCCATATGAACACAAACACTTTCACATGTGTGACACACCATCATGCATATGTTTATTGTGATATCATGATGGAATATTGTGTTGTAATGTTAAGTTTAAATTGCTCACACGCGACTAAACAGTCCCCTCTTGACCAGATCAGACACTCATTGGCCCTCAGGTCATTTCAGTTTGACATCCCATAAATCACCAACACTTTTCTTTACAAAACACGCCTTTGGTATTCACAGATGGTCATGGAAGTGTGATACAATTTAATAATTAGGTGCAAATAAAAGGACAACACACAAGAAACATGGACTTTGTATGTTAACATTTATCATGTCTTTTTAGTATTTGTTTCATTAGTTAGTCCAGAGGGATTCAACACGACCTAAAATGAAAACAGGTAAAGATTTTAAACGTCAGCATCCCTCTGTGAAAACCTCCCCTTACTTCTATAATGTGTTGATGAATTCTCTTCTACCAACGCGAGAACTTTGTTTGACAGCGTACCAGAAAGAGTCAGGACGGCTTATTGAAAACCAGGAGCGACTGGGGCCCGAGGCAAAAACAGCCCAGAGGGACCGTCACTGAACTGACGCAATCTAGTGGCACCGGCGTTTCAGACCCAGAACCAGGCGTAAATATGCGCTCATAAAAACACCAACAAATATTAGATTATTTATAGAGAGATTTGTTTTAAATACGTTTAAATTCCACATAATAATACAAACACGTGTGATAAGTCTTATCACACGTGCCTCCTTTAAACGAGTGTTTGCCCTTGAAACGCTAATTAGCAAATTGATGCATATCAGACTTTTGAAAAAGAAGATAAATGCATTTTATTAATTAACATGTTAGTTCTTTAATTAAACAGATTTTTCAAATTGGTTTCTGTGTTACAGTGATGTTTAAAATAGGCATTTATGCCTATTAACATTATGTATTTGTATCAGTGACAAATGACTAGGAGTGTGTGTGTGTGTGTGTGTGTGTGTGAAACACCATTTTTGGTCATTATTATAATTTATAATACACACCTTTGTCCCATTTTCATCTCCCTGTGATATTTGGATTTTACCTCTGAACCATCCCATAATGGGGCGTTAACATTTCACACATTATGAATTCATTTGCACACTCACACACTTCAGTCTGATGATTTAATTAGATTCACATGCCCGGCTTTACGTTTCAACTAATCAAGATAACCCGGACACAAACACAGATATATGCACTCACACAGAACACACATGGAACACAGTGGGCACAAATAAAAATCTGATTATGTTATTATCGTCATGGAAACGAGCTGACGGCAAGCAAAAAGCAACCCCTCTCTCTCCCTCTCTCTCTCCAGGCTACTGGGAAAATTGGCCAAAAGTAAAGGTATTAGTGTTGGACTGTTTCCAAGCATTCACTCCTCACACACACACACACACACACACACATTAGTCTGTCCATAGTTATGAAGGACACTAAATTGTCTGCAGATTTAAGGACATTTATTGAAAGAAAACACATTTCTCCTCCTCCTCCTCCTTTTTACCTTAACCATCAGAGCTGAGACAGTGACTCCGATCCTCACTGTAACCTTCATAACCATAACCATCAGTCTAATGAAGGGGAGCAGCCAAAACTTGTTTTTGTCCACATAACAATAGTAACACACACACACACACACACACACACACAGGCTTCAGGCTTGGACACAAATATTTCCCCCAGTCCACTGTTTATACACCCAGAGCTCCCTCTGCTGGTGACAGGGGTAACTGCAGACATTGAGCCTCTGAGGTTGCTTTCACTTGACCAAACAGTGTAGTGTATACATTACTGTACATTAATACACGATAACACTGCACCACACATTCTCCATGTGATACATTTGCTCCAGAGAAAAGTGAAATTCAACCAATGTGTCAGCTGATATTTCACCTGTGCGGTGCAGACGACTCACATGGAGTCACACACACACAATTATCACGTATGCATAACCTTCTAGTACATTCTGTGGTGTACACACACCTGGCGGTGACAGTGTATTAGCATCTGCTCAGTAATCTGGTCCAGATGAGGAGAACGTTAACTAAAAGTAATCACAGTGGCTCCCGATGGCCGAGCGGCGTTCATACACGGCCGCTCCTTATCCCTCACAAACGCTGAGTGACATCACAGCTGTGGCACAGGATTCTGGTTTCAGCAGATGCTCAGTATCCAGACGAGTAACAAAACAACAATAGAAGAGGCGACTTTTATATTTTTATTCTCCAGGAAAAAACTCAATTCACTGATCTTCTGTCCTTCAAAAATAGGTTTTTATACTTAGAATCTTGGATAAAATTGAAATTGAATAGTCACTTCCTTCTTTACCTATGAAAATGTTTTTTTTGTAAAAGGGTGGGGAAGGGTGTTGTCACCTCCCACTTCCAAGAGGTGTGACCAACGGACGTAGATGAAAATGCCTCTGTACTTGATTGGATAGACCTGATCCAGATGACGTATGCAGAGGGTTTGGGTTGTAGTTTTCCAGGAGTGATGGTTTTCACGACGTTTGGCCGGGGAGCTCGGCGGAGCAAGCTGCTCAAAACGGAAGCAACAGAAAGACAGTTGCTCTTTGGTGGCGGCCATGTTGGATGTAAAAGCTGCCAGACGTTGCTTCTCTGTCGTTGAGTTAAACCATGAAACAAAACACCTGTTTGTGATTGGTTCAGAGAAAAACCAAATCACTGATTCAACTGGGTTCACGTGACTGGTTGAAAACCATACACGACATTAAGACAGGCCCTGACAACGGCTTTCTTATTTGCTGCATGTAAGACTTTGGTGTTCCCAGTATAACTGTGTTTCTGTCCAGATCCTGAGTGTGAGTGCGTGGTCAGCCTCCACGCAGCCTCGCAGCCTGCAGCACTTTTTTTGTAAAGCTTTTTATTTGATGTGCTATAAAGAGGAAGGCTCAATTTTCCCCACAGAATTCCCTTCATGCTGGAGAGCTTGTGGAGGTGCATTCAATCTCATACATGTTGAGACTCTTTCTCCCCTGATATTTAAACCTTTAACTCTGCTTCCCATTTGCCTTTAATGCAAATTGTTGATTCTCGCCTGCCTCATGTAGCCAGGAGCACAGGAAGTGACAAGCGGCGGAACACAGCGTGTAAATGGTTTGGTTGTTTTTCTCCTTTTATGAAGCAGAAATTCAATCATTGTTATTATATTAAAAGAAGAATGTTGAATTATTACTTTCCACTATTTAACGTGATGACATCAGCACACTCAGGTCAAAGTGCAAGGGTCAGGTTTATATACGTCTGAAGATCTGAGACGTCAGCAACTGGAGTTCTATGTGACTTTTAAATACTGTGGCTCCTTCAAATTCTTATTGTTATTAATGTCAGTGCTGTGGTCACATTTCAGGAACTCGACAGTGACTGAATGTAGCGTAGAATCAGGCTTCACTCATCAGACAGAGGGAGCGCGGCTTTTTCTTTCAGTGTGACGCAGCATCACGCCGGAGCTTTACAGAGTTTCTTGGCATCTCCGCATCTTTGAACACAAACAGCCTGCAGGGTCAGAGCCCAGCCTCGTCATCATCTTCTGCAAAGAGGATTTATTTAGCTTGGTGGGAGAGTGTGAGGGGGGAAGCCTTTCACACTCCCAGAGGCTGTCACGCATAAGCAAAATCCAGTGAAAGCATGTTCGCTGGAGGGAAGAGAAGAAAAAGCAGGCACACATGTGTGGAGCAGAGCGCCAGACAAAATAATTAGAGTTGTAATAAGCAGGAAAAACTATCCCGGACTAAAAGGATGTTTACAAACTGTGCAGCTCCTGAAGCTGGAAATGAGGGGGCCATGTCTGCCATCACTGATGTAATGAAAACACACCAGCAGCTTTGTGTTTGTGCTCAGTGGAGCAGGAAGTGGAGTCAGTGAGACACTGGAATGAACCGTATGCATGAACGATAACACGGAAAACTGATCAAACAACCCGAGCAGGCTGCTCCCGCTGATTCAATCAAGAGTTACCCCCCCCTCCCAAACTCCTGCTGTTACCATGCTGTGACTATGCAACGGACATTCCTGCAGTAAATTTAGAGTTGCATGTTCAGTGTTATACAGTGTTCTCTTCTAAATACCATGATTACTATTGTACTATTATACAAGTTATACAAGTGTTACTATTATAATAAACAAACGGACTGTGATTTAGGTCTCATGAAGTAAAACAATATATTATTTGTTCATCTGATCAGAACTGACTGACAGTGTTTGTGTTCATACAGCGAGTGGAGACAAGAAGTCCTTTCTGAAAGTGTCTTTCTTTGTGTTTGGACTCAAACCTGTTTACTGCTGTCTCGCTCTTTAGTAGTGCAGTGTTGCTGCTGCCTCCATCTGTCTTAACACAAAACAAAGCACATCCTGTGTGCAGTGCAGGAATGTTGCTGGGCTTTTGTCTATCACTTCATCCTCCACGCGAGGGGAGCTGGCAGCCAATCCGAGCTGACACAGGGTGAAAGGTGGAGGAGTTGACCCTGGACAGACTGCCAGTCCGTCACAAAGAGACAGACAACCATTCACTCTCACTCTCACACCTATGATCCATTTACAGTGTCAGTCAAACCAGGATTCGAACCAGTGACTTTTCCTGCTGTGAGGCAGCAATTCTAGCCACTATACACACAATACAGACAAAGAGTTGTCTGGAGCGGCCAGGACATTTGGCGCTGTAGCTGCAGCTCTGACAGGGAGGGGCACACTGCTGTGAAATGACCCCAAAACCTGTGTCATCTTTAGATTTTCAGGAGGGAGGAGACAACAGTGAGGAGCTGAAGCTGAAGATGAGTCTGAAAAGCAGTGAAAACGATGACAAGAACAATGGCATCAAAAAAACTGAAACCAGCGTCTCAGCAATGATGATGCAGCAGAGCCACAGGTGCTGGAGCATCACTTCTCCTCACACTACGATGGTTTTAGTTTGTTAGTTGTCTTTCGCCTGATGCAAAACCATGCAGAAGACACAAACATCGCCTGCTTTGCTCCAGTGGACACACCCCCAGCATTTCTGAGCAGAGAATGTTGCTGATTTTAAACACTACCAACTTTTAATCCTTCAAGTTTTTTTTTAATAACTTGTTTAAAAGGAAGAAAACATTTAAAGTGTTGATTTGTGTTTTTTAATTGTAAAACCTGACACCAGGGCTTGACTTTTGTCTATTTGATGAGGTGGTTAATCCTCTCTCTGTGTTATGGACCTGGTGAATGGTAAATATGCTCCTGTGCATTATTTATCTCCCATATTAGCACCCGTCTCTTCACTCACTTTGACAATTTAATTACGGAATCATCAAGACTGTTACATCAAACACATATTAAGCTAAATACAACTGTCAAAGGATGGGAAAATAATACTTCAATCACGTACGATGCATTCTATCATTGTGAACGTGTGTGAACAGAAATGAAAATTGCAGATCTTTACGATTATATCATATTAATAAATTGTGCACTAATCGCAGCAGCCTCATCTATAGAAATCTCTTATTTTTACACGTTGTAATCCATTTATTAAATGCTTACACTGCATTTTCAATGCAACAATTTGAATTCACGCTATTTCACTCATTAAAATAACGTTAAATGCCCATGTCACTTCATGTTAACAAACCCACCCTGAGCACAACGACAATAACAACAACAATAATAATAATAATAATAATAATAATAATAATAACACCATGACACACCTCTGCTTTCCTTTGTCTGGTTGTCTTCTTGTTATTATTTTTATAATTATATAATAAGCTTTATATAGAATACATGATGTTTCTTGGTTAGATTAGATTAGATATGATTGTATTGATCCAACATTGATGAATTTCACTTGTTACAACAGTGAAAGGAAGACTGTGAATCAAATAAACAAATCACAAAATGATATTATATGAATAAAATGTTAAATTATCATCATTTTATATCTATATTTTTTTATGTATATGATAAAATGGATGTGCTGCTATTTATATTGTTGGGCCAGAAAGCAATAACCACTTATTCTATCTAACTTATTATTTTACAGGATAAGAGAGTGAGAAATGATCAATGTTATCGTTACTGAATGAATGTGATACGACCACATACAGAATTGTGTGTAATTAAAAAAAAGCTGGAAACATCCAAACACATGAGACAGAAACACGGCGGCCATTGTTTGAAAATGTCGCCACCGGTCGACTCATCATCAACGCCAGTAAACATGTCACCGGCAACAAATGTCACGTTCCTTCACTGCACGGAGAGACGTCATCGTTACACGTGAGAACATGATTCACATCGTCATCATCAGGTGAGTGCATTATTTCAGCTTGTGTGTGTCATAATTGTTATTTTATGTTGTAGAAATGTCATCACTGCACACAGAGACGATTTTTGCTTCCACGACACTGAAGGTATTTTATATTACGTTTTTATAATAAACACTTGTCATCGTTGTCATTCTGTGACCTGAGTTGTTGTCAGGGCAGAGTTGCTCCCAACTGAAAAATGGATACATCTATTAATTCACGTGGGTATGCACGTTTAGCTGATCAGATCAGATCAGATCAGATCAGTTTAGCCCTGTGACATAACATAAGGACAGTGGTCAAGTACAACGGTGCAGGCGATAAGCTGTGCATGGAAACACCCTGACAGAGAGAGAGAGAGAGAGAGAGAGAGAGGTTGGCTAAAGGAGGAGTGAGATTTATGGCTGTGTGAAGGTGTGATAGATGGCTGTTTGACCACTGGGCTGCTGAAAATGGCCAAGCAGCCCTTTATGGTCCAGGAGAGAAAATGAGGCAGCTCTCCCACATCTATCCATCAGAGCCATTTAGTGGCTCGTTGGGGCCTGTAAATGTGTGTGTGTGTGTGTGTGTGTGTGTGCATGCACTCATGTGGACCATTAGACTATTATGAGCCAACTGTCTTAATCAATGCCTGTGAGCTTCATCATGGAGGATGAGCGGCTGTGAGGTGAAAGGTGGATCTGTGGAGCACAGGTGGAGCAGACAGTCAGTCAGTCCCAGCAGCTGCTTCTGGTTCTGCGGGGCCACATTCACTGCAGTCGTGCTGCTATTGTTAGGGTTTGTGCTCAGACACTAATCCTCGGTGGATAAACACTTTAAACATGTCAGGCAGATGACAGTGGTGAGTGTAAATCAGGTAAAAGGGAAGCTGGTGAGGCTCAGGCTCCATCCACACGACTGTGTTTCCATCTATAAACTGTTTTCTGATGATCTGTGCTCAGCTGAGACGTAGGGATGGGCATTAGTATATTTGATTACACGCTTGATCATTAAAAAAGTCAGTTACCGTGACTATTCGTAATATATTGAAAAGTTACAAAACAAATGTTTTATTAATGACTGCATTTATAAAAACAAATCTTTCTTCTCCAATGACTACGTCAGTATTTAGTTAGTGGATTTCACGTGTGTTTGCAGAAGAAATTCAATTTCAGAGGTTTCTTGAATGCATCTTGACGCCGCTCCTCTAACGTTATAGATCCTGCATTAGTGATGACATATTCCTACGTCATTCAGGTAAACTGTGCACGCATGTGTACATCATCTGTTTGGTTAGTGTTACTAATGGGAAACAACAATAGGCAAAAGTAGAACAAGGATTGTTTTTAATGAGACTGACTTTTCACTGAACTGTGCTGGTAGTCGAGTTGTGGCGGATAAGAAACTATAAGGAAGGTTGTAAATACATCATTGTTTCCAAAGGTCTCCATTGTTGCCCATTGGTTCTTAGACGCTGAGGTCATGTGACAGGTTTTAACTCTACAGTTTTGCCATTCACTCCTTCACACACTGTCAGGACAGCGGTTTCCTCAAGGACTTCACGAAAAGCCTGAGATGGAACCATAGATTTCTGGTTTATGAGATGACCTTCTCAGCATCTGCAACATCTCCAAGATTATTTTGATGGTACATCAACTTACAGTCAAAGCCTGAACAGGTCTGCACTGGACTGTAGTGTCACTATGGAACTTCTGGTTCTGGCTCGATGCCACACAAAGAACTACAACATTCTACTATATTGCATACATCTCAAGAATTGTGAAAACAGAAAACAGAACCTGAAATTACAATAAGTTAATTACTACTATGTCAAAGTTACTTTTCAGACATGTGTAACCAATGGATATACCAGTGTACTTCCACATCAAATGAATATGAAGAGCAGGGACAGTTGCTCGTAGACTTCCACTCAAACAGTCGTCTTTGTGCGAGCAGTGGAGTCGCCCCGTGGTGGCTATTCACAACCCAAGCTCCAGGTTGGCCCCAGCCAGCAAAACTACATCCGTTTTGGTCTATGGGCAAAGCAGACGGCGGTGGGATGTATCGGCTACATTTTCAGATTTAGTGTGACCTGGTATCGCCATCTTTCCCTCACTGAGCTTTAAGGAAAATGACCTGGCGGAGAACACACACACTTCCTGTGATCTCTGCTGTGTCTGTCGACATCCCTTGTATCCAAGTGCTTCCATTACCTCGTGTGTTCCTGATGGATCTTCCTTGTAAGCAATAAATATCTGTAGAACAGGTATTTGAGTATTGAGTGTCAACCCTCATATGGACAAGAACTGATTCTCAGTTTCAACGACAAGCGTGGAATTGATTGACTGGTTGAATTGATTTGCAGTGTGTTATTTAGCTGCATCAAAGACGTGTTGTTCCACTAATGGTGTCATTTGTTCATGCTGCCTGTTTTTATATTGATAGAGAGAAAGAAAGATGGTACAGTATTAGCAAGCTGTCTCCTCTGCTCATAAGGAATAGCTGCAAACAGACAGATTTTGAGAAGGAACAGAAAAAGGAATGGGTAACAAGACAAATTCAACTGTGGATAATCTGGATAACAGTTGCTTCAACTGACCAAAACCTCAGGCTGCATTCAAATCAATTCAGTCCACCTCGTCGAGACACTGTGCACATGCAGTAGACCAGGAAGACAGGACAGAGAGGACAGACAGGACAGAGAGACATGAACAAACCAAATAAAAGACATGTCCTTTCAAATAAATGGTAGAGGAAACACTGAGCCCATTGATAAAAATGATCTTTTGAAATGTTTGCAGCATTGTTGTTTTAGCACGAGGAATACATGGTGCAGTGCACTCAGCAGGAGCACTAGATGATCAATGTGTGTGTGTGTGTGTGTGTGTGTGTGGGCAAATACAATAAATCGTTTGATAATTCCCAGTCAACTAGCATTTTCATTTAAAATGCCCATCCCCATCTATTATAAACACCTCCATAATTGCATTCATTCTGTTTACATGAAATGCTGCTGTGCGTTAACTTTAGAATCAAAACGACGCTTTGCATTTGTGGAGTTATTAGGAGTGCACACGGTAACAGGGCTGTGAGTTCTCTCATTATCCTGAGCAGACAACATTCATTTTCCTGAGATAATGAGTTCATTATGGCATTATCTTGAGATAATTACATACCTCAAGACAAGATGATGCTTAACATGGTAACATGATGATCAACTTAGCAGAATAACACGTTAATCGAATTAAGGCACAACAAGATGACTGACAGGATAAAAAAAAAAAACATGACAAACGCTGATGACTGAGTGATATTAATGAAATAAAAAAATATGGCTGTTCTGTGCATTTAATCATGGCTTTTCATGTTGAAGGATTTTAGTGGTTTTGGTGGAGCAGTATTGTGGTTGTTAGGCAGTTTTAGTTTGTAGCGTGGCTCTAGAGACAATCTCGGCGGTTCAAATAATGATCACGTGTCATGCAGAGAGAGAGAGAAAGGAATTATTAGGGATACCCAAAACTTGGGGTTATCTATGGATCGACTTTACTTTTCATGATGACAGGGGATTTCCAGGCATTGGGTGGAGTTACCCTCAGCAGAGGGGCTTTAGTTTCCCCCACAATCCTGAGTTTGGTATTTGTGTTGTGTTGACAAAGACATCTACGCCGCTCTCATCGACAGTATAACACACTGACTGCTGGTGTGAGAAATAATGTCTGAATGTGTTGAAATTTAAGGCAATAATAAATGTTGCTAGCGGATGTTAATAGCTGTTGTGGATCAGTTGCTTGTGGATTTAATTTATATGAGAAAGGGTTGGCAGTTCAGGACGTGTGTTTTTCCCCTGCTGTTTGATTGCACTGCCTCTGTTCCTCTGCTTTCAACAGATGAGATGAGTTAGCATCACCTAAACCCCCCACAACTGTCTGGAGCTCAGTCGTGCTGCCCTTCTAAAGCTAATAACGCAATAAACCTAATCTATCCTTAATGCAATCACATCTATTCAAATCTAATCCTATCCCATACTCCTAATTGGATCTGGTGGATCATGTTGCACCCTCTGGCTGCCTTGTTGTCATGGTGATGGGTGGGAGATGCCTCCACTGCTGGTGGGGCCGAGGGAGAAGACACATTGTCCAACAAGAGCTATTTAATTTGCCTGCAGATGCTAATTGAAGGACACAGCAGGGTCTGATAATTATAAGAGAGAGGTAACGTGAAAAGAGCGTATGCAACAAAACGTCTTGGGCAAATTTGAATGTGATGACTTTTTTTACCCTTCTGATGCCTCTGCCGCCACAATAGCCCCCAAACACCCATTATCCTCTGTTTTCAGTCTGTAAATGATCAACAGAACATAATCAGCATTCACTACAGAGAAATAACTCTGCAGTACAAGGTCTTCAGTCCCAGCTTTTATCAGCAGTGATGGAGACATGACACCCGTCGGTGCTTATGTCTTCTCGTTATTCTTTATTTTAGATGCTTTTTCCTTTTCCTGCATGTACTTAATTTCAGACAATAATCTAAGATCAGTCATTGTTGTACAATCATTTCATGCGTATGAACAGAATAACATTTTCAAAAGAGAATTATTGCCGTCATTTCAAACATGTAGACACACAAGGCTCCAAGGTGTGTGCTGTCGCTTGATGCACGGCCCAAAGGTTTATGAAAATAACGTTTAAAGCATAAATTAAGCATATAAATTACCCAGAGAGCGACAATCCAGCACAGCAGCGGCCTGAAGTCGGCTGCCAACACTGCTGTTACACAGGATGACACAACCATCGCGCATCACACATCACTGACACACTTATGGAATAATAATGCTCTTTGTTTACATAAGCTCATTCATTCTCCAGTGGTGTCTTTATAGCAAGATGAGTGCAGTCAATCACTGCAATTACATTTGGAAATCCAAGCCATCTCTGCAAATTCTATTTTAATGTTTGCCTGTTCCACCACAGTGTAAGAAAACTTTGATATTTGACGCCATCGTTTGTTGAGAATCCTGACCGGTCAGTGAGCTCCCATTTAAGGGAACCCAAGAGGTCTCCCACAAACCGAATCCACTTCATGACAGTTCCAAGACGATGGCTCTTGGTTATCTGAATCGGCTCATTCATCGTAATCAGCACCAAAGCAGCCATTGTTGAAGCTAGAATGTGCCGTCATGTTGATGTTTCCTGCTTCCAGGCTACACCTTGTCAACACCACACTACCTGTAGGATCATTTACACATCACACATGCTTTACTGGAGGTTTATATGTAGATCTGACACTGTGGGGAGTTTGATCTGTGGATGACACTGAAACTGTGCAGCTCTTTACGCTTGATAACACGTCCATGTCGTACAAACTGCAGTTTATTTAAAGTTGTTGTGCCATAGTTAGTAAAATCTTATAATAAACCTGCACTTAGATGTGAACTCCAAATTACTCAGCCCCATCAAAAACATTTATAAACCAGGTATTTTAGCAGAATCCAGATATATTTATATTTAATATTTAAGCAGAATCCAGAGCAACAGTTCAGGGTCATTATTCGGTCCGGTGTCAGTACACAGAGATCAGTCCAGAACAGGCAACAGTATCCAAACCAGCAGGCGAAAGACAAGTCAAAACACAGTCACAACGCTGGAAACTCTCACATGAGGCCAAAGACAAATCTGGCAATGACGGACAGGAAGACAGAGACTAAATACTCTGTGTCAATGAGAAACAGGTGCAACACATTAGGGCGGGGCCAGTAATCACACAGGAGGGAAACTTGACAGGAAGTAGATCTGAAATGAGACAAGACATGAGTACCAAAATAAAACAGGAACCAATGAATAAATAGAAAAACAAATAACAAAACTGAAAGGACAGAACGGGACATGACAGGAAGTTTATTGTCATGGAACTTTTTTAAAGCACAGTGCATAAATTGTGATGTTAACTTTAACACGTAATATTCCAGATGTAGTGCAATGTTTTTTTTTATGTAGTAAATACATTTCATTTGAACATTATCCTGTTTTTATTGTGCAGTTAGCACATACTGAAAGTGTTGAAAGATGCTAAATGCTCCAGTGTATGATTGATGATGGTCACTTCTAAAACTGATTAGCTGATTTAATTACCGTTGGAGCTCTGTATCATATGAGTGTAGTCCTCTAATGGACTGTTTGACTTAATTGTTACAGTATTATATTATGAGTTTATCTTAAATGAAATGAGGGAACTGGGTCGTTGACGCTCAGTAGTTCTTCTTGGGGGTTTGATCTTTTCCTCCAGCTGTGTTGTGTCAGTGTGTGCAACAGGACGCTCTTTGGGAGTGCAAATATCTGAATATCTGTGTGACAGGTTAATTGCTTTGGCTGATGATTATTTTGATGATGATTTTGCAGTGCGTCATCATGTTTCTCGCTTCTTTCTTTCTTTCTTTCTTTCTTCTGCTTTGTCTTAAATACCACACACACACATGCTACTACTACTATACAGATATAATCTGGAAACTGGAGTTTGTAAACCACTCACAGGCACTAAAGTCCACAGAAAAAGCAGCATTTTAAGCTCGCAGAGACACAGCGGCTGCTGGTTTACTGCCTCCTCTTTCTCTCTCAGCACTCACACGACATTATCACGACAATAACAGTTTTCTCTCCCTCCCCCTAGTTTGACTGATTTGAGATCTTCAACATCCAGACTTGATACTACAGCTTAATTACTATTAATATTTATATTACTATATAGCTACTGCTAACCACACTATTATTCTCATCTCATCCATTCTTCATCTACGGCTTGTCCTTTTCTGATGGCCACACGAGGAGCTGGAACCAATCCCAGATGGTGTCAGGACAAAAGGTCTGTCACACTCTGGATTTCAAAACATACATTATCTCAAGGCACTGTACATAATAGGACAGAAACCTTTATAATATTATACAGAGCAGAGAACCCCAACAATTGACACAATGAGCAAACATGAGGCATCAGTGGAGAGAAAAAAACTCCCTTTTAACAGAAGAAGAAGAAATCTCTGACAGAACCAGACTGTGCAACATCTGCCTCGACCGGTTGGGGCGAAAGGAAAAAAATGGGGGACAGAAAGTTGAAGAGGACAAGAGGGAGGTGAGGTAGAGACAGAAGAGAGAGACCAGGAGCAGATATATCACAGTTGTGTCAAGTTATCAGTGAAGACAGGACAGTTCTGAATCAGTGATGACATGTTTATAGAACTAAAGTGTCTATAAAAGTGTGTTTATATAAGCAGCAGCAGAGATTGTGACAACAATAATGACAATAATACAACTGCTAGTGGGCCACACGGTGGTGTAGTGGTTAGCACTCTCGCCTTGCAGCGAGAAGACCCGGGTTCGAGCCCCGGTTGGAACAAGGGCCTTTCTGCATGGAGTTTGCATGTTCTCCCCGTGTGTGCGTGGGTTCTCTCCGGGTTCTCCGGCTTCCTCCCACAGTCCAAAAACATGCAATGTGGGGATTAGGTAAATTGGACACTCTAAATTGACCATAGGAGTGAGTGTGAGAGTGAATGGTTGTTTGTCTCTATCTGTGTGTGGCCCTGCGATGGACTGGCAAACTGTCCAGGGTGTACCCCGCCTATCGCCCGATGTAGCTGAGATTGGCACAGCACCCCCCACGACCCTCTGGTGGAGGATAAAGCGGTTAGATGATGACTGACTGACTGACAACTGCTAGTGATAATAATAATGACAATAATACAACTGCTAGTGATAATAATGACGACAATAATACAACTGCTAGTGATAATAATAATAGCTTTGGAAACCGGACCTGGATCCTGCAGCCTGCAATATGAGGATAGAGAGCAAGAGAGCGAGGACAGGAAGGAAAGAAAAGTTAATGACATGTAATGAAGTCATATTCATACCCTGATTGTGAGAGAGTGAGTGTACTGCAGGAATTCCATCAGCAGTCGGTCGAGACCTATAGCAGCTATATAAGCTTTATCAACAAGGAAGGTTTTAAGTCTAACTTTAAAAACAGAGAGAGTCTGTCATTGGGAGCTGGTTCTACAGGAGACATGTCCTGGTCAAAAATAACTCATGGTTCCTCACAGAAGAACTGGAAGCCATGATGATGCGGTAAGAAGGCGTTTAGGTCTGAGTATAACAACCTCAGTTTTGTCTGAGTTTAAAATTAGAAAGTAGAAAAGGATGAGATGATCTTCTTCTCTTCATTCCAATCTTGTTTTCACCCATCTCTCCACCACTGAGCCCCTCCCCCTCATTTTCTCCTAAAGAGAGGGTTGTTTTTTTCTCTCCACTGTTGCCAAAGTGCTTGCTCTTGTTGGGTTTCTCTGTAATAATTGTCAGGTCTTGACCTTACCATGCATGTAAAGTGCCTTGAGATAATGTATTTTATCAGTCGGCGCTATACACATACAATTTAATGGTCAAGTAGGTTAATTCTGAGGAGGATTTTGTTTTGGTTTGTTTGTTTTATATGTTTTTTTTTTAAACTGCTCTTTTGGCGGAGGTCAGGGAGCATGGCACTGACAGATGCTGTATGATTACACTCCTTTGCAGTAAAATTATTATCAAAAAAAAGCAGTGTACTGTATCTTCTATCAACAAGGACTTTGCAGTCCTTGCAGTTGAACATATGTACCTAATAAAGTGGCAGGTGATTGTAGTTGTGTCCATTAAAATGCATGTTGTCGTGTTTCGTGTGTGTGTGTGTTGTGGGTGCTCTGTATTCAAAGCACATGCACAAACCTTCCCCTCTTCTATCCTTGTTTTCCCTTCACTGTGTTTTTGTTGGATTCAGACACAAAGGAATAAATCAGGTTTTCCTCCCCACTGTGCTGTGTTTTAAACATCCACACTGCCCACGCTGTGTTTTGCATTACTAGAGCAGCTTGGTGAAATGCACGTACAGTATGCATACATTTACAAACATCTCGGTATAATAATGAGTTGTGCAGCTACTTTTCCTCATTGTATGAATCTCATGCATGGTTATTTTTATTTAATTTCAGCTTTGAGCTGATCTTACACTGCACACACTAATGATGCTATGATTCATTCATACTTATCATTCATTATATGCTGTATTCTATTATTACTGACCTGTGACGGAGTTTCCCCCACTGGAGTCTTTTAAAATTAATCTCATTGACACACAAACAAACTGGTGCTGGCACCTGCAGCACTGTAGCAGCAGCAGAAGCTCAAGAAGATTCACATGGATTAATACGCATCTATTTGATCAGAAACAATAGGGTTGGTTGTTAAGAGTCATACTAAGATAAGATAACAAAAAAGATAAGACAACGCAAAATTAGACAACACAAGACAAGCAAGGGTTAAAGAAAAATAAAAACCATAAAAATAAATAAAGGCTATGTGCATTATGCACAAGAAAAAGTTATGGACATTATAAACATGAAATGAAGGCTAGAACATATTGCATGTTGCAAGTAGATGCATAAAGAGCACACTTAGTAAAGAATATGTAAAACTATTATAAACTATTTCACAGGATAAATGCACTGGTGTACATGCAGGAGGAACAAGATGGTGGAGGTAGTCGTAGACCTTTGCCAAAACTGTCAATAACTGCGTTTGTCTGATGTCAGGAGTCACCTGAGACCTGACATCACTGTACCAGAAGCATTTGTTGGCTTCATCTGGTTTGACATGTCAACAGGAGCAGAATAAGAATAGTCCCAGAGTATCGCGGTAACTGGTCGTAGAGCTGCATGACAGCGAGCGCCCCCACAGGCACGGAGCACTTCCGTTATTGAATATCGTTAGCCTAATAGCATAATGTGCCTAACTTAACTCTCCTACCACTGCTGCATCACCCTACCTTATTCCCTACGTCCTACGTTCAAATATGACTCAGGCAACTATGCTATTAGGCTAACGATATGCTATCTCTCCTGCTGGTGTTTTGGGGTTTGCGTGTGTTTTCGTTGGTGCTTTTGAATCTGCAGCGTTTGTGAATATGCAGCTCCTTTGTACTTCTGCATGTGTTTTGGGTCGTTGCATTCCCCCCTGGCGGCCACTGTACTTTAGGGATTCTTTGAAGCGTGGTTGCATGAAGTACTGACACAAAGTCAGTGCTAGTTGCTAACAGCTTGAGACCCAAACGCTTGCTCTCATTTAAAGGCAAAAGTGACAAAACTCCTGTGTCGCTGAGAGACAAAAATGGTGTAGACTTTGGTGCGAGAGAGTGATTAACAAACACTTACCATAGGAGACAGCACAGTATGGCAGGAAGCCCTTGAATGAAAACATCCCTTCCCGGTCTTTCTTGACAAGTAGAGTAACTGTAACACAACAGGAGAAGACAGCAGTTGTTCCCAGCAGGTCTTGGCTGGTGCATCATCAGTGCATCTGCCATCCTGTCTTCACAGGTAGATCTGGCAGCAGAGCTGCAGGGGGACACGAGGCAAAGGTGTCCCAGCTGATCGGGACAAACAGCAACCTCCCTCTGAGTAGGACATTGTAGATCTAACCTCATAGAGAGACATAAGACCCACCACAGCTAGAGGCCCCGTGGGTGGCAGCAGGGCGCTGCAGACTCTCCCAGCGCTCGCACGGTAATTAAATGAGTGATTCATTTGGGACTCGCAGCAGATCTCTTTTTAAAAGGAGGAGGGGAGTCACACAATAGAAATGTACAGACACAAGAATTATCACAGGGGAAAATCAGCACACACACACACACACGCACACTTTAATGTGAACCTGCAGACAACTTTTACTAGGTTTCCTGTAGAATGAAGTGAGCGAGGGTAAACTGTTGTTCCTTGTGCACATTATTCGTCCTGTTCCTGTTCAATAACATGCGTTATTCACTGAATCTGTTTTTAATGCACATATTTGCGTTCACCTATTATCCAAAATTTCCCATTGAGATGTTAATGCACAAATTAAACGTGTGCACAAAAAAAGGCTCAAGTTAAGCCACCTACTAATATTAAACCATTTTTAAAATGTATACAGAATTTTTATTTTCTTCCAGTTTCTCCCTCTCTGGGTCGCCACAGCGGATCACTTGCACATTGCATATTTGATTCGACTGAGATTTATTTTTACACCTCCTAATGTAAACGTCCCATTTATCCACATTTGAAACCAGCACTAGATGATAAATTAGAGTATTCAATTAACCCAATCAATGGGAAGCAATGGGGATTGGGTATCCTGCCCTGAGGTACCCCAGCACTTGACCTGTCTGGATTTGAACAACCAGCAAAGTTCCCTTTCCACTCGGCATTTGGCTGCTCTAAAATATTTTAAGTTCAATTCATTAATTGCATAATCTCAGAGTTAATTTGCATGATCCCCCTGGTCTTGTGGAAATGTACCTTCTGGGAGTGGTTTAGTCCCTGGCACTGTAGTTCCCCTTTACTCACCTTTACTCACATTTTGGATTCAACTGCTTCTCCCTCTCTCTCTCTCTCTGTCTGTCAGTGTCACTCACCCTTAGACAGTGGCTAGTGTTTGCCATAGAAGGAGAATTTGACCTCAATTATACAAGGGAGTGCGTTAACAAACACAATCTGAGAAAATTGGAATTAATAATGTAGACTCTAATATGTTGACTTAACTCAGATGATTGCTTCAATAAAATATGAAGAGTACAGTGCCCCATCATGGCATACCCATCTTGTGACAGAGCCCTTTCTTTTTCCCCCTGGCCAAATACATTAGAGGCAGGAAGTGATGGAAGCTCTCGTGTCACTTCAAACCAAACAGACGAAGGAAACTGGGGTGACACCACTTATTTCTATTTGGAAGAGGTTTCACCCTTCGATGGCAAAGGTTCACCACATGAGTTTCAATTGTGTGGTAAAGGAGTGATGCACAGAAATGGGGTCTTACTTTAACAAAAGCAATGAAACAGAGCAGAGGTTCAGTCTCCAGTTAGCGCTTGGGCACAATGGGCAGCTACCCATCGATGCTGGTGTTTGTGGCTGTTTGTGGCTGTTTGTGTTTCAACGCAATGTCAAACTTTGTATGAGAATAGACTGCAGGCGGGAGTGAAGTTTTTCTGTCGGGGCTCCACTCTGACCTTACCGTACCGTTTACATTGTTACCCCAAGGGAAGGGCGCCTAAATGGAACTGTTGGGGTTGGTTGTTTTAGGTACTATTCCTAATGGAAATACCAACAAAAACACATACCATACTGTACCAAAACGAACGGTTCCACTCGATGGTACTCAGCACTCAAGGAAAGGCTGATTATAATCACTGTAGAGTTATTAAGGCTCACCTCATAAACCTTCACGAGTATGTCACATCTTAAGAGTATGTTTGCTGCTGTATCTCATAGTTACACAGCCTTCGATCCAACTGGAAACTGACCTTTGCTCACTCCCCTGCCTCAGAATCCATAGACAAAATCAATGTTTTTTTTAGTTCACAAGGACACAAGAGCTGCTACATAAGAACAAGATGTTGGATTGCTCAAATAAAAAAAAACAAATTAACAAAGGAAGGAAAGGATGTAATGTACAACATATATGGTGGCATAAACAGGCAAGGAAAAACATGCAATGGATGCTGTTCAATAAAAAATACGGTGATGCTTAACAGAATCAGGTTTTAAACCTTAGGCCTGCTCGATTTCCTTATCTCACATAATGCAATTCCACTCAGCATAACTCTTCTAGGAGGTAGCAAGGCATGACTTGAAGACACCCTTCATTTGAATGGGGTCACTTGAGGTTCTGTGCCACCCCAAATGCCGTTTTGTCCACCTGAAAGCTCCACCATGTCCAATGACAGGTGACCAAAGGGCACAGCTCTTTACACATTTGGATAGACCTACAACCAGTCAGACCAATGATCTAAGTGACGTATGCAGAGCGAAGGAAACATCGACAGCAACAGGAGAATTGAAAGCTGCTGCTCTTTGGTGCCCGCGTTGTTGGATGAATACAAGCTGCCAGGTGTGACTTCTCTGTCGTCATTGCGTTAAGCCCGCCTCCAGCACACCAGACAAAAAAATTCTCTTTGCGATTGGTTTCCTTTTTTAGGAGACTGAAGTTGGCCAATACGGCGTCATTGCCATGCCAGTCTGCAGACATGTTTGCAGTCTCAGCTGGGTTCAGCAGCTAAAGCCATGGATTTTCCACACCAAATACAAAGCACAGCGTTTAGTGTTAAGCTTTATTTGTTGTTCTTGGCTCAGGTTACTAACATATGGGGAGGGATGCTGCAGTCAACTGCTTCCACATGAAGGAAATGCCGTGTCAATGTGGCGGTTTTCAGATAAGCGGCCACACTAATGCTGAGATGTTTCTGCCACACTGTGTCTTGAAGAACCTTAAGAAACTGAAGGAGGAGAAGAGGAGGTGTCATGTAAAATGGCCACCTCTACTTATTTACTTATTTTTCAGCCTCCACTTTCAGTTTTTCCTTCATTGCTTATTTTGTCTCACCCTCTGTTGTTTCCCTCTGTGGGTGCCTCACCCCTCCTCCCTAGACTCCTTCGATCCCTTTTAGCTCCACCAGGAAATGGAGAATTTGTTAAAAGGTCGCAGTAGATCAAAGTCTTGTACTATCAGGCTACCTGCCAGGAAGAAGACAGTACTTATTGTCAGAGTGAATGAAAGCAGTGCAGGGATGAGGGATAGTGTGAAAAACAGGATGACTGGATATTTACAAGGCACATTAGCCATCCTGATGCTCCCTTTCAGGAGACCTGTGTTTCGACTACTTTAATTCATATTCAGACTGAAAGACGATGTCCCTCCCTCTCTATTATTCAGTCTACCATTGACTTCTTGTTATTTATTTTCTGTGTGACTTATTTTGGGGGTGGTTGGGCCAAGTTTTTCCACGAACGGTCGATAGACAACATCAATGTGCATCATTTTCTGCCCACACTGAAGTCAGTCAAAGTCACTAACGTGTGACACATGGCTCCTTATTGGATATATATCTAATCTAAGAACCAAATAATAAAGTAATACACTTTTCATTTGACAATCAGAAGTGATAACTGGTTTCTTTTGTTTAGACAGCCTAAAAATCTGAGTCATATAAACAGTCACATTTTTAAATATCTGATACGAGTGAGTTTGACCTGGTGATATGAACGTAGTCCTTCAAAAGAACATTTGGACATAATATGATACCTTCATGCAGCATGACTTTCCAGAGGCATGATCAGATACTTCTTTAAATTCTACCAAGATTTATACAGGTAATCTCTTTGAAACCCAGAAACAAGAGAGACCAGCTGTTTTGAATAGACTTCTAAAAATAAGTTTAAATTTCCCTATAGTGGTGTCAAGATTTAGATCTTGCTGTCGCACATTCCAGGTTGAATACCATGACTCTACTATTTGCATGGTATTTTTAGTATAGGGATGGGCTGGTATGAAATTGGTATTGGCCCGATGATGGTGCAAATCACGAGAAAAAGTGATATAAAAACAACTGTATCAGACAGATTTAGGTGGGTACTTCAGGTCATGATATTAGTATGGTATTGAGCCATCTGCAGTTCAGACATACATGCAATTCCTAACTAAATGCTTTAAATAAGTGGATTGTTTTTTTTTGCACCTCACACTATGTCCACTGGACTATCCTTCCCAGACAAAAGGGAAATCACACTTACAAAAGAACTCAGAAAAGAGTGTGTGTAGTGAAGTGAAGTTCCAGTATAACTGAGGTGGGGTTAGGGGGATACATCCACAGGGAGAGGTGAACACGGAGTAGCTTTAGTGAAATAGCTCATTTTGGTTCATTATCACTTTTCTATGCTGGCTCGGTTAGGTTACAATCTTGTATAATTTATCTCCTATTCACAGTTATTCTTTCCAACTGTTTAAAATGTTAGAGGAATTGTCCCAAGTAATTGGATAGATTTCTTTTTTTCCTTTTTATTGTTTGAAAGAGGGTCTTTATGGGCCCTCTGTGCTCCTGTGAGCCAAGACTTGACTCCAGATCAAACTTAGTAAAGAAGATGTGGGGAGTAAAGGCAACTGTGGTCCCAGTGGTGATAGGAGCAGTAGAGGCTGTAACCACCAAACTGGGAGAAACCGGCTCTAGCAGATTTCAGGAACAACATCTGAGATTTCTGTTCAGAAGAGCATAGTCCCATAGGAACCGCTAAGAAACTGCACAGAACCCTCAGGCTCTTGGAGAAAACACAAGACCACCAAGTGGTTTAGTGGGGATTTCTTTAATATGTATGCATGTATTTAAAAAGTATAAAGTATGAGGCATTAAAGGCAATAATTACATCCAATTCCACTAATTACAGTGACATGCAATCAATGTGTGCATGTTTTGCAATTAAGACTTTCTCCTGATGATTCCAAACCAAAATGACATTTAACTTGAATGGATGCTGTAGCTGCTCCTCTGAGCTCAGCACACTGTGGGCACAAAATCATGTCCGATGTAGAATTGGAATTTATCAGGCAAGTCAAGTAGGTTTTGACTTAAACACTGGCTAATGTTTTTTTTCCTCCCTCATTAAGACCACAGTGAAGCCAGAGTGTTACTGTGTGGAATTTCCAACTAGAAACCAATTTGACACCAGAGCAACATTTGAGGTCAAGTGCCATTTCATGCAATTCATGCTTTAAACTGTTATTTTGGTTTGGAATCATCATAATCAGAAAATGTGTGTGCCTTAATTATGCATCCAAAAAATCAGGATGCATGAAACAATGAGTAATCCTCATTTTTGTGCTATGTAAATAGCTTAATAGTTGTCATTTTCATGACATTTTCATGACAACTTACACATGACAAGAGAATGAGTGAGTTCACAAATGTAAACATCTTTTATTTTATTTATTATATGTGTATATTGGATTTGTCCATTAAAGGTGAGGTGTCTTTGAATGGAATGATTTCACAAAAAACAACAATTGTGTGATCATTTGAAAATTTTAAATAGGAAATAACATCAATGCCATGAAAAGGTAAATAGCCTGCAAGAGCTATTTCTCTCTCTCTCTCCATTCAGAGAGAGAGAGTGAGAGTGAAGACCATGATGAAAACAAAGGAGCAGGAGCAGAGAGAGAGAGAGAGAGAGAAAGAGAGAGAATATGTGGAACTGTAAGGAGAAAAAAGAAATGCCTTCCTCTTTGTGAACATAAAAGACTCTGTTGGGTGTTCAAACGTGCACAGTGAGGCGACTGGAACAGTGCAGACAAATTAATGTTGTGGGCAACATATAAAAGGCTCCAGCATGCATGGTTACTTTAGTTCAGCAGAACAAAATCAGAATCCTTTCACAAGGTGTCAGAGTGTCGGGAGCGTTGTTTTTGATTTGGATGATTTTTTTACATCAAACCTCAACATTGTTGTTGACTCAGTGTTGATGTCATGAAGAAAAAAAACATTCCTTCAGACCTTATAACCATTACGCTTTTGTGCTGCGTATAAAAACACAGTCATTTTTAAAAGAGATTGTCACGTTCAGATTCTACAGGCAATTCATTCATTCATTGTCTACTGCTTTATCCTGCACATCAGGGTCGCAGGGAGCTGACACAGGGCTAAAGGCGGTGCACACCCTGGACAGGTCGCCATCACAGGGCCACAATTTATGGGGTATTTCCAACGGCTCGACTCGCCTCGGCACGGCATGGTTATGTTGCTTTTCCACTAGCATAGTACCTGGTAGCAGGTATTTTTTTACTACCTGCTCTGCCAAGGTTCCAAGCAAGCTGAGGCGATACTATGCGTGACACCGTCAGACTGCCGGCCACTTATTGGTCAAAAAGCCGTCACAGGAATCAAGCCAAACAGTGCTGAACTGTAGATCAGTTAAAAAGACTTAACAATCCTAAAACATGTGAGTTGATCTCCAACAACAACCAGGGAAATGTCTAAAATCTCAATATTTAACAGAGGAGTCTGGTGTATTTAGCGACAGCACTGCTGATTCCGACCGGTATCACAAACCCTGCCGCTGTATTTCAGTCCAGTGACTGTGTCATGAAGGAATTACTCAACAAATAGTTTTGATTCACTGATTCTAATGATTCAGTTACACTGAAAACAACTGCTTTACAAGTCACCAGTCACTTGTTTGTGTGTGTGTGTGTGTCGCATGTAAAACAAAGTCACCGCACTTTCATTCAGCCGTGCGGTGATGACTCCACCCACATTTTTGTAGTGGAAAACCAACCAAAGCTTGCCGAGGCGAGGTGAGGCGAGCTGGGACCATAGTGGAAAACAACCATTCACTCCCACATTCACACCTATGGTCAATTTTGAGTGTCTAATTAACCTCTGCATTCAATACAAGCTCTATAAATTATTTCTGTATAACATTTTCTCAAATCAACTGTCCTCCATATAAAGTGATTCTTTGACTCAGTAAACATTTAAGTATTAAGTTTTACAAAAAGCCTTGAAGCAGACGGCCAATGAAGCTAACCCAATCACAATCACTCACTATATATCTAATTTAAAGTGAGTGACCCCATAGAAAAATGTGTTACTAACCACTTGCACAATTTCACTGATTGAATTAAAAAAGGGTTTCTCAGTTCAGGTCCTGGGGACCCACTGACCTGCATGTTGTCGATGTTTCCCTGCTCCAACACACCTGATTCAAATGGTCAGCTCATCAGCAAGCACCGCACAAGCCTGATAATGAGCCATTCATTTGAATCAGGTGTGTTGGGTCACCAGGACCAGGATTGAGAAACCATGCAAACACACACATACACGTTTACCAGGCTAACAGGGGACTGTCATTCTTTACTCACTAACAGGGGTTTCTGGTCATTTTTCTTTAACACTCACACACTTGCAAGTCCCCACTTATTAAAAAAATTCACCAGAGCATCTTAGACATGATTTTAGGTTGATTTAAAGTATTACAAAGTGGGGACCTGAAAAATGGCCCTTGTTCAACGTGGAGTCCCTTCTTTGTGAGTGTGTAACGACGCCAAAGTCCCCTGTTCTACTGGTTCATTAGTACACACACACACACACACACACTTTAGAGCAGACCAATGTAAGTGAACTGTTTGTCTTTGTACAGAATATAAAATTAAATGCCAGTTTAACGGCGTACTAAACACAGAGCTCGTTTGGCCACAGTCCTTCTCTCTGTCTCCCTCTTTCTCTAGCAGTGGTACTGCAGCCTTGCAGCGGAAGTCTGCTCTTTTTCTTCTTCTCTACTTCATTTGCTCATCTTTAGTGGCAGGACTTTCGCAAAAACATCTAAACTAGCTAACAAACCAACGGCAGTAGAGTAGGAGCAGGTGCAGTTACACACGAGTGAGCGGTAAACTGTTATAAAGCTCACTGAGGGTTTTTATATCGTTACAGAATATGGCCCCTGTGCGTCACCGAGCCACATCTTTAGACACAACTAAAAACATCCTGAACAGAAACTGTTTTTTTTCCACGTGCTCAGCCACTATTTTTGAACATTTCTGTGTGTGTGTGAGTGAACAGAAGAACCTCTGCTTTTGTAATCAGAGATGGCCGACTTCACCCCATTCACGCAACAAGCCTCTGGCAGCCTCTGCTGGTCATGCTAGCAAGTTCTAGTGCAGAAGAACAGACAGACAGACAGACAGACAGACACAACCACCAAAAACAATACTTCGAGTAACTAAAGGGTTTGTAGTGAACTGCTGACTTCCAGGGCCTGATGAATGACACCATGGGCGAAATGAGTGTAGATGGAGGAGGCTGCTGCTCGTCAGGCGCCATCTTCATTGGTTTTGATGTGATATCACGTTATCTAATTTACAGCCGCCCCCAGCCACTACCTGTGCAGTTGAAGCACTCAGAGTAATAGAAAAGTGGAGATCTGAGAAGTCTTTTAATAAAGTCTGAAGAGAAGAGAGAAAGTCTGAAGCCAGCAAATTAGATCTGTAAGGTTGGATGGAGACGGAGAGAGAAAGGGCGATGGAGGGAGAGAGACTCAGAGATGATTTGGGCTTTGCAGAGTTGATCAGGAGAAAATGATTTGCACTTGCCAGCAACTAGGAATGACAACAGCCAAATGTGGTGATTTCTCATTTTCTGCTCTTTGTCTTATAGTTCAATTGGCGAGCAGTTGAGGTCCACAGTCCACCTACACTACAGCAGGAGTGGTCAGCTTTGGTTGCTATTAAAGCTACAGAAGGATTCAGAGAGACAGCAACTCTTCATGCAGGTCTCCTCTGTGGAATGACTGCTATTTCAGCACTGGCAGGATTCTCAAGAAATAAGAATGAATGAAAAAAATGTTCTGAACCACTTCTTTGACTAACACAAAATATTCTATTCAGCCCTGACTGAGGACAGAGAGCTCACAATTTGAGCACTAACATTTTTTATGGCAAGACACCATTAGTTAATGGAGAATTTAACTTGCCCTTAGAGGGATCGTGAGAATAAAGTATTTGAGTGTGGACAAGCCTCAATCAGGCTGTTATGAAGAACATTCATGCACACTTGTGTTCTGTTGGTCATCATAGGAGACAGTTTAGGTCGAGTATTGTCACAATCAATTCTGCAATTTTTACAATTTAGTGTTGTTACAATAACAATTTATATGATCTGTCAAACTGCATCAGTGCCAGCCTGACACATGGATCAAAATAAAGGCCAGCGTCATCTAGGTATATTGGTCTAACCCCAATAACAACCTGGTAACACACACACACACACACACACACATACACGGCACATTAATCATCTTTTTAGATTAATCTAAAAACAATATAACTACCATCTTAAAACAGGTATTGGATCTTAAACATGTTTTGCTCCCAATTATGTGACAGTACAAACAGATTTGAATCCACAACACATTGGTACACACACACACACACACACAGACTGGATAAAGCCTGGCCCAGCTTAAGTGCATCGATTGTCTGGCTGTGGCCTGGGTTGAGATTCACGGATAAAGCAGCGTCTGAAGAGGCAACAAATTGACGCTGACCTCTTAACGACAGCAACAACAGCTGCCATTTCCAAGCACAATAAAACATGTCTGTCAGCTTCACTTGGCCAAATTTTGTGGTTTTAGCTGCAGAAATTGTAAGACACCATGTGACATACATGTACATTTGCATCCATGTAATGTGATGTGAATAACATGGCTAACATAGTAACATGAATAAAGTGGCTCAGGTGATTTTACAACAGCAAGAAATTCAGGATTACAGAGAAAACCAGGATTAACCATTGAATCACGGTTAGGTGACTTTAGCTACTTAGAGCAAGGTCACCTCAGAAAATCTACACCTTCATAAGTCAATGATATTTTAAGAATCTTCTTGTAGCTCTACACTAATACAGCATTTTCTGACTGGAAACAGAAGTTTCTAGTATCAATATCGTTGAACACAGGTGAGTTTACCAGACCTTGGTTGCTCCTCGTCTCTGCTTGAGTCTGTTAGTTGTTAGCAGCCACAAGCATGAGCACACCTGAATCTTACAGATCTGCTGGGGGTCAGGTTGTGTTGTAGGTTATGTTTGTACCAGTTTTTGAAAAATAAGACACATGTATGGAATAATAAAGACAATATCTTTGGTTCTGCTGCATTGACTTTAATCTTTTCAAAGTCAAGTTTCTTATAAATGTTTTTTCTTTCAATAAAATAATTGGAGATACATTCATGAATTATCTGATTTTCAATAAAACTGAGTCAACAGGACAATGATGTACTCCAGGTCTTCATTTTTTTTGCAAAGGGACAATGCATATTAATAAACATTAAAATGCAAATATGCCAGGTTGTAGCCTGAGGCTAATTTCCACCTTTAGTCCCTGGGCAGGTTAATGTTATAAGGGATAAAAATTAAAATACATTCAGGGAAACAAAAACATTAGGGACATGAGAGCTCACAAAAATAACAAAAGTTACATAAAGGAGGTTAAAAATACATCTTCTGATGCACAAACTTGAACACATCCTCAGTGTTTCGGGTCTTACAACAGACACCCTCGTCCGAGGCTGATCAGACCCCAGCCTGTGTCCAAGTGGCACTCTACTGCCCCCACTGCTCCCCCCTTCAACCAGAGCCAGGAAATACATACACATTCATACACACACACACTCATGTGAGGACTTTCTTTTTCATAACTACTTAAATTAACTAGCCAGATAGCCCTCCATTTGTTTACATCAAACAGCTGACCAATCAGCTGATCGGCTCTGTGCCTCCTCTGAATTTCCTGGTTTAGCTTCAGCCAACAGATGTTCTTCTGCGGAGGCTGCAAAGATCACATCTTCTCGGGAGCTACTGCTGCGTCTCTGTCTCAGCCCGACTCCAGCTCTGCTTGTCTTTGACTTGCTGCAGGAGGAGATACGTAAACCTGCGGCTGAACTTAGAGACACTAAGAAGAGGAGCAGCAAGGCGACCGGATGGGGAAAGAAAAACAGAGGAATCAGAGCCAGAATTCTGCCAACTATTCTTCATCCTAATCTACATACACCCCAGAGCAAACCCCACCACAGCAACCGACTACATCAGGAACACCCTGAACAAGCTAGAACAATTATCCCCAGACCCCCCCAAATTCATCTTGGGGGACTTCAACCAGTGCACCCCAGAAAAATCAAGGTGCCCAATGTCCATTGCTCACTTTTTAATTGGACATTCTAAGTTGACCCCAGCCACGTGGGCCACATCTCCTCTCAGACAAACCACTATGCAACACAATATATCCTTTCACTGCTACGCTGACGACACACTGATGTGCCTGCTGACCCAAGGAGCCTCGCTGCTGTATCTGAATGTCTCAACAACATCAACTGGTGGATGGCACAAAACTTTCCTCCAAATTAGAGGGCAGGTATGCCAATATGCCAATATATTGTCATTAGGATCGGTGTTCATAAACATTCGATTCCATGACTTCCTGGTTTGGTCACGTGACTGATCCAAACAGTTTTGTATTTCCATTCCAGAAGTCACAGACGTGGAAGAGGAGGAAAATGAGAGTGTAAAAAAAACAAAGTTACCGAGTTTGGAAAGTTTCCAACACAGGTCCCTGACGCTCTGACCAGCTTTGTGTCACCACGGCCTTTTCTCACTTCACTGGCCTATTAATTAACATCCCGTTGGAGTAATTATCAACACACACCGCCATGTTAGAGATAATCAGCATGTGGTGTTTGTGTGAGTGATCTCTGAGGACACCAGACCTCCACAGATGAGAAGTCATACAGCTCTCCAAGCAACAGTACACTGTTTTACACTCACTTTAATTACAGACTCCAAAAAAAAGTGCCACAGCTCTGACATTAGGTCGGTGTCTTAAAGACATTAAGAAGACAAATTGGAATAATTACTCTTTTTGAAACATGACCTCCTCTGCCCTGGTTTCTTCCCAACATGAACATGACATTCTGAGCAAAAATCTAAGCGTACTCTGCTGCTGCAAAATAATTAGAGGAGCAGTGATAAAAATCAGTTCCAGCTCAGCAGTGTTTTGCCTCCCAACTTTAAAGCATTTATGGAGACGGTGCATGATCTAATCATTATGACCCCACAGTGAGGTTAAGTGAGGCCATACACCAGGCTCACATGACACAATAATGAAAGAAATTGCACTCCAGAGGTTTCTGTGATAATGTGACACACAACAGTACAAGGCTTATACTTTTGTTTGTGATTCCTTACATGGAAGTCCCAAAACTAATGTGCTGCTGATGTACAATGAAAATGAAAGTGAGAAAATTGAATGTATTGAAGAGCAATACTGCAAAGTCTTGGCATAGATGCAGAAGTAAACACATGCTCACTTTTGCCCATACCAAATACCAATCTGAATATTTTGTAATACAAAGTGTTTTACTTTTCTCAGGAGGGAGATGTTTTATGATTTCCTAATATGATGAGTGCACTTTTCCTTTCCACTGTTAATTAGTTAATCATGAGGATGTAAAAACCCAGGACGGATTATAAGCTCAGCTTTTGTTTAGGTAAATGCATTCTTATATTATTATTGTAATTAACATGAAATTTGCAAAAAATGTAATCAGTGAAATGAATGGAGAGAAAAACAATGAATATTTTTAGGCTAAAGGTTCAGAAACAACTTCAGCCTTCCTTATTTATATAGATTTACGTATAAATCTTCATTTATTTTCCTGTGGAATTATTTATTTACCCAATAACTTTTATTTTCTTAGAACTTTGTTTCAACACATGCATAATGCTCGCGAGTGACGGACGAAGACAAACTCACAACCAGACAAAGGAAGGGGAGTGGTTAAATACACTGAGGAATCAGGGAGACGACGAACAACCGTGACCAACAAGACACAAGTGAAACAGGTTAAATAATCACAGAGGGGAAAAGTAAAGTTCACACAGACAAGGGACGAAAAAGACTTCAAAATAAGAGGGGAACTTTCACAATAAAATGACATTGACAACGGAACATGACAGTTTGTCAAGCTTTGTGTGAAAATAGACTGCGAGCGCTAAAGAAACAACAGTCTGAAGGGAGTTATGTTTTTTTGTCACCCAATCAGCTGACTGTTGTGGGTAGACCTGGTCTAGCTGCTCCCAGACCGGACCATACCATTTTACTAATGGTACTGAACAATGGAGCAGTTGGGTCCATTGTCCTTATGGAAACACAAACACATTTGTACCGTACCAAACCGTTCCATTTGGTGGAAACATGACTTATTGTAGAAACTTTTACTTTTGATGAAACTGGATCAACGTACTGAACGTGGAGAAGACACTAAACCTTAAGTATTAATCCCATTCCTTTACTGATGTGAACATCAGTGCTTTAGATATTTGCACTAATCCGCCCACCTCTAATGGAATTCACAACCTTAATAGCAGCATCAGTCCTGATTGTATGGAACCGCAGTTGTGTGATTGAATATTGTGCTGAGGTTTCAGAGGTGGAACTGAATCTGTCAGTGAGGAGAACCACCAGCCTCTCTGACTGACACTTCTCTATACCTGGCCTGTAATTACAGAGAGCACTATATTTATCTGTGTCCATACATCCCATCTTCATGCAAAGCATCTAAACTATAGTGCAGACCAAACTGGACACTTCATGCCTTGAGATGGAAAAGACAAATAATATCAAAAGCAGAATGGAACACCAAAGCATTTTATTTTATCTTCTTCAGCAAACTGAGCAAGACATGGGGAAGTCAGCAAATACATTATACAATGGTGTTTGCCCTTGCAGCGTTTCCTAAATGTCCTGCTTCCACATCAATTTCATAGAGTTTATTGCCTTCCGCTGGCCAGTTCTCTTCATTGTCCCTGTCCCCCCTGTGAAGCTCCGGTCCAAATAGCAGAGCTGGACAGTGTGCTGAGAAATGGACTTGAGCTGCTTCCCCTTTGTCTGTGGCCTCATTTCTCAAACATTCTCACCGTCACTCTTCAGGAATCACTCGGGCCAATCTCCAGATCATTTCAACAGCTGCAGTCTTGAGAGTCAGATAGAAAAAACAGACGAGGAAACGGTCAAAGTGTCGGGGAGCGATCGAGCAGAGGAGAGATGGAAACATAATCAGAGTAGATGAGGAGGGGGAGAGGAAGTCAGGAAGTAATAAAGCGGGGTCACAATGCAGCCAACAGCAACGGCAGAGAATATCCAGAGAAAAATTACAGGGGCTATCACTCACCGTCACCCTGAATCTCTGCTGTGATCTCATAACAAACACATACATCCCAAACCCTGTGGTCCTCTGCCACAACATTACAGAGGTCTTTGTAATCTCGGTGAATGACAACTTTATTTCCAACGCACACACACACACGTATGCACACACACGCACACACACACACACACTGTGCTGAACATCAGCCTCGATGTCAGGTGGTTATCCCTCTGATGTGATTGACATGTTTTTAATGGACTTGCAGGACACGTGACCTCTGTGTCCTCTTTCTATGTTAGACCAACTCTGGTAACAGCAGCTTTATAGCAAATCTGCAATAAAGTCATAGTTCCGGTTTGTCTTCATCGTTGTTGGGGCGCTGACAGAGCCGTACACCAAACCACATACACATGCTCACTCTCAGTGAAAACATCACATATTAGCCACTCAACAGAAGGCTAAAATCAATCTTAAATACTACATAAGTACATAACAGGGTGATTCTAAGGCTGCAAAACCCAGACCATTTTTATTTTAAATTTGATCTTAAATTTGACTAATACAATGTCCTAAATGTTACACTCTGGACCTTTGAGAGACTACAATATCTGAAGAGTGTGTTCACTGCTTTATCTCAATGTTAGACTGAATTACATACCACTCACTCTCCTGCACCAAAGTAAACAGTAAACATCTGTGATTTTAGCTCATGAGGACACAGGAGCTTGTGGTCTGCTGCTGCGTTGTTGGGTCCATTTGTGTCCCTTAGATGATTCAGAACAAATGATTTAAGATATAGAAATCACAGAACAACACTTGAACCCACTGACAGTGGTTTCTAATGCTAATTTGAGAGGTAATGTCATGATGGAATTCTGAGTCATAATCAGGTGCTGGACAGGGTTTCTTGGATTTTAGTGAATCTAAATTCAAATGTAAATGCAACTTTAAAAAAGAAAAGTTTATCAAGCAAATTGTGTGCACTGTCCTTTTTTATTATGTATGCAAATGAGGTCATTTGATTGCATGAATTATTAACTTGTGGGGCCAAATCACTACTCACATCCGTGTACTTTCACTTCCTTCTGCAATTAGCTTTGTGTGCAATTTTAAATTGACTGTTTCCCACAGATGTGGACCATTCTCAGCCTTAATGGTGCTTTTCCACTCCACAGTTCCAGCATGACTCTATGCAGTTTGGTATCGATTTACATTACTAAAGTGCCTCCTCTATGTGGGCGGAGTCATCACAGCCCTGGTGTTGTTTAATACACGACACACACACACACTAGCAACAAGTGACTTGTAAAGCAAATCAGTGGAACTTAATTATTAGAATCAGTTCTTCTGCATGACCGGAGCACAGACTCCGTCTGACACGTCACTGAACTGAAATAAGGTGGAATGGCTTGTGATGCGGCTCGCTGCTTGTGATCGCCAGGCTTTCTGCAGTGCAGTCGCTAAATACACCACACGCTCCTGCTAAATATTGACATTTTAGACACGTCTTTGCTGTATGTTGGAGTTGAATGCGTGTCTTTATTATCTTTAGCTGATATAGCTCAACGTTGTTCGGTTTGATTCATGTTTAAGACGTCGCACAGCGTCAATGTAAAGTTCAACAAAAAGTTTACTTAGTAAGAATATAAACAATATAAAATGTGCACAAGAAGGATCAAACAAATCTCAACACCAGGAAAACATGAATAACTTGCTATGAAAGAACTTGACGACGTAACACATGGACCAAACAATACAAACTGGCGACATGACGGGGAAGACCAGGACTTATACAGGAAGTAACAGGTGAAAGCAATCAGGGGCGGGGCAGACAATCACAGTGGCGGGAAATCACACAAGGGGAGGAAGTCAAGGTCTGAAATGAGAGGTGAATACAAAATAAAACAGGAAGTGCATATGAAAACAGGACATGAGTGACTAAACTACACATGCTAATGACTCTTCCAGTGATGACACTCTCCAACCAACCAGTGGCCTGTTGGCATCACATTTAGTATCTGCTCATCAGAGGAGGTACTAAAATAGTACCAGGTACTATCACTACACTGTCAGAGTGAGTTCAGAGTGAGTTCACACTACATTCACTCATGTCAATGAACAAAGGCTGCATTTACACTACAGGTCTTCAAACCCAATTCCGATATGTTGTCTGTATTCAAATGTTTTTTGTTTTAACTTAACACTTGGGAAACAAACCACAGGGTGAGTGTAGCTACTGACCTGAAAATGGTTAGCCGGCCGAAATGGAAATGTAGAAATCCTCGCCCCAAAGCCTTAAAAGGCATGAAAGCTCAGCATGAGTCCACTGCTGTGACTCCTCAGCCTCCACTGCACAGGGTGAAAGAGAGTCATGTGATCATAGATGGTGTGCACATGTATTTGCATGATTTAAGGAAGCACAATTTCACGCTGACAAGAGAATATACGATCTGTAATGCAGATTCACACATCTGTGTCTCTGGATGGATTTTGATGCCTTTTCTGACCTAAACCTTCCATTTATCTGGGCTTTGAATGTCCAATTAACAATGAAGCAATGGGGATTGGGGACCTTGCTCAGGGGTGCCTCAGCTCTTGACCTGAGATCAGAATTGGGTCACTTGGAGCATGCAGTGTAAATATGTCTCAGAAACACTTATGAGAATGAAGACAGACTTAATTACCTTGGTTTGATCTCCACAGTTTGACCTTTCAACGTGTTGTCGTGGCAGTGCTGCCTGTGATCTCTCTGTGTTTCTCTTCTTACTCGTTCATCGGGGAACCGTATTCATGTCCACGTTTCCGCCACTGTCACTCTGCTCATCCTGGTCTCTGATTGGCTGGGGCAGCAGAGCGAGCTGTTGCAGACTCAGCAGATTTCAAGCATGCTGGAAATGAGATGGTGTTCTGCGATGCGACAGAAGGTGTTGGCGGGGTTTGTGGAATGAATGAATATTTCATGCTTGGCAATTGCCAACTACCAATCATGTGGCGATTAGCCACGACTTGCAAAACTCAGCAAGAGGTTATCAGGCTGAAAATGGTGTAGTGAGAATTAGACTTCATCTGCTGCTTCTTTTGTCTCATAGAGAGTAAAAAACACATAAAGAGCTGTGAGGCCAGGACAAATGGAAGGTGTTGGGGACCACCTGCCTTGTGTGTGAGTGGGCCCTGATCACGTGACAGGCCTGAGGGCGGGTTATCAAATGTCAATGTTTTTGTGTGTAAAATATCAAAAGAAATGTGTTGTCATTTGATATCAAACCTCCTCAGTGTAAGTGAGTCAGTCTGACAATGAGAACAATGAGAACAATGAAAAAGAATCATTCATACAATCACAATTATTTGACCTTCAATTTCTGCCAAATTAAAAAGGATTTCACCTAAATTTTAAGTGAAAACTAAATTTTAGGTTTGGAAAAGATCATGATTTTGTTGAAAATTGTGGGTCAGTTCTGGCATGAAATGCGACTAACTGCCACCACTGCCAACAAAAGAAACAATCTTTTAAACACGACCAGGGAATATTTGTTGTTCTTAGTGTTATTATTTTTATTTATTCAGGAAAATGTTTCATGTCAGGGTTACATTCAATGAATGCACTCATTCCCCTCACTGATAAACAAAACAAGCATTTATACGGAGGAGTGTGATAGCCAAAGGACCAGAGAGCGGGAGACATGGGGAGAGAGAATTATAAATGAGGGAGAGAGAGAGAGAGAGCGCTTCTCAGTCTCTCCACCTGGGGCAGTAGCTCCCTCTGTGTGTGTGTGTGTGTGTGTGTGTGTGTGGTCTTGTATATGTATCTTCGTGAGGACCAAAAAAAATGTGTGAATTATACTTCAATAATATATGAATTCAATATTTTGGGAAGGTGAGAATATTCTAGTCTGGTCCTCACAACGTTTCAGGGATTCAGACCTGATTTTAAGGTTCGGGTTAGAATAGGGTTCAGGTTAGGTTTAGGTTAAAGGTTAGGGAATGCATCGTGTGTATGAGTGTCCTCAGTGAGAATGTGTGTGTGTGTGTGTGTGTGTCGACAGAAAGACGGAACAGAGCTGGAGTGTGATACCATGAAAGAGGAAGCACAGGGGTCATTTTGATGGTTATTTCTGAACATCACCATAAGGCATGTGTCAGATGGACTATTAGGCCAGAGCATATGCGCAAACATGAATGCACGCCCACAAAGACACACACACACACACACACACACCTCAGCTGCCACACATGCACACAAAGACATGCATCGGGTGTGTAAATGGTTCATGCTTTGCAGTTTTGTTCTATGGGGTCTTCTTAAGTGGGTGATTATGTGTAAATGGTCACGTAATGACGTGTTGCCTTTCACTAATGTCCCCATAAAATGCTCATGGCTTCGACAGAGCCGCGTCCCCAAAGACACCGTAATGGACATTGGAAGCTTGCACCGGTCCTTGGGAACAGAAGGGTAATGTGGATGTGCAGTGGTAGGAGGTGGATCATGGAGCTGGGTAAGCAGTCATCTTTGGGTACATGCCTACATCTGAACCAGCCGGGGGATTGATGACGTGAACGGATGAGCTGTTTGGATTTCACTTCTGGACCAGTTCCATTCACCGACTGTCATCAAGTTTGTTGTCCTTTTTATTAAACAGAAAAAATAAAAATAAAATACATAAAAACTGGGTCCAAACCAGCGTCATGAAAGAAAGACAGATACTTATTAGGGACTTATTATATATAAATATATGTTGGTATGTTTTTTTTTTGTTGTCTCTAATTCTTGTGATATATTGTCTAAATATTATACTTATTTATATATTAGAATTTGATATTTTTGCACACACACCAATGTGACGGGGAGCATTGAGGCTCTGATGCCTTGCTCAGGGGCACCTCAGCCCTAGACCCTTCCCAGAATTTGAATACTCCGGTTAAAAATGTCCAATTCCTTTGCTCTTGTCCAGGAGGTGCTGCATGTGTATACCTTATCTATGTGGATATACAACTGTGTGACTTATTGTTTCTCTTTGTGGTTTCATTTCATGTGAAGACATGATATCATCAACAACAACGACTGATATGACATGTGGTGATATAAAAATCCCAAAGTCGTGACAAAGGCTGTTTGTCATTGAATTTCTCTTAAAGATTTTAGAAATTTGATTGACAGCTACAATCACACAGTAATACATTTGATGATATAAAAAGTGCTATATTGTGTAACTTCACTGTGTGGGTTACAGTCAGTGGGGTTTGTTTAATCTGGTGAGCTGAAAAAAACAAGTGGAGCATATTCCTTGGTGAGGTCGTGTTAATTTAAACAGTGTAGAAAACTGTGTGCCCTTGATATCATGTGGTGTAAAAGTAATGAAACGGAGTTTGGGCTTTTCCAGCAGTTTATGATTTCCATTTTTATTAAAGCTTGAACAAAAAACACGGCAGTAAGAGTCTAGTAAGTGCAGCAGAGACTCATCGTTTGTGATTCATGTAAGAAAACATTGAACATTATCAGAATCATAATAAAGCATATACATATATAGGCACATCAGGTTTTATTGGAACAGGAATATGGATGCAAAAGCTCCTTACACATTTCTTATAGACATTTTTTGGAGTCTTTTTGCCTGTGTTTCACCTCTTCATAAGTTTTTATGACAAGCTTCTATTTCTGCGTCAGTAAACCTGTGATCTACCTCAGGGTCGACTTCAGAAAGCTGTGAATGTGCACTTACGGGATAAGTTAAACCTGGCTTGACCAAGCTGTGTCTTCTCATCCTGGTTTGGTGTTTGTGCAACCACCAAAGCCAGGATGAATTTAGTAGCATAAGTTAAGCCCTGCTTCCTCAGATATCCTGCCTAACTGCCCCCGGGGTCGTCTCAGGAGAGGCTGAACTGACTCTGGGCAGAATTCATAAAATTGTAGGGTGTTAGTTGCCAAAGTTCCTGAAACGCACACACAAGAAGCTGCAGTGTGTATGTAACGTGTTTGATTAATTTCCAGCCACGGGTGGAGATTGAACGTGAAACTGTGTCTGCACCGAGCAGCAGCAGCAGAGTCACACAATAACACATTACATATGTTAAATATCCATCAACATCAAAGGTCAGCCTTTCCCACCCATAGCTTCATTTCACTCGCTATGTTGGCAAAAGTAATTGGAATAAAAACTTGATCTGAATAAAAACATGTCGTATAAACTGCCAGTCTGAAAGCTCTGATCTGAGACCCGAGCAAAATGAGACGGACAGTGGACAGTGAGGGGACGAGCAGACACAGTGAAGCTGCACGTCAAAATTGTCCATTCCGACTGAACACTTGATCTATGTGTACACACACCACAAGCAGAGCATTTCATTTAGCATCCATGTAAATGATGGAAAACATAGCTACCTGCTGGCAACCTGCGTGTCAAAGTGCTACGAGCTGTGTGACTGGGTGGAGCACAGACAGAGTTTTGGCTCATACTGATAATATTCATGTAATAGTTTTGTGATTCATTATAGTTTCCAGGTTTAACAAAGCAGGGCCCAAATGTAGGAGCACAAAAAGAACCTCATGACACTCACTGTTGGCAGCAGTATCCACAAGAACACAGGCAGAGGTAGAAAAAAGGGAAAGAAGGAACAAATGAACAAACAAACTGGCTGTAGGAAGAATAAAGGTAAGAGGTTAGAAGCTACAGAAACAAAACTTGACAAAAGGCTTACTCGATAAAATCTACACTGGCTCAAGTCAAAGATGATTTCTTAATTCTTCATCTCATCGTAAGACTGGAAACTCTGGAAACCATCTCCACACCAAATTCTGTTGAGTGCGAGAAGTCAGTTAAAAGGTCCAGATCAAGAAAACGTGATGTCTAAGTTCAATAAACTGTATATTTACATGTGTCGTCAACAAGAAATAATGAATTATTCTTTTTCTAGGTTTAAAATGGATGGGTCATAAAAAAATGTCCAGGTGAGAAATAAAACAGGCCCACAAAACAAAATGATAAATAAATCATTTTAGATGCATATAAAATAAAAAGTGTAAATCCTAAATACATAAATACTACTACTACTACTAATAATAATAATAATAATAATAATAATAATGATAATAAATCTTGACAAAACAATGGCTGTCAGGTTCACAACAGACTAACTGAGATGCAGACCACATACACACACATTGTTGGGGAATAGGTGGCAACAATCAGGGCGGGGAAGACACAAGGGCAAGTTACCTGAAACGAGAGGAGAGTGAAATTTCAAAATAAAACAGGAAACCACAAGACAACAACTAAACACAAGCAGTTTTCTTGGTCATGAGACGATTCAAAGAGACAGGAAGTGTCAGTGTATCCTTGCACTCGACGACACAAAGATGTGAGGAAACACTTTTACACTTCATGACCTCTCAGAAGTTTGAAAAAAGTTTTCTCCACATTCCATCTGTGCTTTCAGCCTGGTCCTTTACTCCACATATCAGCACAGATGGATAAAAATACTGCAGAAATATCTTTATCATGCACAAGGTCACTCCTTTTTGAACTCTACATTCAGACGCTCAGGCTTTAGCTAAATAATCTGCTTCTCCTGTTCACCAGCTTTCCTTCACCTTTGCCCCGTCTCTTTTGTCATTTTTGAACATTCTCTATTGAGAGACGGTGTTATGAAACATTTGTACTCTTTCCCATTGAAATCTTCTCATTCTTATTCCAGTTGCTCTATAATTTGCTTTTTTACTCTGCAAATACCCTGTGGTTCTTAGTGCCACTATTTTGATGATGTTTTAATGATTTCTGTTTTTTTTTTTGCTATTGTTCATGATAAAAAACAATGTAACATTTATATACTGTGGCCTTCTTCTGAAAACTGGCTCTGTCAAACAAAACTATCAGACCTGACCGAGGGAGCATTTGTGTGTATACAGAGACAGCACAGGGGAGGGCAGGGAAACCTGTTGGCATTCATCTACGTCTGTCTTGACATAAACAGCAGGGTGGGAATGGCACCAGGCGACATGTGAAACAAACACATGTCATGTGGAGCTGATGGACTCAATCACCACTGTGAAAACTCGTTTGACAGATTTAAATATAACGCACGTCTGTTCTTTTGTTTTTTTAAACCTAAAGAGTGCTTAAAGAACAGAGATAACTTTGCTTTATTTTTACATGCTGGGTTTATATAAATGATGGTTCTGCACCAGCTTTCTTTTTATTGATGATGTCAATTATGTCACATGTTGCACATCAAAGCATAGTCAAGAAAGGATACTTGAACCTCTGAATTTGAACAAGGTTACATCATTGGACCGAAGGAATGTTCCAGTGTGCAACATGCTTTGAATTCAACTACCAATCTTCCGTCACAGTCTATTTTTGACGCTCATTTTAATTTAGATTTCTTTTAAAAAATGTCTCTGTAAATATAAACAATGCAAAGATACAGAATTAGACAATCACAATTAAATGTGAGCAAACAACATACAAGAACTGAGTTGACCAGACTTTCTCCTGCTCCACATCAACGGAGAGAGAGACTGGTGCAGAGACGATTGTGAGGTTTGGTGTCTTTGTCTTGCACGATGACTTCTCATGGCTGTTTTAATGTTCTGAAGACCAAAACCACGTTCTGCTGCCACACTTGAGACTGGAATCACCAGAGCCACTTTGGCTACAGTTTTGAAGTCAGGGAATATTTTCTCCGAGGGAAGTGATTAAAGTCGGCAAGACTCCCGGATCTTGGAATTTTCCGATCCTGCGAGCACTCACTTTACTGGGAGGAAATCTCGAAGCATCTGCACACGTGGTCCTCACGTGGTTATTGATAGTTGGACAGCCTTCAGATTTTTCCGTCATGGTGGGAAATAATCATCAATGACGGAGAGTTCTGGGTTAATGCGACCCATATGTTATATATAGCAACATAAGTGAAAGGGAAGGTCCACAAGATGGTAGTGAGACCTGCTGTATGATGTACAGCTACAACTCTCTAAACGACAGGAGGCAGAGCTGAAGATGCTGAGGTTTTCATTGAGATTGACCAGAATTGACAGGAGAAAGTAAGATAGTCAAGGTTGAGATGGATTAGTCACGTCCAGAGGTATTAGACAAAGGATGCTGGAGATGGATCTGCCAGGTAGGAGTTTCATGGTTCATGGACGTTGTGACGAGGTACATGAGGACAGTTGGTGAGAGGACAACATGGATGCAGATGATCCGTTCTGGCGACTCATGAAGAGGGAAGCTAAAAAAAGGAGACAGCTCTGTTTCCATTTTGATCTAATGCAGTTCAGAGATCAATAGCCAAGAAGGAGGAGTGGTGCTGTGTGTGTTTCATGCTTTGTATCTAACATCAGCAGTGGGAGGAGCCTCCAGGCCAGCAGTGGCATCAACACCTTCCTGTCTTCACTCTGTGTCATGGCGGCGGCTGCTGATGCCACTTTAATTGTGACACTTGGAAAGGTCAACGTTACCTCGCTGCAGCCACACGGGTTCAGTGGCTGAGCTGCAATTACTTACAGTCACTTGTGCGCACATTCAGAAATATTAGCATGCTCCCTCTCTCTCCCTCTGTGTCTCTCTGTGTCTCTCGCCCCCACACACGCACACACAGAGCAGCCGCGGCTCCTTCTTCACCATCCATAACACCATTGATTGGTGCTAACTCATTAAAACAAATTGAGCTTCTTTGCAAAAGAGAACGTGTTGAGCTGCCTTCATCTCATCCCTCTGCCACTTATAGGCAGCACGACTCTCACTAACATATCCAGCCTGGCATTATGCTCTTCCACTTTTATTCAAAAAAGTGCAAAGTGAAGTAAAGTTTCCCTGCCAGGAGAGGAGGGAGGAGACAACTAAAACATGCAAAGGCGGAGGATCTATGAATATATAGTGCTATACATTCAAGTGTGGACTCGATATTTTTCCACTTCATTTCGATTTCACCAAGATCTAGGAAAGCAAATAATATTTGCATACATCTTATTTGAATAAAAATATAGGATGAAATACTAAAATAGAGTTTTACCAGTGACTCTAGATGACACACCTTTACTCTCTGGATTCATTATTATAGGCTTGTGACGTCATCAGGGGGCCGGAGAGAAGAGTGAATGACATGTAATGGCTGGACTGCAGGTGTCCCTTATGTACCAGAGAGGATGTCATTGACTTGTTCTCAGGCTATGTTTAGGTATTTTAAGGGATCTTGATCACTATTGACAACTATTGATCTCATTGTTGATATTCAAAAAACAAATGATGAGTATAGATGAAGTGATGAAGCACTTGAGAGCAGTTCCGGTACATTTGTAAGAAAGAACTTTTGTCTCTGTTAATGCAAAGGTTACAGTTGTCCAAGTGGACTGAGGAAACTGGAGTACGTTTCTGTGGGGATACCATGTCGACCCAGACAACAGTAGATGAAATAATGGAACATTTTACAGCAGCTTTAAATTTCCTGTCACAAGCACTCGTCACATTCATGCCCCCTTCCTTAAATCTTACCTCGGTCTCCCTGCTGAAGCAGTTGTGACCTCTTCAGATTTCCAGACGGTGTTGTTGTAGATCCTGATTGTCTTCTCTTAATCTTGGCTGACACACCTCCCGCTGAACCAATCGTCCCACATCAGAGCAATCATGCTGACAGTGTGGGTCACCAAAATATCACACCAGCATGAAAACATTTCAAATGAAGGGAGGCTGACAGCGTACGATGATGACGATGATGCTTCCTGTCAGTCTTCGTATGTAGTTTACATTAAAAGACCCAGGCAGAGGGATCAAGGTAATTAGGTTTTTCCTGCACAAAACTCCTTAGTTTGGCTTCATCGGTCACAAATGTGATAACACTGTGATGTGAAATGAATCGTGAATCTGTGCTTTCTGCTAAGAGGCCTTTCACTGTGCCTTCAGTCAGAGCTGCACACATGAATATGTATGATGATGTTATGTCGCATTTCATTTACGCTCCCATTCCTGGGGAAAAAAATGACAAACTCATTACTGGAGCCCATATTTCCATCAAAATGTGATTTCTTTGTGGTATAAAATTGGCTTTTCAAACACTGTCAAGTGAATGACAAAATCTCCCAGGCTCTAACAAGAGTAACCTTGTACTCATTCTCAGTAATCCTGTATTTTTCTGAAGGTATTCAGAAGACTCTCCTCTCTGGGGCTTTATTATCAAGCATGACTTTTGTGCTTGTTGAGGAGGTTTTGGCTATGATGTGTAATGTTATTCAGATTGTAATAAGGCTTTTTAGAATTTGAATTCCCTCCTCCATTCTCTCTCTCTCTCTCTTCATCTTCTGTCAGAGTGTCTCATTTCCAGTCATTCCTCCATCCTGCTGCTCTCTCTCCTGAGCTCAGGTGTTCTTACCATCAGTGGTAGCTGGTCATCTTTAATTATGACCTCAGCTCTAATCACATGCTAATGGCCTTGGAAGTGAAAGGATGAAGAGGATCTCTGAAGAGGAGCACTGCACTTCTATCCGTCTCTTACATAACTGTTCTTTCTGTCCTTTCTTTCCATTCTTCACTCATTTAATGAAAGTTCCAAGTGAACCCACTGACCAGTTCCTGCGTTCTTCCCATGATTTGTCAAAATCATGGGAAGAAAATCATGGCTCCAGCTCCCACAATGACCCAAAGATAATGAATGGATGAATGGTGAAGTTGGAAGAAAACAACATTTACAAAGCACTGTCAGTCAGGGATCAAAGGAAAAATCTTTTTAGCCACTTTTCAAAATGTTCATCCATCAGTTGTCTGCTGAGCCGCCACTTAACATCATGTTAGAATAAAAACATGGTCTGGACAGAAAAAAATAATAATTCATTTTTAATCATCACATTATTGAATCAATCATTTGTATTATAAATGTTTTTTTATATTGCAAAACAAAACAAAGAGAAATGAAATGTTGTAAAATATCACAATGTTAGTTATTACAATATCATGATGGAATATTGTGTTATTTTGAGGTCATGCTGCCCACTCTGACTTTGGTGTGGAAGAGTGAGTGGTTTCACTCTAATTGGACATGTTATCCCTACGTAACATATTTATTTATATCCTAATTATATCATATGTGTAATTATATCACTGACAGTCTCAAAATGAATGTGGAAAGCCGTATTGTTTCCAGGCATGATCGAGGAGTTTGGTGGTCCATCAGTTTAAGTCCTTGCTTTGAAAGTATTTTTCAAAAGTGTTTTTAAAGAATGCAGCTCTATATTTAGCTTTCCTCTGAAATGATCCACTGTTACCTGCGTACAGCTCACACTGTGAGAGTGACATCCTCACACCCACTCCAGAAACCAAAACAATTAGGAAAACTAATGAGAGAAGTCAACTCATCACCTGAAATGAAATAAAGAACGATGCGTGTGCGAGAGAGAGAGAGAGAGACAGAGAAAGTAATTATCACAAATACAGCAAGTAGATTCATATAAGGATATAAAATAAAGAATAAGGAAAGAATTACACATTTGAACTTTTTGATACACATACTTAAATCGAGTCTGTTGCAGTTAAACAACAGGGGAGACACTCTACAATATCATCCTTTACATTTGTTATGTTTCAAACCTCATTTTGTTACAATCTATATGCTTTTCACAACAGGTGCTCCATTTTATAATTACCTCTCTTTGAACACGTTTCATTTTTCAAATAATATAAAGTTGTTAAATGTTCTTTAGATTTACATTCCACATTTCCCTGAACGTCGTGGTTCAGGTTTTATGAAGTGTGGCTGTGTGAGGTTCTGACAAACAGTTTGCCTTTGTTTGGCCCTCAGCAGATTTGCAAATGAAAAGAGTTTGGAGAGGCCATAAAGGAAGACTATCGATCCGCTCCAAAAAGGTTCTGGCACACCGGTGCAGTCTGGGGTGGTGGTTCCCATCTTTAAGAAAGGGGACCAGAGTTCCAAATATCCAGGGATCACACTCCTCAGCCTCCCTGGACAGGTCTACTCCAAGGGTCTGGAGGAGTGTCCGATCGAGAGTTGAACCAGTCCACATGTGTTCTGTGGATCTGGAGAAAGCTCATGGCCGTGTCCCCAGGGGCGTCCTGTTGGGGGTGCTCCAGGAGTAAAGGGTGATGGTCCCTTGCTGAGGGCCATTCAGTCCCTGTACCAGTGTGCAGTGTGAGTCTGGTTTGTGTAGCAGTGAGTCGGACCTGTTCCCCGTGAGGACTGGACTCCCCCAGGACTTCCCTTTGTCACCGATTGTGTTCATAACTTCAGCTCGAGGGTGAAGTGGTTGACGATTAGCCCTCCAAATCTGAGGCCATGGTTTTCAGCCATAACAGGTTGGATTGCCCACTCCAGGTCAGGGGAGACGTCCTGCGAATTTCGTCCTGTGTGATATTCTCTGTGAGATGAATAAAGTATCTATCTATCTATCTGCCTCAAATAGAGGAGTTTAAGTTTGTCTGGGTCTCATTCACGAGTGAGGGAAGTACAATATAATACAGTCAAAACACTTCTCTTGTAGCTGCTGTTGTTGTTGTTGTAACTCACTGATGGACACAATAATATTGCATATTTAAATATTTAGAAGAGAGATATGCTGAGCAGAGAATGACATCACATTTCTTTGCGTGTTGTTTTTGTCGGTCTGTAGTGTTTGAGTACGTTCAGAAGCGCTGTGTGCAAATACGTTGCGTATGTTCACGTTAAGCTTTATCAAAATTTAAACATGTCCCTATCTCTTATAAAAAGAAAGGAATTAGCTGTTGAAGAAGACAAAGTTTGTTGTCTTACAGAGAAACAGTCATGGAGCGTAGATGCAGTTCAGATCAGTTTCTATGGATACTTATATCTTTAATCTGTGCGTGCATGTTTGCGACCTCTTCAACCTTGAGTGTTCAACAAGCTCAGATGAACTCAGCTCCTCTGTGAAGCTTCTACTGGAAATGCCCTGAAAATAAATAAATCTAACATCTAAACAGGAGTTTTACATAAAAACTGGACTATTGTGGCACGTTATCTTGCAGCCCGCGCTCCTGTCCTTCCTGCCAAATTTCCTTTCTCTGAATAATTCACTACCACTCTGTCAAAACTCATCATATTGAAATCTGGTATGTGAATGCAGGATCACACACTCTACCATCAGACTATGTTTCATCTGAATTTGATCCAGACTATGGATTTGGTGGTCATTTTAATTTAACAGGTTCAGAGGTGTATATCTGAGCAGCATCCTCACAGTTCTGGATGGATTTGTTGGTGGTAGCTATAAGCAAGTGAAACTCTACACAGATCCAGATCTTTTGGATCCAATTGATCAAAATGTAAACATTTCAGTTGCTGGTTTGTAAAATGCAGGCGACAAAGTGTTTAAGCCTTGGAAGGTCTCGAAGGTCTGTGCTCTCTGAGTGCTAATATCTCATAATACTCATTTGACGTCATCTCAGTATCATGTGTATTGCAGGTGTATGCTGCACTGACAGATTTGGAGTTATGCATAATCCTGACTTGCTTATTACACTTAAAAGATGCTGTAACTGCATGTTTTAGACTCTCCATGTCTGTGCTTTAAAAACCTGAGGGAGAGAGTGATTCCAGCATTCACTGTTTGTCCTGTTCAGTCTGTAAGGCAAGCAGAAAGATGAAGATCTGTTGGTTTCTAAAATGTCATTAACCATTCTGAGAGTGGAATTCAATAACTCCAACAAAACTATCCCAAGTATGTGTACAAATTAGTCTGATAGTGGACCTAAATGTGACTTAGTGCCTGTGGAATCCGTGTGAAGTGCTTTCAAGGTGAAAGTGAAGATGGAAGATTGTGCAGCACAGACCTGACATTGTCAGAAACCGATTAACTGTCTTTCTTTCTTTCTTTGAAAACATTGGCCTTAACAAATATTCCTATTCACTGCATGTGCTTGATGGAACCAAATAATTCAATTTCTTCTGGGTTGTATTTGCTTTTTGCATTTGTTTATGTAAGGAGAATTTATAGCATGATGAGAGGTTCAAGGAGATGGAGCAAAGAAGAGGAGGAAGACATTTTTATGCAGAAACAAAGACAGCTTAAGCAGCTACACAACCAGTCTGTGGAATGTCACTGATAATAAATGAGACTGAATTTCCCTGAATGCTTGATAAAGACTTTCTGTGTGAATGATGGAACTGTTTTAGTAGATTGTTCTGCAAACATTTCATAAAAACAGAGCTGCAGTAACGACACTGTGGCTTTTAAAGGGTATGAGATGAAGACACGATGTGCAATAAAGGTCCATATTCACATCAAGGCTGAATTGAAAATAATAGCTGGCAGCTTTACCATCACAAACAAACAAGTGTCTGTGTTCTAATAGCTGACGTGGTCAATTCAGTATAAGCTGTAATTCCATCACAAGAACAATAGAGTGGAGTCATAATCACCACTCTGCCGAGGACACTCTCATCACTTCCACTGATTTTATTATCACTTTTGATGGTGCCTGCTTCCAAAGAGTGTCATCATCTGAACACACCTGCAGCCAAAGTAACGACACGTGTTGCACGTGAGAGCGGTGACAGTAAACGCACCACAGCAGAGCTTAACTTGGTTATTTGAATGTGTTTTTGTCACAGTGCTAAACTGACGCTAGAATTCAAATTCAAATTCTTTAGGTGCTAATCACCGCGACATTCATTCAGTCATTTCCCTGTTCAGTAAAAGCCCACAGTTGTTTGATAGCTGCTTCTTTATCACATCTGTGTTACATCTGTGTTACTTACATCTGTGTTACATCTGTGTTATCTGTGTTACATCTGTGTTACTTACATCTGTGTTACATCTGTGTTACTTACATCTGTGTTACATCTGTGTTGTTACATCTGTGTTATACATCTGTGTTACATCTGTTACTTACATCTGTGTTACATCTGTGTTATATTTGTGTTACATCTGTGTTACTTACATCTGTGTTACATCTGTGTTACTTACATCTGTGTTACATCTGTGTTACATCTGCGTTACATCTGTGTTATATCTGTGTTATATCTGTGTTACTTACATCTGTGTTACATCTGTGTGTGTTACATCTGTGTTACATCTGTGTTACTTACATCTGTGTTACTGTGTTACTTACATCTGTGTTACATCTGTGTTTACATCTGTGTTACTTACATCTGTGTTATCTGTGTTACTTACATCTGTGTTAACACATCTGTGTTATTACATCTGTGTTACATCTGTGTTACTTACATCTGTGTTACTTACATCTGTGTTACTTACATCTTACATCTGTGTTACATCTGTTACATCTGTGTTACATCTGTGTTATATCTGTGTTACTTACATCTGTGTTACATCTGTTACATCTGTGTTACATCTGTGTTACTTACATCTGTGTTACATCTGTGTTACTTACATCTGTGTTATATCTGTGTTACAGCTGTGTTACATCTGCGTTACATCTGCGTTATATCTGTGTTACATCTGTGTTACATCTGTGTTATTATTGGCAGTTTTTGGTCAGCAGTCAGAAAAGGTCTAACAATGCGATTACACTGAAACATTTATTTACATATCATAGATTTAAAGGTGAGCCTGTGGTTAAAATATTTTTTCCATGTAGGTAAAACATGGATGAGTGCAACCTCAGTTGTGTGGATCTGGTTTGGTTTTACAGAGTGAAACAGTTATATTGAAATATACATACCCAAGAACATACTGTAATATACACTTTTACCGCAAGATGTTTCAAATGATATTGAATATTAGGCCTTATCACCAGCCCTACATTTACCCTAACACAACAGGGCAGAACATCCACTCCCAATGGGAATGGTGTTAATCGCTTTTTGCTGTGATGTCACTGGGGTTCACAAATCTTGTGTATATGAGCTAATTTCATTGTGAAAGAGACTATTAGAGATTGAGTTGACAGTGCTATAACCACAGAGACACTGTGTTGCCTCCCAGTTGTGTCAGAGTATGTAAAAAAAATGGTCAAAGCATCAACTCTGTTATGGAACTATGCAAATCCGTTATGTAGGACCATCTGCATTGTCTGCTTTGCTTTTCTACAGCAGCTCAGGAACTGAGGAGGCGGGGATGCTACACACACACACACACACACACACAGCCAGACTGAACAGATGGCTCACACTCTCCCCGCTTCCAATTAATCTCTGGCTTTTATTGCAACTCCTCTTAACCTGCACTCGCTGGCCCAATCATCGAGCTACACCAAAACCCACATGGCTGGGAAACTCGCACAGGTGGCAGTTCATCCTCAGCGCACTGCCAGAGCAACATGCTACACACACACACACACACACACACTCAGACTTACGTATATGTAGTTACCGTACACATACATCCAGACTCGCAACAACATAATTGAGTAAGATGATTGTTGGGTAAGAAAACACGTCATAACAGAGTCTGTGACTGCAAGATTTAAACTACATTGCTTCTATTGAATCAATATATAATTATATCCACTCAGTGATTTCTTTAAATGACTTGAAATGGACGACATTTCACCCGACTCATTCTCTTCCTCGTCTGCATGTTGGCAAAGCTTGGCAGGGTTTCATAAAGACAACTGAATATATCCAACACTTTTCACTCTTTTTTTAACCATAATATTGCGCCAACATAATGTCCACGGATTTCCTCACATTTGTGTATATATATATAGATATAGATATATAGTGAAATGTAACTAAAGGCCAGCCCAGAATACAGGGGGAGAAACAGGATATTATCACATACAGAACTGGACCCAAATGCAGGACGTTGGAAAGTAAAAGAGTTCATTTTTAAGCACACAAAGACAAGTGAACAGGCACGAAGATCCTGTGAACTGTGAACCACAAAAACAGAGGAGAGAGCTCAAAAAACAACGTGTTGATTTGGCGACGGACGAAGACGAACAAAGGAAGGGGGAGTGGTTAAATACACTGAGGAATCAGGGAGACGACGAGCAGCTGTGAAGATCAAGACACAGGTGAAACAGGCTGGGTAATCACAGAGGGGGAAAAGTAAAGTGCACACAGACAAGGGACGAAAAGGACTTCAAAATAAGAGGGGAACTTTCACAATAAAATGCTGTGTGTGCTTTTGCAGGTTTATAACGCTGGATACACTTCAGATACCTGAACTGTCCATTTAAAGCCTGGGGGCCAAATGAGCATCTAGTCTAGAGACAAAAGTAAAACAAAAACGAAATAACATATATGTATATGTATGTATGTGTATATACATATATATATATATATATGTATAGAGCTGAACTTCGGGAGGACTGCACGTTGAGTTATCAGTCCTCTGTCCCAGTGAGGTTAGGCTCTGTCTTCACATTCTGAAGACAGATGATTGGTGTCAGTCAATGCAACACCGAGGCCTTTGAGATTAGTGAGTTGCAGCATCGTCCTGAGTTGTTTAGGTTCGTGCTTCGGAATGTGAGCTGCTAATTTAGAGAAAGACGAATAATCAGTTTTTCTCGTACAAATGTAATCTACAATTTAACATGCAACAATATAACCATGGCTTAATATTACTATTATAAAACATATTGCAAGCAAATATAGTATTATAGATGTCTATATTCTATATTTTAACATAATAACATATAATGTTTATAAGGTTAGGGAAAGGTAAGAGTTTAGTTTGAGTGTGTGTGTGTGTGTGTGTGTGTGTGTGTGTGTGTACTTGTGTTTGTTACCTCTTTAGGATCTTTTTTTTTGACCTTGTCAGAACCAACAGTCCTGGAATCCAAAACCTGGTCTCAATGAGGCAGAACCTCATTCCCGAGACACTGGTTAAGTTTAGGACTAAGATGTGAATTGTGGTTAGATTAAGGTTAAGGTTAATGATAAGGTTTTGGTTAGACTGTCCACATTAATGGAAGTCTCTGTAGTGTCCTAAGAAGAATAGCTGTGCAAGCGTGTGTGTGTGTGTGTGTGTGTGTGTGTGTGTGCCGTGTCCATTCATCACTATTTGGAGATGACAGGTAGTGGTAAGTGGTGTCTGGCCCGGTGTGTTACCCTCTCATTAATGCACACACACACACACACACACACAGCTGGTGTTGTAGTAATTGTTGGGCAGTTCCACGACAACTTAAGTCACTTTTCATACGCACACAAGGTTTTAAACTGTAGGAAAAAAAAAATGTAATTCATATTTTTATTTGGTTGTTTGTGAGAGTGTTTCTCTTTGGAAAGGAACAAAGGTAATCCTCAGGGCATACACAGGGGCACAGTGAAGGGACCACTGCCTCCCAGCACACATTAGAGCGTATGACACTTCCCCTGGTGGAGATGGAGGAAGCTGCAGGGGGAGGGTAACACCTGGTCTGCACTGCAAACCCTTTGGTCATCACAGTGTACACAGCAAGAAACTGTTTTCATGGTATAATGTAATAAATGAGTATTACATTAAATGGTCCAAAGACTCAGCTTGCCTGCATGTGGGGAAGGAAGGGGGCAGTAACTCATGCCCCCACACAGACTATGTGCATCAGTGGTGCTCTCTGTGTATTTTTGATGGACCTGCTCTATCTCAGGATCTGCCATTCCCATAGTAACCACCAACTGCAGGTGCCACACAGCTGATTTAGATCAGCAGATTAGACTGCACACAGGTAAACACACACACACACACAGTGGTCACACATATTCAGCTGATTTAGGACATTATTAATTACCAAAAAACTCCTTTTGTGTGATTGTGTAACAGTGGCTGTAACATGTTTATGTTGTTGACTTTCACACTTGTGTTCACACTTTACGGACATAAGAAGGAGAGGGAGAGCGAGTAGCCATTAAAAAAATAACCCACAGACACAATGAGAAGATGCAAACTTTCACTCAGAGTGGGTCACAAGCTTGTTCTCATTCATACAGTATTTCATTTTTGCGATCACCGCGACAGCAATGGATGTTTTTATATTTTGGATGTATTTCCTACTTTCAATCCCTTATTTTGCACTAATTTTCAATAACACATTCAAACATTCAATTACAAACTTGAATTCATCCTTTTAACTTCTCATTCATACCAGTTCAATGCAGCGAGCCAGATTGGCTTCAGCTTGGGCAGAAGGCAGCAATCTCACTGTCATTTCCTTGGAAATTGTCTTCTCTAGTTCATTTGACAGTTCACAGTGAGCTATGGCCCACTACTTTGATTCACGTTCATGTATTTGTATGTTTCCATTTACTGTGTAACTAGAGAATAAAGTGTTGAGGGTCACTTGGAGGTTTGTAGGACTTCAGTGAATGAACACACATCTCCAGGGTTTCTTACCTTCAGTGGATGATCTCCAGTAACCTTTTCAGCTTTCAGCTTTCACATGTGCAACACTGAATATGTTTATGTGTTGACTATATTTGACAGATCGTAAATCACCGGGCTCTGTGTGTGTTTGTGATCGCTCTCGCCTCGAGTCCCACATCAGACACTGTGTGTTTACCTGTGGCTCTCAGGCTGCGGTCGGTGTAAGACGTGTGTGTCCCTGCCTCTGTGCACATCCGGGGTAACATTAGGGACAGCTGGTTTACTCCCAGGGGAATAGTGGTTTACCGCAGGCTGTCCGTCAGATACTTCCCTCCTGGGCTGTAGGCAGAGAGCTTTTGCACCTGGAATTTTTTATGCTACAAGAGAAAAGGAGATTTCCTTGTTCTCCAAACAACTCGTCCCTCCCGTCAACAGTTAACAATTTAACTTCAATATTATTCCCAGAAAAAAGGTTTCTTTACAGTGCTGTGAAGCTAGCGACTGACAGTTAGTGCAATGAATCATTGTAATCGACAATTGTGAACCTGAGTGATATTATTGTTCAGTGGTTCTCACAATTTTGTACCAGCTGAAAAAATATAGAGCTCTCCAAGTGCCACTGTTACGACCAAATAAAATAAATAGCTCTATGAAAATCAGGGAGATCTCACAGGAGGCAGATTTATTCCTAATAAGAGAATTTCAACTCCGTTGTGTGTGTGTGTGTGTGTGTGTGTGTTCACAGTATTATAACATAATAATAAGGTATGGTTTCAAGATAGAGCTGCGGTGACACTCACATTGTTTTTTTCATTTGCCACTGTATGCTTTAGTACCTGCTCTGACGAGGTTCCAAGCGAGCTGAGCCCATACCAGAGAGTGACGTCACTGGAAACGTCATGAGCGTGAAGAATGAAACTGAACAATGCCTAATCACTTTAAAAGACTTAAAAACAAAGGAAACGTCTAAAATCTCAACATTTAAGAGAGGAGTCTGTTGTATTCAGCGACAGCACTGTCGAAAACCGGCGACCTTGAGCTGAGCTGTATTTCAGACTCTGGTCATACAGGAAGTACTCAACGATTCAGTGAACAAATCAAATATGCTGCCGTCACGTTCACGCTGTAATGTCCTGGTTACGTGCAACAGCAGCAGGTTACTATCGTTGGAAGATACGTGTGCTGACTTAGCTTTCACTGTTCTGGGATCAGTCCTCTGTCTGTCTTACCACTGCACATTAAACTGTGCACATTATTTTCCTTTGTTAGAGAGACAGATATAGAGTTATAGACATCGATGACAGAATCAGATGCATTTTAGCCACTGTAACAAATACTTTAATCTACACTTGCTGAACTCTACAATATCTTAAAAATGTGTTTATTTCTTCATGTTACGATTACGCGGTGTTCTCTCAGTGAAGTTTGTCACTGTTAACAGCTCAGGCTCTCACAGCAAAGTCTTCTTCTTTCAACTTCAAATGTCTCATTTTATAAATTCAGTAGTTCTCGTGTTCCCTCACAAACTCAAAATACTGCTTTTCTCAATGGTCTTTGGTGAAGGAGAGCGATCAGTTCACAGACTTCATTTTCCATACATAAAAACCTGTGTCATGGTGAGATAAAGCAGTGATCCTATTAGATACTGAAGACTTCAATACATGTACGTTTTATAAGGGGAGACTTTTATTGTGTCTCCAACGTCAACCACATACAACTGGGTTCAATTGGGGGTTGCAACATTCCAGTTTGCTTTCACACTTTAATGAAACCTTTTCCCCTCCTCGCCTGAGGTGGCGCTGCATCAAGAATTACTGCAGGAGAAGACAAGACAAACAATGAACAAGAGAACTTGCTCATCTATTGGTTAATGCAGGATGTTTTTAGACGGACCAGAGTTTGTTTCTTTGGTGTGAAACAGAGTTTGGTCGTTTGTTCACATCGACGCAAACCAACCAGACCTTCTGAGCAAACAAACGCGGATTTGATTAAGAAGGGCGGGTTTAAATGCACCTTATATGTCAGGACCTTAAACAACCACATGTCAAACATCCTGAACTATCCCTTTAAATGAAAACTATTCTGTGAATTTTGGGTCACATTCCTCTATACTGCACATTTGAATCCCTGCAAAGGCAGGAGAAGTGCAGAAAGTTGAATGTGTCCAGACAGAGACAGCGGTATATTCCCACTCTAGGAAAGTGCAGTACTTATATACATATATTCATAACACTGCAGACCTCATGCACATGAAAACCTATATTGTGAAGGAGTCATCAGATGGATTTGAATTCCCAGAAGATTTCAATTCATTACAATTTCCTTCATGCAATTCCAATTTGATTTGTAATTCTATTTCCTGTTCACAGCCTCAATATTAATTCAATTCAAACTCGAGGAAGTGAACTCAAAAACATGAATCAGGTATTAGAGAGCGATATAGAGCTGCATATCCTCAATGTATGTGTGTGTGTGTGTGTATGAGGTTTTCATACTTTCAGTCCAGATAGATAGATGGATAGATGGCTTCTCTTTTCTGTTCTTTCACAGTAAACCTACACACACACACATGCACACTAATGGAACACAGTCAAATGTAATGGGCAGCATGGGTGTGTCTGCAGATATGTCTTCCACAGCTTCTGTAATCATCTCATTTGTCTGTAAATGGAGAATAAAATAAATGTATAGACAAATTAAATACAAGAGGAGGCTTGAATGAAATGATCAGTTCAGTTTTATTGCAAATCTGAATAATAATAATAATAATAATAATAATAATAATAATAATAATAATAATAATAATAATAATAAAAACAAAGAAAAAAATGATGAAACAAAAAGGGACATGCATTAGTTTAGAATAATAAAGACACTTATACCAGTGCTTCTACATGCATGACTTGTAAATCAAGGCACTGAGTCTGGGGCTCGACAGCAACAATAGAATTTAGAAAATTACATGTCATCATCATCATCATCATCATAATCATCATCATCATCATCATCATCACAAGTATTATCTGTTCTGATAATATCTCATTTTTACTAGAGAGAGAAAACACATTCCATGACTCACCAAAGTTCACGGGGAAAACAGGAGCTGCTAGTCCTTTAAGTTTGTGTCACAGAGGTAAAAACACTGAAGTCTCACAATAATACAATCAATAATCTGAACTCACTTTGGTGCAGGGAGTGAGTGAGTGACACAAACGTAAAAGGCTTGTTTGTGTAAGATGAATCAGTGCACATGCAGTGACAGACGACATCAAAGTCTTGGAAAAGTGAAACAGATGATCCAACAAAGCAGCGTGGGATACATGAGGGAGGCGGGGCTAATGGAACACAGGTGAAACACATGAGGGCCAAACCAAACACAACAAACCACAAACTGAGGCATTTACAACACAAAGTCAAAAGTAATTAAAAGAAAGTCTAAGTCCATAATAAGAATCATAACAAATAAAATAAAATAATGAGCACAAGCTAAATAACAAGGGGAGTCAAATGAACATAGTTTAGGTCAGATGATCTGTTAGATAATTAAAACACTTTGAAAAGTACAATTTATGTCAAAAACACAACACAGCTGGTCAAGATAGTCTACAGGATTTTAAGTATTTTATTTCTTCTTCCACATGGAGTGAATCATTATTTCCCATTTACATTTAGGTGAATGATTATTCCTGACCAGCTTTTAGCTTTAAGGTTGGTTTCTCGGCTACTTTTGCCTATTGTTCTCTTCTGATGATCCCAATGACCAGGAGGAAGGAAAAAGAAAAGGAGTACACAGAAGGGAAAGAATGTAGGGGAGAAGAAAATAAGAATGAGGTGAAATATTGCCTCAAGAGAAATAACCAGCGAGCTCAGTGTGTGCTTGTTAGCGAGGTAATGCAGGAATCTGGTAAATGAAACCACAAAGTTTAAGAAAAGCTAAGAAAAAAAGGGAAAACGTAGCCGACAGTTCAGTAATTGGATGGATGTGGTGTTATATGCATGTGTGTGTGCATGTGTGTGTGTGTGTGTGTGTGTGTGTCCAGATTCCTGAAAACACAATCTTAATATACGCCTGCGTTCGTCCTCAAACAGAGACACCTGTGGTGCAACCACACACACACACACACACACACACACAGTGAGAGAGGGAGAATGTTTTTTACTGGACTGACTGAGGTAGGGAGCTGTGTGTGTGTGTGTGTGTGTGTGTGTGTGTGTGCGTGTAAGACAGCAGGAGAAGCGAGTCTGAATTCATTAAATCCACACCAACCATTAAAAGTATACAGCAGCAACAGGAATGAATCTCCAACAAGAAATAAATAACCGCTGTGTGTTTGAGTCCCGGGCAGAAATGTAAGAGGCGGGGGTGGAAGTGAGTGAGCACCAGTGAGACAGGGAGGAAGACAGGGAGGAAGACAGGGAGGAAGGCAGGGAGGAAGGCAAGGCTTTGGGGCGAGACGCTGCAGTAATTCTTGGGAGGCAGCTTGTTTGTTTGGGAGGAAACACAACGCCTCGTCTATTGTGACGATGAGACACACATGCGAACACGGAGAAACAACGAGGAGAGAAGTGCAGATGAAACTGGATTATTCAGTGACTCCTGTGAAACACTGTGATTCTGACGCTCTTTTAAAGTTTGGTTTTCCCTCGGAGCGAAGCGTTTGTCATTAAGGAAATAACTGATATAGTCAGTGACAGTGCATTTATTCAATTATCTATTTATTTGTTATTTTGTTCATTTATTTATTAAATGTCCCACAAGTTTGAACTGAACTGGGGAAAAATGCTTTCTTTCCACTTTAGCTTGGAATCATTTGCAAAAAGAAAAATGTCACACTGCTTTGTTTGATACCTGATAAGATAATGGCTTATGTTTAGTTAGTTAGTTAGTAACTAACTAACTAACTAACTAACTTTATGTTTCCTGTGTCTCAGTGACTTTGTAGTTGTATTTCCTGTGTTTGTTTCTCCTCCGTTGTTGATTGTCTGCTCCGCCCTGTTGTGTTTCACCTGTGTCCAATTATCTGTGGCTCCCTTGTGTATTGAGTCTCTGTGCTGGACCAGACTCTGGGCTGTTTGCCTGTTATTCTCCGCCCTGCTCTGTGCTGCTGCTGCTGCTGCTGCTGCTGCTGTTGCTGCTGCTGCTGCTGCTGCTGCTGCTGCTGCTGTTGCTGCTGCTGCTTCTGCTATGATTTCTAATGTTTGATTTCTTGTTCCAAGAGTTCAAGAAATTTAGTTTTTTTCACTTTTAACCCAAAACTTCCACCCTGGTCCTTCCTTGTATTTCCCCTCTCTGTGTTAAAAACTATTGTATTTGGTTCTATTTTCATGGTTTTGGTTTGTGAATTTGGGAAAAAAAAATCAAGGCCCTTGAAAGTGAAATTGTCTGCATTTTATTATTTGTATTATAATATACATATTATATAATTATTATAATATATAGATATGGAATAGTATGCCTACAGTATATCCATGTCCAGTGCTCTGTATGATGAGGAGGTGAGTATGATTGACAGCTGAATGAGCGCAGAGACCTAACTGGACTGGAAATGGCCTAACGTGGACCATCATGACCCAATCAGTGTGAACACAGTCGTGTAAATTAACAACACCGACTGAGTCACACATGCACATCTAGCGTGAAATATCATTTTACATACATTTGGGACATTCACAGAATTGTTATTACAATTATTCACGTCTGGATTTCTTCACAGTGCTGTCTAAAGATTGCGATCACTGGTAATTCCACACTGCGCCAAACTGATTTTCAGGCTAACTGGAACAGATTTGAAAGAGCGACTCAAATCTGCCAAGGGTCAACATGAGCTGTCCTCCCCCCGGCCCCCGCCCCTCCCTTTGTCTCACCCTCTTTCTTCTCCTCTCACTTTCCCTTTCATGTTGATGCGTCTCTCTTTTCTCCTGCCTGTGAAACTACATCTTCAGCCTTGTAAATAATTTAAGTTTCAATATGATGTATTTAATTCTACTCAGAAAAGGATATGAAAATGTAATAACATTTGCATAATTGTGCATTAATTATACATTCATTGGTTTTTTTAATGAGTTAAGCAGAGTTTTTTTGGGGGCAGATCCCATCTTCAGTGTACAAGGAGGTCAACGGCTAATAAATCAGGTGGAAGCACAATTGAAATCTGAGGAGGACACAAGTATGAATCCTGAGGAGCCACATGATCCCGTTTGTGTGGGATCAAGAAAAGAGAGGGTTTATTTTTACATATAAACTGAGAAAGCAAGGAACAAATTTAATTTGAGACGCAATTGATATTACTAATGGACAATTAGACGCACATCTTTATTGGGTATAAGTCATGAGGAAGCGTCATGAATGGAGCCTCTTTTCATTTCTCATTTATTCATTTATCTTTAATATGGATTAAGATCAGCTCAGCTCGGTTTACACAAGTCTGAACATTCACACCCAAAACCCCAAAAGAGGAACGTTTTCAACTTCCTTTTAGTGAAGAAGACGTGTTTTAACAGCTTTTGGTTCAAATGACGTTGATGGTAACCATTTCATCATTATGAAAGTGTTTCGGTCTAAGTCAGGGGTCAAAGGAGCTGGAGGCCCCTGAGCACTGAGTCTGGTCTGAAGGGCCTGGTCGAGTGAAAAAAGTCAATATTTGTCGCTATATTTTTACATCATTTCAAAACAAACGTTGATATGGAACAAGAGAGAAGATAAAATTCACCATAAAATGATATTTACAATGATAAATGAGTCTATCTGTTAAAAAACATACAGAAATAACTCATTCCAAGTTGATATTAAGTCTGTGAGGGTAATCCCACACCCATATACACTGGTTTACACCCGAGAACAGTGGTGTCGGTGTTCAGTTACACTTTAATGTTATAAATGTGTCGTAGCCACAAACACATTTATTGTGACAACATTACTACAACGACAGTTTGTGTTTGTAGAAAACAGGATTTGTTTATTTTCCTGGGAGCTGCAGGATGAGTCTCTGACTCCCTGAGTAAGCCTGCATTTTCAGAGCGACGTGATGTATTGCCTTAATATGGTACAATAAGCTATTTAAGATACAACGGAGCTCAGTCTACATGCAGTGAACAATGGTCATTAAGGGCTTTGTGTAAGGAAAAGGGATTGGACTTCTGTTCTGGTTTTTAGAGGGCGTTTATTCAAATAAAGGAACATAGGTTGTTCTTCTTCCTGTCAGTGTTTGTCAGTGATAGTGACAGACGACTGCTGCTACTGAACATGTACCATTTGGGAGTATTTCAAACATATTCCAAGAATCGTCCTTTTATGTTTAAGCCAGACAACTCAGAGAATGTAAAATTTAACCCATAAATTTGACTTTTGAATGCATCACATAAATCACAGCAGCATAAACACCAACTGTTTGTACTTCAGCCTGCACAGAGAAGGAGACGACTTGAACTGGGCCACTGGGGCTCAGTAAGAGCGTCTGCCTGAAGCGCAGGCCATAATATGACATATGAACCAATATGTCTTCCACTACAATTGCTCTTAAATTATTCAGAAGCAACAAAACGAGTAGCACAAGAGCACATTTACTCCCATTTTACCGCTCTGGAAAGTGTAAAAGCTGCTCGCAGCGTTGGCAGCCATCACAAGCCTCAAAATTACAAGCACTCCTTTTACTCTGTTCACTCCGTCTCCTTTCTCCCATTTGCCTCATTCCGTAACCACAGTCATTTCAAACGCGCAGCGACAGAGTGATGATTAGTGGAGGATTCTTCTTGTCCTTAGGCAACGCCAACACATTAGGATAAAATCAGTGATTAAAGAGTCTAACAGTTTTTATAACTTTAACTCTGCTCCCAGAAAAGTGTGTGAAAGACTTAATCAGTGTAAAACGTGCCGTAATTGTCGCCGCCAGCAGAGAATGAAGGTCATTTTTGACCTTGGAAATAGTTTCAAAAATACGAGCCAATCTCAAGGTCCATCTTTATTCTGCAGCTTCAAAAACCATCCACTATCTTGGTGAGCGGAGGTTGCTCGGTTGTCATGGCGATGGAGTTGTTGAAATGTATGTACGAGTTGGACATCATTTATTCCAGCATGTGTATGAATTCAAACATGACATTTTTCTAAATAAGTGGACATTTTCCAATCAAGCATAAATCCTTAAATCCTCCCCCTCATTGTGGAGGAAGACAGATTTAAAAATAGCTTGTGTGAATCGTGTGAATTACTCGCGCTATTATATTAGAACATTGACAACACCTATACTTAATATAATAATATAATCGAATAAAATGTTCCACTGCAGTGATGATGACATTTTTGTTTAGGTTTAATGTATTTAAGTTGGTTTCTTATGTGACCGTAGCCTGTTTAATACACTGCCTTCCTCTTTATTCCTAAATACTGGTGTGTTTGATGGGGTTTCTTTTGCATGACACAATAATACGATTTCAAAATGTATATTAATATTTAGTTATGTATGTGGAAAAATAGCCGCTTTATTTACAACATTAATTCTGTTTGAACTTTTGTTTTCTTTACCTTGAGTTTTTAATTCTGTTTCTGTTTGTTCTTTCCACACAAGTATGTGTCCGGTCTTCCCTGATTGTCTTCATCACCTGTGTCTTGTTTGTCCCTGCATGAGTGGATTTAGTGTCTGCTTATTTGCTTTGTGTTTAGTTTGTATTCACCAGTTTACAATAGACCCATTTCCGTGTGGACGGCCCTCAGGCTCGCTTTCTCACATATCCTGGATATCTTTATTCAACTGTCGTCATCTACATTTTGCTTTATTAAAGTTTACTTTTGAAATCTTTGTTTGGGTTTGACATTTCCATGACAAGGACATTAAATTTAAATGAAATAGTTACATTTCAAGTATCATAGTGCGAGGACACATGAGGAAACCATTTATCAGACAAATAAAAATGACAGTTTTTCTTTTGTCTTTCTTAAACAAAAGTGTTTTTTACACTGGCAATACTTCATTTAAAAGGGTCCTGGTGTTTTTCAGTCAAAGTAAAATGCATGAAATAACAGAAGATACAAAACTAGAGGATTATGTTAGTCCCTGAATTACTGAATTCTGAGACCATCTCTCTAAACCTACCACATGCTTCCTTCACTCTCTAAATGTTTCAAACATCTCAGTCAGTGCCAGCGGCTAAACTCTGTTCACTCTACACTTACAACAAATCCAGAGTCATGTAAAGCTCCAGTGTGTGACTTTTCTTGGCAAAACAGTGTCAGTGTCTGTAACGTAATATGCATGAAAACTATGAACGAAGCTTCTCTGTAACAGTTCATTGGTACAAATATTCTCACAAGTGTTGTAACCTGAAAGGCCGAGTGTGCCGAGCGTGCAGCTGCAGGTAATCTGAGTCACCACAGCACAAGATGGAAACAAACCATTGCACAATTCCATAAGAAAACCGCCTTTAAAATAGCAAAATAAGGCAAATAAAATAAGAATAAATCAATATTGGAGGGATGGGGGTTGATTCCGTAGGAGGAGGGACAAGACACAGGAAACACATTTGATCATTTAGTAGAATCTGAGCGTTTACATCAAATACATAATACATGTTTATACAACTTTATTCCAGACCAAATGCAGAAACAACTGGTGTTGATGTGTTTCACTCCCACTGTCCTGAAGTGTGTGTTTGTGTTTTCATGTCTTTTGTTGTTGTGCATGCTCTCACCACAGTTTTTGTATACGCAGAGATTTTGGTACTTTCTGTGATCCCTCTTCTCCGTGTCCCTGGCTTCCAGGATTACAGATGCAAACGAAAACAAAGAGCTGCTTTGCACAACGTCGTGTAATTAGTGGAAGAAAGATTTACACAATGTTTGCTAATGAGCAAAGGACTCGTTTGCTTTTCAAACACTGACAAAGCCAGTGCAATGAGTGAGAAGCAGCAGAGGGAGAAGTTGTGTGTAAATGCATCGTTAGTTACCAATAGGAGGAATAAAGTACGATTGTTCATGCATGGCATTAAAATGTGTCCTGCACTGCAAATACAGCTCCACTAGGAATCCGCAAAATGTTTTTAAATTGATGAAATTCTCTTGTTTTAAGAGGAAAAAAAATGTGGCTAGAATTAAGAATAAATCTCTTTCAGACTGTAAACTGTAACAAATCAGCTTCTTCAGAGGGGAAATGTGAACTTCTGCGTTCCATCCTCTGGTGACCCTGCTCGGCCATGCATGGCACATGCTCGTTGCAGAGCTGGGCGGGAGGCTGAGGAGCATGGGGGAGGAATCATGGGGAGCGAGAGCCATGCATAGCTTAAAATAAGACAAGAAAATATTGTTCCTCAGGTAGGATTCCATGCAAACTGTTGTTTTAGCTTGTTACTGGTAGTTAAATCTTAAAGTAATTTGCAATATTCTTCTAATGTAAAACTTGCTTTCTAAGAATAATTTCCCAGATTTGTACTTTCCTGAAAATCTATTTATTTGTGTCTAAACACCCCTGAATGTTAAACACTGGACCTGTGACGTGAAAAGGTCTATTTGTTTGTAACCAAAATGTAACTTCCATCCATCGTCGACCACTTTATCCTCCACATGGGCGGAGCTGTGCCAGTGTCAGCTGACATAGGCCGGGTTGCATCCTGGACAGTTTTCCAGTCCATCACAGCGACACATAAAGAGACAAACAACCGTCCACTCTCACACCTACAGTCATTTTAGTGTCCAATTCACCTCATCTATATGTTTTTGGACTGTGGGAGGAAACCCACAGAAAACCCCACACACACGTGGAGAACATGCAAACTCTGTGCAGAAAGGTGGCAAACACAGTCTTCTTGCTGCAAGGGCAAGAACACTAACCACTGCACCAACGTGTGGCCCTTACGATGATCAATGATCAAACATGATAATTGATTGATTACAATGATCACAATCAATTTGAAAGTTCGTCACTTTGTGAAACACTGATTCCTCCACAACAGTCCCATTGATTTTCTCTTGCAGAGACACAGAAGTTGTTGATCCCCTGCTGTCTCCAAGTTCAAATATGTTTGTTATTTTGTGATTGAAAACTCACAGCAGGTTGGTTGGAAGTGCTGTTTGGATGTGAAACATATGAAACAAAGAAAACTCCAAAGTCCAGGTATTTCAACTCACTCACTTCTGCATCCTCACTCTACCCCCTGTCTCACTGTCAGCTTTAACAATGTTTTACAAACTAACGGTCACGTCATGGTGGGTTCTAATCTGCAGAATAGAGCTTTGGTGCTGCTTGAACATGTTGACAGTGTGTGAACCCAAGGGTCATTGGGTGTTTTGGGTCTTTAATCAGCAGATACCACGACCCAGCCAGGGGTGCTCACTCAACGTCAGTGTGTTCAACCATGGATAGCCCCCTTCAGATCCACAGCCACTGGAAGGCATGTTCTGTTGCCTCCAAGATATTTTTGTTGTCCCTTTTGTTTGCTGCAGTGAAGTTCAGGCTGTCATCTTCAGCCATTCATTTGGCATTCTGCCACAGGGTCTGAACACTTTGCCCTTTTCTTACTCATTGGCCTCCTCAATCCTGTCTTCCCAGGGATGGTAAGCTCCAACTTTACCACTTGCTTCCTTGTTTCAGATGTTGTCTGGGCAGAGCTGAGTGGCTACAGTGTGGTCAGGTCTAGGTTCAGCAACATCATGTGCCCAAAGAATGAGGTCAGCTGACTACCTGAATATAATGAACGACCAGATTATTCCATCGATGCATTTGTTTCTTCCCTGATGACATGAGCATATTCCAAGATGACAATGCCAGGATTCATCAGGCTCAAATTGTGAAAGAGTGGTTCAGGGAGCATGAGACATGATTTTCACCACAGAGTCCAGACCTGAACCCCATTGAGAATCTTTGGATGTGCTGGAGAAGGCTTTGCTCAGTGACCCGACTCTCCCATCATCAATACAAGATCTTGGTGAAAAATGAATGTAACACTGGACGGAAATAAATCTTGTGACATTGCAGTAGTTTATGGAAACAATGCCACAGTAATCAAAGCTAAAGGCGCTCCAACCATGTGACCCTTTTTCTTTTAGGTGGCAACTTCTTTTTTGGCCCGACAGTGTATCTGCCAGTAACCGAAGAACCTGGTCGTGGCACCAACGATGTCGTCCTTCCCCCAGCACATTCAGGTAGGCATGAGGATGTGCTGCAGTGTGAAGTCTAGTACACAAAAGCTATCGGTTTTACATGACAGCTTTACAGCAATGCCATTTGTATGTTACTTAGTGATTTTGTTACTGTACAAAGTATTCATTGTGTAACGGAAAATAAATATGACATGTTATTTAAATATTTTCAGCTTTGAGAACCCGGTAAGGAGCGACTGATGCTCAGGACGGCTGATGTCAGTCAGCCAGACAGGAAAGTTAATAATTCTGTGACAATACAGGGGATTAAAACCATCCCCTCACGTATTTATCTGCTCCATCTGTGTTTGGTGAATTACTCTACTGTCCACTGATATTTGCCTCGCCTTGGGCTCTGACCAGCAAGCCAATAACATCTGGATGATTCTTTAAACCCCGTCCAGAAAGATATAGAGGAACCGAACAAGGAGACGTCAATGAATCAATGTCAAGCCTGAAGCACACACTGATGCAATGATTGTTTGAGCAGGATTAGGAAGCCATGGGCTGTGTGTGTGTGTGTGTGGTAAAAGCCATCGGTGACTGGTGACCTGAATGACAAGGATTGGTGATTACAGGTCATTTTTCTTATCAGCAGCTGAGATATGAGTTTGACATTTTCACCAACATTGATGATCAATATTTGACCAATCATTATGATCACGGCAAATATTTTCCTTAACAAATGCCTTCATTTATTTCAGTTTAAGCAGTCATATCACCATATTCTGATATGTGTGATTATATTTTTGTGTCTAAAAAACACATTTATGACGGTAAATGAATCTATGCATTAGAAAATGTACAGAAATAACTCATAATAACGTCATTAAGTGTTGGGCCACATGAGTTTGACACCATTTTGGGCTTTATAAGGTTTTGTACATAGGGCTAAGCAACATGGTCAAAATATTGTCAAGAAAAAATCTAATTAGTCAATATCAATAATTACTGCGATAAAAGTCACATGATTAAACATTAAGTAGATTACCCAAAATGTTTAAGGACAGAAAACAACAAACATGTTTGAGGCAGAAACGTTTGATAGCAATAATGTGCATACACTTAGATTTAAGAAGAAGGAATGCATTTTTAAACAAAGAAAATGATAGAAAATATTCATCAATTACGAGTAATTGCAATAGCAGATTCTGTGTTTGCAAATTAAATCATACATTTGCATGTCCTGATGTTTATTATTGTTTATCATTAGGCACCCTAACATTACAGAGCTATTTATTGTTAGTATTTGTTTTGCTTATTAAAATAATATGTAAATTGTGTCAAAACATGAAGAATCACGCAGGTTTTCTGTGATTATTTATGCAAGTATTGATCCTGAAAGACATATGACTGTCATTACTGTGGGACAATAGTTTAAAAAAGAGTCTCTCATATAGCAGCATGTATGGATGAGTGTGCTGTGTCCATACTTATGCACGCTACACATTTGTCACCTGACAATTAAACAGATGTTTTTCAGTGAGAAGTTAAAAAGTCAGTCAGGCACCGTCTGACAATAATCATCATTCCTAAACCCCCTGTCACCTGCTGCTGCTGCTGCTGCTGCTGCTGTAAACCTCACCTTCAACCTACACTATATTAAGATGGCAGCCATTTCAAGTTTGATAGATGTAATAAAAAAACCCCGTATGCTTGTGTCAGAATGTTATTCCTTTGGAGAAGAACCTGTTTTCTGCTTTATTGTAAGTTATAACTTTGGAAGGAGCACACAGCATTTACAGCAGTGAAGATTTATGTTGGAAGAAGAGGTGGAAGTGGTTCCTTTTATTTTCATGCCACACCAGTCAAGTCTGTCTGCTGGGAGTTACAGAATCCTCCGACGTGACTGGATGGTGTTTTCCAAGTACAGGAGCATGAACTGTGAGAATCTAACAACCAAAGTCAATGTGATTCTAATGTAAAAATACTGGTGAAATGTTATTGATTGACATAGTTTTTTGTGTTTATACTCAAAACAATTTCCCATAACTTTCTATATGAGGACCCACTTTTTAAAGATTGAAACCTACTGAACATTTAAAACTCATACACACAAATCAAAACTAAGAGGTTATGCAATATACTTGAGCACCATTAGTCATCACAGTTGCACACGCCTGCCCGTGAGCTATCATTTCCTTTGTCACCATGTAACATCATGTATTCAGCTGTATGGAAGACTCTGACTGTGTGTCAGTCAGTCATACAGTCGCACTTTAAAAACCTGAACTCATTCTTTAACTCGGTCTGTGATCAGTGCACTCAGACATGCAGGCAGGTCAGCAGTGACAGCACAAATCCACGGCAATTTAGAGACCGGAACAAATTCAAACTCTTGCCAAAAATGTCAATGGCGACCCTTGTTGGTAATTACAGGTGTTTAATGGTGGGACGATGGCAGCTCAGTGCAGTGAGTCATCTTTCAACTGCAAGGTTGTGAGTTTGAGTGTGTGTGAATGGGAATGAAAGACGAGTGATAGCACATAGTGCTGTATGAATGGGTGAATGGGTGAATGGCAAAACTGTAGCGATTCTTGTCATTTCTAATGTCACAATTCCAAACCTGCTCTGTTATGCAGGCTTGGTACTGGCAAAAGTGACACACAAAAATGTATTTTATTTATTTAGTTTGTAGTTTTTATATTAACAGATCTCATTCATTCATTCATTCATTCATTCATTCATTTGCACTCTGGACACGGAAGGGTTGACATCTGCTCTGACTGTAGCTGGAGGGACTGCTGTGTGAGGAGAGGGCTGGGCTGAAATTGTACTAAATAGAATTCTTCTTTTGACTGACTGACACAGATAATGTCATTGGTCATTTTACTATCACTAGACCCAACTGTTTCAAACATGTAAGCGTTCCTAAACAGAATGAAAGAAGACAACAGTGAGAGAAGAACACAAACATAGATCATTCCAGAATAGAAGGTCTTTGGAAGGTCTACTCTGTTATTTTAGTGTTAATAAATGATAGACAATGTGCTAACAACTAGCCACCAGATGTTATGGTCTGTGAGGTAATAGGTAAATCACAACTGATGCTAACATGCTGAAAGGCAGTGGGCAGTTTTATTTATATACTGTAGCACATTTCACATAAAAACAAAATAGAATTTTAAAGTCAGAAGAAGGGCATATCACCACCTAGAGGAGCGGAGTCTGACACACTTCATTCAATAAATCAATTCCCTGCTAGTACTTGTACACTGGGACAAGGACAGCGGTCCAATTAAATTGTGCATGCAACTTAACTGTGCATGGAAATGTAGTGACTGAATATTCCCATCGCTTCCATAAACACTACATTGCCTCAAAATGTACCATTAGGATGAATTTCTGTGTTTGTCACAATATGGATAATATTTATTTTCAGCACATTTGTTGTTTCAGCAGGTTTGTCTGCAAACAGTCTTTTCCTGGATAATTTGACTAATGCTGACAGGGCTTACCAACATTCTCACTTTTCCCTATAGGGACAGTAAGATGCTGCACGTGTGTGTGTGTGTGTGTGTGTGTGAGTATCTAATGGTCTCAATGATCAGAGGCAGAGCATTATTCCATTATGCCTCCATGCATTTCTGTGAGATGGAACAGAGTAGTGAAACATGCTACTCCACTACTAAAAAGTGACTTAGTTACTTTTGATCAACAACAGGAGGGGGGTGGCGCTGTTGCCACTCCCAGTTGACACAGGGAGAAAGGCGGGGTACACCCTGGACGGGTTGCCAGTCCATCACAGGAACACATATAGAGACATATAGACAATAAAACCATGCAACAAGAACAAGAAGATAAAAATCTCGCTTCTTAGCGCAATAACAAAATAAAACATGTTGACACGTGACATTTAAAACATTTAGGGGACACATAATGAGTCATTTTAGTGCAGACCATCTCAACAACACAACCATTCAAGATGGCATAACAGATTTAACAGATTCAAAATGTAACAGAGAACAATTCTTCTGTTTCAATCATGTTTATTCATGAGAAGTGACACGAGAAATGGTGTTCTTGTCCTAAGTTTGGGATCTGTGTCATGTTTTGTTCTGTGTTGCTTTGCTAACTGCAGGTTCTGTCGATATCTCATATTACTGCACATCAAAACCCCAAATGATCACTTTAAAATCCCTCTTAAATGGCTCTGTACTCTGACAGCTACCCAGCAACCAAATGGAAACATAATATGTCTTTATATTCTTTGCATATTGTAAGATGTCTGATTATTTTTCCTGTCAAAGTACAGAACTTGCACAATGAAATGAAGTTTGAAGTGTAAATCATAGTGGATGACAATGAATTTGTGGTGAAACAGATCGTAATGTGTTTGTTCTCCACAAACGTTTAATCATCGTTTAAACATGAGTCTCACTTCACATCAGGTCAAATGTTTAATGTTAAAACAAGTTATTATCACATACAGCACTGGACTCAAAGGCAGGACGGTTTATTTTTTTAAGCACACAAAAACAGTTGACAATAAAAGAATATTCTCAACCAGTAATTAACACATTCAAACACAGATTGGAAGTGTTAGCAAACCTAAGAGAGGTATGAATGTATACACAAACAAATAAGTAAATACAAGTACTGTATACAGTGTATGTGTGGAAAGGTAACCGTGGTAACAGGAGGTTTTAAGCAAAGGAAGCTGCAGCAGATGATGTAGAAAGAGGAGGTTCTTTTATTTACTCGCTCCAAGCAAGCCACCATATAAATGTACAGTAGAGAAAAACCAAACACTGACACATGGTCAAAACAAACATAAATAAAATCAAAATAATGACTAAGTCTGCAACAAAAGTTATGGTGAAACCTGAAAGCAAAACAATAGCATAGATGACGCTACAAACAATATCTCACGGAACTGAGGGGGTTACCATGGAAACCACGTATAAACTCATTTGGGAGCCCCAATATAACTCTTACGGTGCCCACATGAACATGCTGACTGGTCAGGTGTCCACGGACGCCGTAGCATGTCACGTCATGACGCCAAGTCACAGCATCAAGATGTCATTATAACTATTCATATAACATCAGACATTTCATGTTTTATCAAGTAAAAAGAAAAGAAATCAAGTTGATCAAGTGAATTATTTCAAATCAGACATGTGTCATTAATCAGTCATTATATCATCCAGCTATTGTCACTTGTGTGTGTGTAGTCGGAGTCGACGGTTTATCGTCCCTGCACCATCACATACTTCACACTGCCGCCATCTGAGGCGACAACTTAAACAAGCCCACTGCACCATCTCAGGTGGAATAACAGCACAAACAGCTTTCCAGCAATTATTACATCTGATGTATAATTTCACCCTCCTCCTGGTTTACAGGCGGCAGGAAAACAGTCATAATTCTGCATCTGAACGAGTGCTTATTGGCCACAGGTGCTGTGAGGCTGACACTCCCCAAGCACAGGAGGTAATGAGCGCTAACACCTGCCATATATAATAGGTGTGTGTGTGTGTGTGTGTGCGCTTGCATGGAAGAGGCTGACAGCTCAGTGGATTTGGGACAGTATAATTAGCATGGCTAACAGCTGCTGGATAACCTCACAGTTTAGGCGTTTAATAAGGGCTTCCAGGTATAATGTGCATGTCGCAGTGTTTGTCCAGGCTGGATTTTTTTTTATAAAATCAAGGATGCAGTAACAATAAAACGCACTGAAGGCTCCTCCTCCTCACATATGTCACGACATACACATACACGTACAGGTTCTTCTCCCAATTTCAGGTTGTGCCCACGCCACACCCACGCACACCCATTTAAATCAGAAATACCAATCATGGCAAAGTTGTTGTTTTGTTCCATTTATTTTATAGCTGACATAGAACCAATGTGAATGTGTTTTATTCACAGTGTCTTATATCCTTTTTTTTCATAATCTGATGAATAATTAATTGAATTTGTGAAATTTGTAAATATGTCAAATTTCAAAATTCACTTGGCTCATTTTATGAATAAAAAATTGTCTGTTTTGTGACTTTTACCCTCAATTCCCGTATTTTAAAAAAATTCAAAATTATTCATAACTTTGACTCAACAACAAATGAAAAGACGAAAAAAATGCAATTTGTAAAGCCTGAAGACGTGACTTATAAACACACACACCCAGCATGTCCATATAAGGAGTTGTGTTTAATTCCCACAGCAATTAACCAAGGATGCACCTGTGGCACTGATCTGTGCAGTGGTGAAAAATAAATGAACACATTTCAGCAGGAAAGAAAGTGTCAAAATACCACTGATCAGAGGTCAGTACATGTCAGTACACGTCCAGTGTGAGGGTGAGCTGTCACAAACCACCACTGAATCTTACGTCGGCGAAAAACTATATCGCACAGAAAAGAATGATGGACAAAACACACAAGCAGACACAAGGTGGAGGACGCAGTAATGTTACCAAGCGTGTCCACTGGAGAAGTTTAGGTGCTGGAGCATCAGCCTTCATTAGCACCTGCATCTCCTACTGCGTGATATGAGAAGTCATGTCAGCTGAACGTGACTTCTCTTTAGAAATGACTGGAAAAGACTGGAAAATAAAAGTGAACTGTTGACAGAGGTGAATTAGTTTATAGAACTTCACTTGTCTCTGCTTGTGAATAGCTTCACTTTCAGGATGTATAATTGTGATCTGTTCTTAGCATTTAAAAATACATGTATTTGTGAGCCACTAATTAGTCCTGGAAGCAGCTGTGTGTGTAGTCACAACAAAGGAAGCCTTTGGGACACATGCGACACCCTGTTCTCTAAGTTAGAGGTTTATGAAGAAGGAAAGTGTTTCACTCATGACTTTATTGTCTGTGGCAGCTGTTTGGTGCAGAATGCACAGAAGTCCTCAGTGAAGCTGTGGACATTTTCTGAGTCATAACAGTTTTTAAAATCAACAATAAAAAGTTCTACTGTTCATGGACATTGGGGAGATGGACTGTATTTGGGGAAGACTCTCACGCAGCCGATGAAAGATGTGCCTTTTCTGAGAGGCAGCTGGTTTTGAAGCACAGCTTTACACAGGACACTTCAGGAGTGTCTCTTTCTTAAGATGTGGGGTGCACAGACTCACACATGCCACCAAAAGCCATATCTGCAGGCATCTTAACTCACTCTCTCTTATGAAAAAACCAGCGGCGTCAAAGTCACCATCCACATTGATTTGTGCCCATGCCAGGCAAACCTCAGTGGAATAAACTGTCTGACTGTGGACGCTGTCATTTCAAGCAACATGAAGCTTGTCACATCTACAGACAGCAACTAAACTACTTGGCCTCCTCTTCCTCCATAAGACTCAGTATTTCCACAGACATTTCTACAGATTCAGGTGCAGTTTTACTTTTCAAGAAGTTGCACAGCTGCTCTTTTTAGGATTTCTTCAAAGCCCAATCAGATTCAAGATTTAAACAACAAACAATGTCATCGCTGCCCTGGAAACTCTGATGAGCATGATTTGGAATTTGAATGTGTTTATTTATTTGAACATGATAAACTTATGTGCTGGTAAGAAAAAGACTTGTATTTTCTCATAGCCACAAAACAGTGAGAAAGAATGGCTGTGACAGTAGCCTGATTCTTCTCAGATGTTATACATCAGCTAATGTGAGTACATCCTGACCACTCGAATCAATGCAGTATAGTGCAATGAAGAATGAGCTTTGATCCAACGTCAGCCGCACACTATCTCTGCCGTAATTGATGACGCGCTCTGCCATTGACAAGAGACAAAGCACACATTTAGCTGCTCCCACGCTGCTGATCAGACGCTGTCACTGCATGCATCACAGATGAGCCTCAATAGCAGCGGGGCTATTTGAAATCAATGGGGTCATAACTGTGGCGTAAATAGATAGAAAATTGGGCTGCTTGCTAGAGGCCAGAGGCGCATGTGGCCTACATCAATAGCTACTACCCCAAGTGGAAGAAGCAGCGCTCTCCAAGCTCGGGCTCCAAATTGAATTCCATGGATAGATAGCTGCGACAATGAAAACATTGATAAACCTCAATGAGCTGCATGAAAGCTTCAGATATGTGATTTTTTTTTTCCCTTGCACAATCAGCCGCACACATGGGGCATTTTGATATGAGGACATTGGATTCTGTGTACTGTACACTGTGTTCTATTTCATTATACGTGAGACACTAAATTGGCAGGTGGGAGATGATGTTGCCATGAATGGCAGTGGAAATGCTCTGTGCCTGAGGAACAGTTGGAAAATGTGGCAACACTACAAATCTGCCACAACAGCGGGAATGTCCACAATTGCTTATATGCAATCACCTCTTTACATGTAATTTGAAAATAGGAGAAGGGCTGTTGAATTATTTATTTCAGAGACTGGCTTTGTAGAAAACATGGTCTGAAATTGTATATATATTTTTCTTTTTCTCCCCAAATGTTTTATTCACTGCTCCCATGGTTGCTTTGGTCAGTGCAGCTATAGTGTGTCTATTGTTTGAAAGGCGATAAGATGGTCATAGTGTTCCCCACTTTATTAAAGATGACTATTCAGAAAAGGAATAGTGTGTGCATGATATAACATTTATGTATGAACATTTTTTTTCCCCCTGCTAATTGTGGAACACACATTTTATGTATGTACGTAAATCAAATGCTAAATAAATAAATAAATGAATAAATGAATAAAAAGTCTCTGGCAGTGAAAGAACAAGTCATTCAAACAACATGGATTTGACCCAACAGTGAACTATTTTTCTAGCGATATACTGCAGCGTTCCTGTTCTCTGTTTCCTCTCCTGAATCCCTCCCTGCCTCTTTATCCCACTCTTTATCCTCCTCTTCCCTAACTGTGTGAAAACTAATTGTACCAATTAAGTTGTGTGACCCCACAGTTGATTCCACCCCCTGTTATAGCCCAGTCTGGGTATTACTGGAGTGTAAAATCAATTTACTGCTAATCACTGGAGGCAGATGTCTGTAGGCTATAGTGTGGGGAGCCACTGGACACGTGAGATAAAAAGGCAGCTCTTAATTCATTGCTCCTGTCCAAACAGCAGAGACAAGAGCGGACGGCTGAAGGAAAGTTCTGTGACTGTTGGTTCAATCTGTGGCTCCGTAGTAGCTGTGAGGACAGTCGGATGCTAGTTCTGTTTTAAGTGTAGTTGTATGAGGTAGAACAAGGGCCTCTCTGCACGGCGTTTGCATGTCCTCGCTGCGGTTTCCTCCCACAGTCCAAAAACATGCAGATTTGAGGATTAGGTAAAGTGGACACTCTATAGGTGTGAGGGATTGGCACAGCGAAATTCTCCTTTCGGACTCACATAAGTGACACAAACTTGAGATATCGTAGACTTGTTCAGTGATTTGCTTCCCTGCAGCCAGCCATGTTTTCACATGTTATTATGGAGCCTAATCCAGTGAAGCTCATGGTAATCTTACTCAGGATTTACAGCAGGGACGTTATCCATGAAGTGTTTACATGTTTGTTCTTCGGTTATAACAAATAGCAAACACATTTTTGTATTTCATTGACAGTGTGTAGTACACTACTGAATGTTTGTGTTACTGGTTTTCACCGTTTACAGACACATAGATTGTAAATGATAGTAAATAGACAATATATATTGAATTTAAAATGTACATGCTGAGGCCCATTCTTCATAAACTACACTCAATTTCACATTATTTGTCCAAAGCTGACCTAACCTGGAGAGTAAACACCTGAACTATCTTCAATGTTGAATCATCAGCATCATTAAAAAAAAGAAAGAAAATCAACTTAGATGAGGCAACAAATACATGCTTCATGGTACTTTTACATTAAAAGTACTTGGTACTTACTATCACTGCACAGCTGTACTGCTCTTTTACTGTTGTTTTACATACTGTGTATATATACTTATATGGTTATACTTTTAATGTTTTAATTTGTAATAGTTTATATTTAGAGAATGTTTGTTATGCACCAACGACACCAGAACAAAATCCTTGTATGTGTAAACTCGTGCTTGGCAATAAAGCTTTTTCTGATTCTGATTCTGATTCTGATTCTGATTCTGATTTTTCCTACATGATGTTCAGACAGGCAGAAAACAAAGGCAGTTAATTCAGGAAAGAGCAGTAACTTATTACAGTTATTGCAACTCATCCAGTGTGGAGTGTTTGCAGCTGTAATGATGCAGAGTTTCCATCACTGCGATCACGTCTCCTCAAACTATAGACTGTAGACACAAAATAATGGTTTATCTATCTCTATTGAAAGTGTAACACTCCATATTTATTTATATTCCCCAGGCAGTCAGCAATGAAATGATGTATGTGTGTTGCATTCTCCATACTGTAGGTTTCCATGCTATAGCATCACTACTCATTAGGAAGTGGGAAGTAGAAAGAAAAAGTGCAAGAGAGAAAGACTGTGAATGCAAACACTGCATTACTGCAGTTTTAGAAATGAACCGTACGACAATATTTCACATAAAATGTCTTCAAATAATGCAGAGGAGTTTCTTTGTATAGCAGCACAATCCTCTTTGTAACTGAAGTTATCCTCAGAGGACATTTTGATCACATTTCAACCAAGTATGAAATCAGTCTGCGGTGTAAAATCAGCCTCCTGATGCGCTGTGACTTGGAGCCTTTTCCACCAATCTAAAGCCTGGAGAGGTTCAAACAGGAAGGTCAGAGATAATGGCTGTGAAACACTCAAAAACATGTTCTTGCTGAAATTCAAAAATGCAGACAGTGCCCTTGGCAGGAGCAGTTATTTAGCTTTAAAGCACCAGAGAGCTGCTCTCCATCAGCAGCAGGTTGGACTGATGGTGCATATTTAGCCCTCCAACACAGTGGAACATTACCTAAATACTCAAAAATCTAAGGAAATGAATAATGGTAACTACCTTAAAATGTCATGCCATAATCACATGAAATACACAATATTATTCAGATAACTGTTCTGAACTCTCGTTTTTTTTAAGAAATTGTTTTCCTTTTTAGATTCATACGCAGATGTGGGTGGAGCCAGTGGAGTTAATTTTTGTGAAATATGCCTTTTCAATCATCTATAAAAGCAAACAACCAAGTCTGAGGTGGAGAAAAGAACAGAAAGTAAAGGAGGGATGGATGGACTGCTGCAGGCTTACTGCTCAGTAATACTACCCACTGTTAGAGGAAATGACCAGGTGACACTGACACAACTGACCTTTTCCTCCCCCCGCACTCTCTCCTATGTGTGTGTGTGTGTGTGTCATTGCTTCCTGTTTCTCATTAAAAGGTCAGAGACAAAGAAGAGCTGCTGCATCTGAACATTATCTTCCTGATACAATACAAGAGACATGAAAACAAACTACAGAATCTGTTTGTCAACATCTTCGTCTTAAAAAATGAAAAATAAAAGTTATTTTAAAAATACATTTAATATTACTCCTGTATTGATGCACTGTGAAAACATAGTGTTGTATTCATTTACAGACTATAGTGAGCGTGGAAACAAACCCACCAAAATGCCCTTCTTCTAATAAAGGGAGAGTTCAGGTTTTCTTTTGTGTGGTTCCATGAGGTACTGACACATAGTTGCACCCAGAAACCAGAATCCACGTTCGGCTATAAAAACATGGCTGCCTGCAAGGACGCAGAGAAAAGTCGACCATACCTGAAGAATAGATTTGCTTCATCTCATGACTGGACAGCTTCTTCTGAAAGTAAACTAAGATTTGTAAACTGTTCAGTCTCCTGCACCAAGGTCCAAAAACAGCATTTTAAGCACAGGTTTACATGGAAGCTGGTGGTTATTTAGCTTATTTCTAAAGTTTGCATGACTTATGCATCCGAACAATGAATTTTACTGACAATGACGTTGCAAATAACTCACTGAACTCACTGATGGAGGGCCCGATGCAAAGCACCATATAAACATTGTTCTTCCTCCAAGGAACAAGGAGACGCACAGTATCTGAACGCCTTATATTTGAAGAAGCCACTGAAGCGTCCCTGTCTCTTTGTTTCACTTTGTTGAAAATAAACCTTCAGAAGATCATCCATTACCAGAGAAGTGTATATGCTATGAAACAACCTCTAACTAACTAAAAGTAATATTACTCCTGTATAAGCCGCAGTCCAAGTCCTCGTACATGAGCAGCAAGTACGGTTCTTCTAGCCTGAAGTGTTCTCTCTGTCGGCAAAGAAAAAACTTGAAATAAAACTTTTTCTTTGTCAATTTCAGGATTATTTGAGGCAAAAAACGAGTTATTTATAAGTTAAAAAAGTGATTTATGTGTCAAGATATGCCATATTTATAGTTTGGCAGCGGTAAGTTCAGCTCCACTAATAAGAACGCTCTGTGCTCACAGTTCTCAGCTTCAGTGCTTGGTGCCACCTGCCATTCAAACACTGCTGTTCCAATTGCAATGACCGTACGTGTGTATCCTGTGTTTGGCGAGTATGTATTTGAGTCATACTTCCCAAATATGTCCTTGTGTATTGAGAAACGACTGCTTTCACGAGCCATCGACACACCTGCTGACTGCCAGCCACGCCCACCCCCACAGTGTCTCATACATTAGTGCCAATGCTACGTGCCGTTTTAAATGCATTATTAGCATCGCAGCTGCACATCACATGAGACCCACGCTCCTGCCTCATCATCGACTTCTGGCACATTCCTGGCCAAACCTCCTCAAACCTTTTGTTTGATGTGCTTTTTTTTCATTTGCCATTTAAATTGCAAGGTGCCATTAAAGTTATATTCAGGCTGACAATATGGGTCCCGATTGGGTTTCCATGGTGGCCCACACTGTGTTTGGCCATTTGAAGTCCACGCCCACTTAATACCCTTCCCAGGCTACCTGGGTACCAAGTGGGATTGGCACCAGCAACCCCACGACCCTAATGTGGAGGACAAAGCGGGAGACGATGGATGGATTTGGACACGGCGCCATATGCGCTGGTGCTATGCACTTTAGACCAGACCATGCACTTTAGACCATGCACTTTAGACCATGCACTTTAGACCATGCACTGTAGACCATGTACTGTAGACCATGCACTGTAGACCATGTACTGTAGACCATGCACTATAGACCATGTAGACCATGCACTGTAGACCATGTACTGTAGACCCACACCACTGTAGACCATGTACTGTAGACCATGCACTGTAGACCATGCACTTTAGATTGTCTAAATAGTGTTTACAAAGCGGCACAAGCTTCAAGTCCAGTCAGAAAAGGTTGTGGGGTGACGGCGATGTAAAGAAGCAAACATATTTTAGAGATATCATGGCTTAACCAGATGTAGATTTGACATTACTCTATTTTCTTGTGTGGCTACTCACATGTTAACTGTGAAGCAAGCGTCCCAGGCTGTTCTCTGTGCTGGTGCAGTCCAAAGTGTCTTTCTGTCAGTACCTCATATGAAAGAACATGTGAATTCTGCTTTTTGGCAAGCGTTTCCTATACATGATTTCCACAGAGCAAGCATTGACCGCCACAGATTGTTGTTCATCCTCTGTTATGACCAACCGGTTGAGGTAAGTAAGTAAGTGATCTGGTTTGTGTGCATGTGTGTGAAGTTAATTGAAGACACTAAATCACCTGCAGGTTTAAAATGAAAACTATACAGAGGTGCTCCACTTCCACTCTGATCTCACATTCTGCTCCATTCCAATAAACGACATCTGCAAGGTTAGACAGTGACATTTATACAGTACATCACACAGCTGACCTTAATGGAAACAACAGGGTTGTAATCAGAGCCAGTATAAGGGCTGACAACATCGCTCTGAAGCTAGTTTGTCCATGGTTTCCATGGTTGCCCCACCTGTGATTGCCCACTGAAGCGGCTTGAAGTGGGCAGATTATACAGGTCAGTAACAAACACACATGGAAACACCAGACAAACCAGCTTCACAGCCATGTTTTCAGCCCGAATACAAACCTTTACGAGGCCCAAATGGACATGCAGGCTGGCTGCCTCCTGCTGCTGTTGCCTCCAGTTTTGATACGTTAGCCAGTGCTTAATTTAATTTAACATTAAACCTTAAGACTTTTTACTAGTGATGGCAAGATGAAGCTTCATGAAGTCTTCCAGCCGATTGGTTCGCAAAAGGGTTCATTTCTTGAGGCTTCATGCACACAAACTCCCCGGCTGGTCAAAGACTGTAAGAGAGGCAGACGTGTTAATCGCCATTTTAACTGTATGTGATACTCTCAAAGCTTCAAAGCTGTCTTGCCACAGTTTAGGCATGTGAATAATGACTGCCAGGTTTTTTCCCTGTGAGCACAAGATAATAACCCATTCAAACCATGTGTTTTAACGTGCTTGTGCTTGTAAATAGTCTACATAAGAGTTTCTTGACTTCTAATCGATATTTGTCCCATTACTACGTTTTACAACAACCTGTTCTTGGCCTCACATCCACAAGGTGTAACACATCCAGCCTCATTATTTCTCTGGCATGTCTCTTTTTTGTGGGATGGCACTTGTTGTTTATGTATGTTTTTATTATCAGAGACATGCCTTTTTTTTAAACTAATATGAATTCATTCCAAATCCGGCCCTTTTCCCTAAACCTGACCTGCTCCGTTATATAGCGCTTCCAAAACCCAACCACTGAAGGGGTCACATCCAGTGTTCTGGGGAGGGTTGCATCAGCAAGGGCAGCATAAAACCTTTACCAAATCAAATACTGGGATCACTGTAAGACATAGGGGTCACTCAGCGGAGCAGATGCTAGCATTGAGGCCTTGCAGCAAAAAAACCTGGGTCTGTGATCCGGCCAGAACGAAGGCTTTTCAGTTTGTATGTTTAAGTGGGTTTTCTCTGGGTTTTCTCTGGGTTTTCTCTGGGTTCTCGGGTTTCCTGCTACAGTCCAAATACTTGTAGAGGTTAGTTGTCCATAGGTCTGAATGTGAGAGTGAATGGTTGTTCATTTCTGTATGTTGGTGCACCTTGCCTTTTGCCCTGCGTACCCCGCGACACTCATGTGGAGGATAAAGCGCTAGACGATGAATGGTGAATGAATAAAAGGGACAGGATGGAGGCTGATGTTCTGCTGTGGCGACCCCTAAAGAAAGGAAGTCAAAAGAAGAAGAAAGTGTTTTTTCAAACCACACTGTGCAGAAAATGTGATAAGAAATATCCTTCAGGAGTTATGCTGAACGGCTGTCAATGGCCTTGGTGTTTGTCCTTACCGACAGCACTACTTGACAACCTCCAGGACCCTCACACACACCCCCACACTGCTCCCCCGACCCAGCTCGGACGCCCTCAGGCGGCGCTGAAGGACACTGGATGCCACTTTAACCACGGGTGTCTGCTGACTTCTTCTAAATCACAGCATCAATAGCTTTCTCTGCTCTTTGGGCAGTCTCTTACACTGTAAAGACCACACACACACACACACACACACACAGACTGAGCCCTCAGGCTATTTTATTGGTATGCAGACAGAGGATTTCATTTTAAGCAGGGGTTTCACTCGCTATCCTTGAGATATGACCCTACAGCACTGTAGTCCAGCTGAGTGTGTGTGTGTGTGTGTGTGTGTGTGTCTTTGTGAAGATTTGAGTGTGAGCTGCAGGTCAGCAGCAACCACGCTGTTCTCCAGGAGACTGCTGGTTATATTCATCACATTTACATGCACACAAATACTCCACAGATTTTTCAAAGACTATGACAATATTATAAATCTCATACTCTTCATGGAAACATCATTCTAATGTAGTATTCACAAATGTGACCTTGTTCTGAATTCAGTGTTTTCCTGACTAAAGCTGCAGTACGCAAGAAAACACTAACATTTAGGACTCTCTGTCCTGAGCTCCTCTCATCAGACGAGCACAGACAGATACTCCACCTGAGGCGATCTCTCCATATCTGAAACTGTTGATATTGACAAGCTTTTTATTGCATTTATTGTCTGACTCTCTTTTTGACTTTTACCAGTGGCAGCCCGTCAATAGAGGGCGCTAGGGTGCTGATGGGAGAAGAATCACATAAAAATAACTTCACAAAAACATGAAAATGTGCCATATAGTATACAGACCGTGAGTGTTGTGTTTAATCTGCATTTAAATGTAGTTTAAAGATGTTCTCACTCGTTTACAGCAAGTGAACGGTCAAGGGACGGATTTCCTGTTCCTTTGAGGTGCAGAAATCTTGAACATAGACTCTCGTTATATTAAGTGGTGCATGCACAGCAGACCCCCCTGCCCACAGCCGAGTGGAGATAACCGGATATAAACATCTTACTCCAGGAACTGGGACATGCTCTTGTGCACAGCTGCAGATCTGTCAGCTTCAGTGTGGACACACATGTTCTCCACAGCAGGCGAGACACAAGATGACCGAGTCCATCATGTCTTTATAAACCTTTGTGAACATCAAACTGGTTTGAAACCATCACTGTCACAGCAAGAGGCAACACTCTGTCTCTCTCTCTATCTGTGTTGCTGTATTTCTTTTGAAGCCACTGGCTTATACACAAGTGAAGCTCCTAATATGATTTGAATTCAAATAGATTTCATTGGAATACGGTTGGTGTAGTGGTTAGAACTCTTGCCTTTGTAGCAAGAGGACCCGGGTTTGAGCAGAGAACAATGGAGTTTGCATGTTCTCCCCGTGTGTGTGTGTGTGTGGGGGGGTTTTCTCCGGGTTCTCCGACTTCCTCCCACAGTCCAAAAACATGCAATAAGGAGATTAGGTAAATTGGTCACTCTGTTGACTGTGAGAGTGACAGTGAATGGCTGTTTGTCTGTATATGTGGCCCTGCGATGTGCACCCCGCCCTTCGCCCTATGACTGGCACATCTCCGCCCGCAAACCTCTCCCGTGTATAAAGTAGTAAAAAATGTATGTATGGAGTGGAAAAGTTGACCAACACTGGGGCTGCTATCTTCAAAACCGAACATACAGAGTAACCTGGAGAGGATCCGTGTCGGAACCCTGTCCTCTAGCTACTGGGGTCCCTCAGGGTTCTGTCTTGGGCCCTCTCCTCTTCTCTCTATACACCAACTCTCTTGGTTCGGTTATTCGCTCTCATGGTTTTTCCTATCACAGCTACGCCGATGACACCCAACTCATTCTCTCTTTTCCCAGCTCCGACACACAGGTAGCAGAACGGATCACCGCTTGTCTGACTGACATCTCTCAGTGGATGTCTGACCATCACCTGAAACTCAATCTCGACAAGACTGAGTTTCTTTTTCTCCCAGGAAAGGGCTCTCCCACCACAGATCTAACCATCACCCTCGACAACTCTGTGGTAACTCCTTCTCACACCGCAAGGAACCTGGGTGTGACACTTGACGACCATCTCTCCCTCACTGCCAACATTGCTGCAACAGCTAGATCTTGCAGATACATGTTGCACAACATCAGAAGGATTCGGCCTCTTCTAACCCAGAAGGCGGCACAGGTTCTGGTCCAGGCTCTTGTCATCTCACGCTTGGATTACTGCAACTCCCTCCTGGCTGGTCTTCCTGCATGCGCCATACGACCTCTGCAACTCATCCAGAATGCAGCAGCTCGACTGGTCTTCAACTTACCAAAATTCTCCCACACTACACCCCTCCTCCGCTCCCTTCAATGGCTTCCTGTAGCTGCTCGCATCCGCTTCAAGACTCTAGTGCTTGCGTTCCATGCTACAAACGGATCCGGTCCAGCCTACATCCAGGACATGATCAAAACCTAGACCCCAGCCCGCCCACTCCGCTCTGCATCGACAAACCGGCTTGCTGCTCCCTCACTGAGAGGATCACAGAGGCACTCGCAGAACTTGAGACTGTTCACTGTCCTCGCTCCCAAATGGTGGAACGATCTCCCCATCGACATCCGGACAGCTGAAAGCCTCCACATCTTCCACACTCTTCCGACTCTACCTCGACTAAGACGACAAAAAAAAAAAAACTTGTACACGCACTTATGACTAGCACTTCATAGTTTGATCTACTTGAAGCTCTTACTTACTTCTAGCTCTTATTTGTACCCAAATGTTTAAATGCACTTTTGTAAGTCGCTTTGGATAAAAGTGTCTGCTAAATGACATGTAATGTAATGTAATGTAATGTAATGTAATGTTTGTATTGGTATCACAGTGTGTGTGTGGTCCCCCCATCGCAGTGGACACGTTCATGAGATTATCATAGAAGCAGAAACCCAGCAGTCAGATATCACCATGCCCGGTGCAGCAAGCATCACTCAGGGCAACAACGACATCACACACAGCTCCAGTGGGTTGATTCAGTGCCATGTAATAACCATGCTGCACACCCATTACACAAGTCTCCTCCCATGTGTTGGCTTTTGTTATGTATATGAGAGCTATTATGTGAGGAATTAAATGCACTGGTGAGGAGGTGGGTTTTTAATAGTATTCTTGAGTGTTTGACATGAGGGAGGGTTATTCCCCCTGAGGATGGTCTTCAGGTCCACACTGCCCCCTCCTCCCTTGGTGCTCCATTATCTCACTCTCTCTCTCCACTTGATATTAAGACAACGGGGAGGATTAAGGTTAGTGACAACAGGGAAAAAGCAAAAAGCAATTTGGAGGAAGGGAAGTGGGGGTGGGGGTGAAGGGCACAGTGTTCTTCTTTTTTATGTGTTCATAGAATTTTGCCTCCATAATTAATGGACATTTATATTTATATTTGCTTTTTAAATTCCAAGGTCTTTTGTACAGAAACACGTATGAAAAACCCTCTGATAATCTATGCAGATAATCTGGATATCACAGAGACACACAATCAGAAATCACAGGAGCATCAAGACTCATTCATTTAGAGTCAAATTACTGCTTGTTGGCCTCATCACCTGTGGATGTTAACGCAGATTCCTGCTGCTTCTGGACTTTAGAGCTGTTGTGTTTAAGCCACTGAACTTTTAAGTGTTTTGGATTTTGACTTGTTGTGACACTCTGTTACATCCCTTTTTCCACATTACATTTTTCATTTTGCATTTCCTGTTGCAAGCGCCTGGTGGCTGTACTGGCAGCGTGTGAATGGATATAAAAGATGTGGGGTAGAAAATGTGCTGCACATAGATGTGCTGTATGAATGTGTGAGTGAAAGGGTGTGAATGAATGAATGTCAAAAACTGTAGCTGTAGTTTGGAGTGGAAGGGTTAGTGTGTGCTCAGGCCTTGTTTAGACTGCAGTCCCAATCGTATGTGTGAACAAATCCAATCAGTATCAGCTGTTCACATTATATGTTGCAAGTGATCAGATCTGATCTGCGTGTGTCCATACTGACATCGTCTAGTCTGGTCTTCCATAGTTACAGGACACGCCCCCGAAAAAACAGGTAATCCAAATAAATTAAACAAAATGGATGACAGCAATCTGTATCTTCCACTGTGTAGAACATTTAACGTGCCTCCAGTTAACCTCCTTCTCTCTGGGTCTACGGCATTTTTGCTGTTGTTGTTGTTGAGCCCTGGGATTCCACTGCATGTGTGTGATATGGTGTCAACACGGACTCTTAATGTTGTATCAGTGTTTGACTTCCTGTTCTGTTGAATTTAAGCGCAACAACGGCGACAACGCAAAGGGAGTTAGTGGAAGCTGAGACGTCGACACTTTGAAATCCTATCTGAGCGAACGACAAGTTCAGATTGAAACAGATCAGAATCACATTTAAACCAATTCCATGTGGTTTGAATCAGCTTTGGAAAAATCGGATCTCACGTGTTTTACACAATCTAGAAAATGCTTAAAAATCCAATTTGGGCTGCAGTATAAACAAGGCTTTATTCTAGGAAGGTTCCTTGTGGAGGATGGGTTAAATGCAGAGAGGAAGTGACCTTTCCTGTGGCTGTCTTTCCCTGAGAGGGATCAGACCTCACAGCTCGGCTCGGGACCCACAGCATGAAGGTTGCTGGTTTGAATCCTGGTTTGACTCGCTGTATGGAGTTTGCACGTTCTGTCTATGCGTGTGTGGGTTCTCTTCAGGTTCTCCAGCTTCCTCACTCATACAAAAACATGCAGTATGGTGATTGGGTTAATTGAATTGAATTGAACAGAAGTGAATGGTTGTCTGTTGCTAAATGTTTGCCCTGCGATGGACTGACGACCTGCTGACCTAAAGCAGTAGACAATAAGTGAGCGAGCTGAGGAAGAAACCTTTACCTGGAGACAGTAACGATCAAAGCACACTGTAAAAAATCAGACTTTAGATTCAAAAAGACAACAGGAGTGATAAAGCAAAGCTGACGCAGAGAGAGAGAGCGAGGGAAAATGAGACTCAAGGGGGAGAAAAAAATTCTACAGATGCCGCTTCATTTTGTTCTCACTTGGATTAAATTTGTGATTCTAGTAATCCCAAGCAGCTTTACTCTCCCTGAAAGGAATTTATTGGAGTGCTCAAGAGACTGAGAAAAAGAAGTAATGTTACGTGTGTTTAACTGCTGTCAGCATCTCCTATCTGTTCTACCGCTGAACATTCATCTTTTCCACCAGCTCGCATTTCAGTTTCCACCTCTATCAAACTGGCGTGTGACATTTACCCATTCTTATTTAACTCATTAGTTCTGACTGACATGATGGCTACGATAAAAGCTGATGCAGGCGATGTCATTAGGGATTAGCCCTGCAGTGAAATTAGGTTTTTTCTTTGACTACAATGATTTCTGATCTGCTTGTATCACAATCCCATCTGGACTGAAATGTTTGCTTAAATCACACTGGTGAAGACAGACCTTCAAACAGAAGGAAAATAACATGTTCTCAACAGCTTCCCTCAGCTTGATGGGCAACTTTATTTTAAGCACCTTTTTCTCATGAATTCCCTCAATCAAAACAAGCTGTGCGGGTCAAGAAAGCAGACGGACAGCTCTGACTAATAAACCAACAGGAAGGACAGAGGCAGGCTGGCAGGCAACCATCAAGTTTGATTATCCAACTCTTAGCCCTGATGCCCTTTACCTCTTCCCTGCCATTTGTCTGTGGTGTTTTCTTAATGAAAATCCAGCGGCTCAGCCCATTCCTGATCTCTCTGTGGGAGAGGAGTCCTGGGCAGCGAGCACTGACGCTGATCAATAGCCTGCAGAGAGGACTGGTGTTAGCCCCGGACTCTCGGGGCTTAATGGGAGGGAATGGAGTGGAAGTAGACAGAGCAGAGGTGTGCTTTTAAAGGCTGGCCCAGTAATCTTGGCAGAACGAAAAACCTCAGCAAGATGAGTGGAGAAAGGGTCCAGGTGCAGTGTGAGGAACTGGAGAGAGAATCATGTTTAAATGAGACTAAATGGTCACTAAAGGTTGCCTGTTGTATCTCAGAGGGTTTGACCATGGAGAGGCAGGCTGTTTTTATCCTTGAAATACACTGCTTATTGACTTTTGACTCACTGAGTGCACGGCCTTATCCTCCAGTGGAAAGCTTAATATATGTTTACCTCAGAAAAGCAGCTTTCAACCTTGTTATGTCAGAATTACAAATATATAAAGCCGTAGAATGAACATGTGCAACCAAAGACCTCCTCCATCTTTGGACTCCATGTCTGGTTTAGGGCTTTTGAAGTGGAGCTCTGTAAGGTTCTGACCGCAATGTGCACCCACACTATTTTTATGCTCGTGGAAACTGGAAAAGCTGGCTTGTCAATAAAAGGTCAAAGCAAATTATTTCAATTGAAAGAGGTCCAGTGGACACGAGACGGCGCTTCGAGACCACCTCACTAAAAACGTCCGCCCGGTTAGGGTTCGGCTCCCACACTCTCACTGCACTTGAAACAGCAGACAAGAGGAATAATGTGTGGACTGATGAGGAAAGAAGCAAATATGACTACAGTAATAAATAAGAAGCAGCAACAGATTGTCACCGTGTAACAGCTACTGACACTTTCTTTACGTCATCAAGTCTTCTTATCCGTCTTCTGTGGTGACCAGGGTATTTGTGCCACTCACTGCTTATCTTGGCAGTTATCTTATCTTAGCAGATAAGTTGGCTTATCTAAGAGCAGTTAATGGAAACACATACTGCACATATGTGTTTTCTATCATCACTTTTTGAAAAAAGGGTTTCAAATTTGCATTGGAGACAAACACTCTGACTGAAAACATGGTTGTTTTCTGGGACAAAAACAAGAAACTGTTCATGTCTGATGTATTAACTCTTTTGTCCCTGTGCAGTAAGACACAGATTTGTCTGTGTGGACTGTGGTGCAGGAGCGTGAGCAGCTTACAAACCAGCTTCCAGTCAAAGAAAGTTGTCAATGAAAAGAAAAAAGTCTTGTTTTCACACAATGTTATTTTTAACATGTGCTGTTTGCTATTCAAGTGAGTGGTACTTGTGTGTGTGTGTGTGTGCGTTGTTTTTGTTTTGGGATGGAAGGACACATTTGTCGGACAGCCGATTTAAAACAATCAGCCTTCAAATGCAGCCTCTGAAGGAGACTGCCCTTGAATTTAGTCCCAGCTTGTGTTTACTCTATTACCTTGTGTAGTTGGTGTGGTGTCTTTCCCTCTGTGGTGTTTGTGTGTCCTGCAGTGATGTATTTCACCTGTACCCAGTAATCCCTGCCTCCCCTGTGTATGTTTGAGTCCGTGCTCTCGCCCTCTTTGTCGGTTCATGTACCTGCTAAACCCTGAGCCTCTCCTCATGTACCCAGTTGTGCTTGTGCTGCTGTTTTGTTTTCGCAGCGCTTCAGTTTAGCTCCCCATCATTACCCAGTGTTCTGCTTTGTTCCTTTTAGCCTTGGAGAGTTTTTTCTGCTTTTTTCTTTTTCCTTTTTTTCAGTGTAGACTTTCAGTTTGCCTTCCACCCACCACATTCTCAGACTCAGTGAGGCTGTGTGTTCTTTTTATCATAAATACTCAGAATTCACTGCACCAACCTGCCTTCTACTGAGTCTTCACTGTATGGCCAGAGAACCAGATGAATACATAACACATAAATACAGTGTCTGGCTGAATAAATGAACCAGAGTATATTTTTTTTACAAGGGATAAATATACATACATATTAACCCTTTAACCATTTTTGTTAAATAAGATTTCTACTCATTAGCTGCATAAATCTTATCCACAGAGCCAAGTTTACTGTTCACCTTCTCTCCTCAATATTCCACTCCCACATAACTGAACTGCATCTCATTTATGTTTCACAGGGAACATATTTTCTGAAAAATGGAAATAGGTCTGCATTCACACAGCGATGTTCTAGTCTTAAAGATGACTTAAGGTCACCCCAGTCCACAAACATGCAATAACTCGGCCTCGGTCTCACTGGTGAAAGAGATTCCAATCTCAGTAAAACGTCCTTGTCAAATACTGTAAATGTCCTCAGTGTTTGCCCGGATGACCCAGCTGGGGTTGACCAAGCCTCGGCTCAGGTCCAGACAGCAGTACCCTACCCACAGTTCTCTGCTCCGGATCTGCAGCCACCTCGATGCAGCTTCTGCCGTCTCAGTGACCGGCGTGCTCGGCCAATAAATCCTCTGCACCGCCTCCTCGATGGCTTCACACCTCGCGCACCACCCTGAACTTGTTAAATGGAACTTCTATGTCAAATTTAAATTGCCGCCAAATCCGTAATCTAGATCAGATCCAGACGAAACCTAGCCTTGCATGCACGTTAAGAAATTCAAGTTCCAACTCCAAATCCAAATGTTTTTTTTTCTTTTACATATTTGATAAGCGATAGTGATTTCTTTGAAAATGGGTAGATTCCTACCAAAATGTAATGGGAACATAATTGTGAGCTCACCATCACAACTCACTGCTAACAGAAGGACTAACCCAGGGGTCGGGAACCTTTTTGACTCAGAGAGCCATGAAAGCAAAATATTTGCAAATTTATTTCAGTGAGAGCCATATAATATATTTTAAGACTGAATTTAACTAAATGTGAGTATAATAAGCCTCTGAATTTATTCTTTTAAATAATGTTGTTATAATACTCTTCACGCAGTGTGTCACCAGCAGCATATCTTGCAATCACACTGAACTGCAACAAATGACTTACGTCTGTTGACTCATCCAAAGCCAGGAAATAGAACGGTGCTGCATTTATGTCATTCACTTGCGTTTCCTCCACTTCCAAAATCGATGGATGGATTAAAACAAGTGATAATATTTTATGTTTTATCTGAAAAGCCGAAATCTGCGAGCCAGATGCAATCATCAAAAGAGCCACACCTGGCTCCCGAGCCATAGGTTCCCTACCCCTGGACTAACCGATAAACACACGCCTATAGGAGGTAATTATCACAGTGAAATCCTGAGAATAATTTATAGTATACAGTAAATTAAACAGTGTAAGCTACACATCATTCATTCAGCAGTATAACAGACTTAGAGTAAAGTAAGCTTTAAAGCTCATTGAGGAAATCATTAACAGTTGCACCTGACATCAACAAAATGTGCGTCTGACTGGACTCAGCTCTCTAATCTTCTCCTGTTCAGGTCTGTGGCTCAGTGCGACCGCAGCCTAGGAGCCAGATTAAGTGGAGTCTATAAGTCCTTTCCCAACACCACTGCTAGGTGAGGAGAGGGGGGGAAAGTCTTGTCGACAGATGGTGGAGGGACGGGCAATATCTCACACTTCATTCTTCTATACTGGCTGCACTTTATGAGCTCAGTTCACATGGAGGGTAATGAGTGATGGTGTGTAACATGTTTGAGACGTCACTTATCGCTGTGTTAATGTTGCAGAGTGTGTCTGAGACAGACGAGAACCTACACTTGCTTTTAATGACACAGAAGACACTTAAAATAGCTTTGTCTGATTGCGGCACTAATAGTTTGACACTCGAGAGTGAAGCCATTTCTGCCGGAAGAAAGAAATTAGTGGTACTACAAATCTGACAGTTATATCGCAGGTTATTATGAGGCTGTTTGCTGGTTTTATTATTTCATTTATCTCACTTAAGATGGAGGAATTTAAATACATAAAACTGAGATGAATCATTGGGTTAGTAGACGCCTCAGTGACTCTGTCCTCACACTGAGGATCGCTGCTTGTCTCCACTGCAGCAGCAAAGGTATAGTTAGCGACAGTAAAGTCATAGTGTGGGTTTTCTCAGCGTGTGTCAGTGACGTGAATCTGAACAAAAGAATTTCACATCTGAACTTACTGATGGAAGCAACAATGAAGCAGCGACTCCTGTGCTGTGACGTAAAATCACTGATTGTCTTTATTTTTTAATGTTAATAAAGCAATGCAAACGTCATGATGTATATGACTATACATCACTGCACTATATATCACTGAGTATGATCCATTCATTTGACATTTGTGTGAACGTCCTCACTGGAAAGACTGAATCATTTGTGTATGTAGATATGAAGACTTTATTAATCTCCATGGAGGAAACTAAAGTGATGCACAAAAACAAAAAGAAAAGTGTAACAAATAAATAATAATAATAATACTACATGTAGACCGTGCTGTTGTACAGTTGCTGCAGTGGGCAGGGGTGAAGACCTGAAGCGCTCTGTCTTATATGATGTGTTGCACCACATGACTGTGTCACAGCTGGTCATAAAGACAACCCTGATCCTCTCTGTCACTGGCTCCACCCTCTCAGGTTCTACAACAACCACAGAGAAGAGAAGAGATAAATCATAAAGCACAAATGGGAGCAAATGCATTTGTGTTGTTAGCATGCTTATACTGCAGCTGCATGGCCAATGCTAACACCTGGATTAGCACCTCTGTGGTGGTGCACACCTTTGCTGCCATTTTTGACCCATTCTCTCTTGTGGTATGTGTGCAGTTGAACATAAATGACTTTATTTTAAATCATGTGCATAAACTGAGAGCTCAGATATCTGATTGGTTGCTTGGAGTAATAGAATCCCCATCTATCACAGCAGAACATCTGATTCCTCTTCACAGTTCCATATCACTCCACTTGGAATTAGATCCCGCTTGCGTGGAACAATGGTGGCAGCAGCTGTTCAGTGTGTGTGTGCCGACCGTTGTCTAGTTCAGCACCATGGACAGAGCTTTTCCACAATCTGTAAGTTTAGAAAAGTGGCATCACACTCGTCGTGAAGTGCTGAGGACCGAACAGAGAAGATGAATCAAGACCTTTCTCTTAACTGTGACTTTGAATTGAATTTCCATTTTATTTATCGGCCCATTTGTTTACATTTAAGCCGGTTTGGTTTCTCTGAAGCCCTATTTAGTATATTGTTTTATTTCCATCTCATTCTTTATTCTTCTTTTTCATACAGTTTCACTTGCATTTGAATGCCTGTTATTCCAGCACTTTAAACTAAATACCAGTTTTTGAATCTTATTTTATTCTGGTGCATTACTTTTTATTTACTTTCTCATTTCATTATTTGTTTTTAATCTCTCGTATCCATTATTACTAAAACATTTATTTATTTCATTGAATTCCCTTGTTCTGTTTACCCTCTTATTGCATTTATTTATTTATTTATTTATTCATAACCCTGCCTCTGGAAGTGTGTGTGTGTGTGTGTGTGTGTGTGTGTAAAAACATGGAAGAGTGATGACCTGATGAAATTAAAACGTTTAACAAAAAAAATCCATAACAGATTATGAATATTACGCTTTTGAACTCCAGTGGCTGTTGTGTCATTCCTTAAAATACAAAAACAATAAATAGCAACAATGGAGGATGTGTTGCATTGTAACCTGGTGAGGGAAGAAAGCTCTTCCCCACATGTTTCATCACAATCATCAGGACAAAGTTCAACTCGGCGGGTTTTAATAGTGAGTTATTTAAATGTACAGACAGCTGCGTTACCTGATCGCAGCCTCTCAGAACATAAACTGTGCAGGAGAGAAGCTGAAGTGTTAGACTCTGTCTTTTAATTGCATTTCACTTTCATCTGTGGGAGACCGTGTTGCCCTGTGGGTGTATGTTGAGATTAGCCCTCTCACAGCACTGCGAGCACATACAGTACAGAACAGCTTCACAGCAATGGAATGTCAAATGCAATCTATATCATGAATATCTATCTATCTATCTATCTATCTATCTATCACGCTCTGTCAAGCAAAACTATCAGACCTGACTGAGGGAGTGTGTGTGTGAATCTCTAGCTTTACCAGCGCCTTGTGGCTGTTGCCTCCATCATAAACCATTTATTTATTAATTTATGTATTTTACCTTTATTTAACCGCGTCAGTCAGTTGAGAACCAATTCTCATTTACGATGACGATCTGGACAAGAGTCAGCACAACAAACAGCAATACTAAATAAAAATGGTTAAAAGCAGCAGTCGCAAATTGTTGCCCTCACTAAATTTTTAAAAGAAGAAAGTGGAATGATAAACTGAATTTAAGATGATTCCAGTCCAGCAGAAAAGTAGTGCAGACTTTGGGGATGAGTAAGTAATGAGCGAAGATAAGATGGAGTTTTGCTAATTATGTGTTTGTCTGCGAGAATGAAGAGAGGGCCAGTTGACCGGGGACCAGGGAATATAAACAATTCACTTCCTGTGTGCAGTACAGGAATGTCGCCGGGTGACGCGAGATCTAAACACTGCTGAGAAGCTCAGCGCGACACGTATGGAGCTACTTAATCAACAACAAACAAATGTGACCCACATTCCAGTGAGGAACAGCTGCAGTTGTGGTCATTTCAGTTGAAGCCATGGTCAGTTTTTGAAACTCAACAAACAAAGAGTTCCATTTAGCAGCATTTCTATTTCTGATTTTATTCTTTTTGTTTTTAACAATTTTTAACAAAAGTATTTGTGACAACCTGAGATTGTGTATGTTGCACAAACATTTAAATTCACCAGTGGTTTTACGTTTTGGAAACTTATCTCTGACTCTGTTAGAAAGTGTGATGTGGTGACTTAGTGACTAATGACTCTGCTATTTTTGTGATTTGCAATCAAATCAGACTCATTTAGAGAACTGAGTGGTGCGAGAATAATGCTGCAATTAATATTTACTTCTATAAATTGCTCATTCTATTATTCAAGGACCTAAACACGCTTTCATTTGTCATAAAATACACAAAGTACAAAATGTGTTTTTTCTACATGTACAAAACCCTTGTTTCTGCTTTGTTTTTATTTATTTTTAGATTAAAGAAAATCACACTGTAGCTTTAATAATTGGTAAACTATATAAAAAAATACACAAGGTATGAATTCTATTTAGAAAGCACAGAGCAGACACAGGTGTTTAGTCTTAGTTTAAACTTTAGTCTAACTTTGAGTTCTCCTTGTGTGCAAACGCTGAACAAATGTTCTTATAACACAAAGGATGTTGTGTGTGTGTGTGTGTGTGTGTAAGATGACATACACATGCTAAATAAGGTGCTTCTATTATCAGTTGAACACACAAGTGTGTTACTTAACGAAAGTCTAATTAAATGTAATGCTCAACATAATCTCTTTCTTTCATTAACTTGTGTTTCTATAGAAAGATGGGTGAGATGAGCTCTGACAGGAACCTCCCACGCCTCTGACAGACGGACTCTGGACACTCACTGCTCCTTCACAGTGCAACAGCAGCCTCTAGTGGCAGAATGCACACTGACCCGGGCTGCACAGCACACTTTAATTGGGCTGCATTCAATGTGAAACAAGGGTCAAACGTGTGGCACCGTGTGTGTCAAATACTAATTTCACTAAGGTCAAACTGGGGTTTTAGGGGCTTTTTTCTGGTCAGAGGGGAAACTCTACTTCACAAATCACTCTTAGTCTCTGATTTATGCTGCACACACAGGGTGAACGAGTTCATTGCCTCAACACTGAGGTACTGACAGAGTCAAGTGATATGTTCAGCAAACCACACAGATAGTCAAAGCTGTTACTTACAGGGAGTGTAAGTTACACAGAGCAAATTCAAATCCACACAATTACACATTCTAAAATCCAAACCAGTGTTTCCCAACCCTGTTCTCAGGGAACACTGACTGCATGTTATAGATGCTGCACTGCTCCAACACAGCTGATTCAGATGCTCGTTACCAGGCTTGTGCAGAGCTTGTTGACGAGCTGTTCATCTGAATCAGGTGTGTTGGAGCAGAGCAACATCTAAAACACGCAGGGCAGAGTTTAGATCACAACACTGGTTTAGATTAGAAGAAAAAAAATCAGTTTAGTAGAAAAGAAAATCTAATTTTCTAATTTTGCCTGATGAAGATACAAAGTCCTTTGACCCCAGGCCAAACTTTACTGGACATCCCCTGTCCTGTGGTGTTTATGCAGACTCAGCAGAAACTCTGTGACTGGGCGACATTTTGTGGGAACCATCATGTGGTTTCATGTGGTCACGTGGTCTCTATAACTGAGAAAAAAGAACACATTAAAAATGAACTTTGCTTAGTTCCTGTCACACCGATCACACCGGTGCACCAGATGTGTTAAATGACGTTAGACAACAAAGCTCCATGTGAAAAGCGGCAGTAGCAGCTCATGTGATGATTGGCACAGATGAAACTGTCATCATTAGAAAGTGTCGGATGGAAGTGGAAGAGCGCGCTTTTGTGCAAATTATGTAACAAGGAATTTGCATTTCATCCAAGTAAAAGTCTCCGGTATCACCTCAATTCTTTTGCATGTTCTCCACGCGCGTGTGCGTGTGTGTGTGTGTGTGTGTGTGTGTGTGTGGGTTCTCCACTTCCTCAACGGTTTAGTGACCTGTCCAAGGTTTGGCCCCGTCAGCAAGGATTGGCTCCAGCCTCACTCGTGAGCCCCATTACAACTCACTGGCTACTTTATTAGGTACACTTGTTCAACTGCTTGTTAACACACATCAGAAAGAAGAAGAACGGTGATTTCAGTGACTGTGGTGTGGTTGTTGGTCTGAGTATTTCACAATCTGCTGTTCTACTGGGAATTTGACACACAATCATCTTCAGAATGTGCAGTGTGTGTAAAAAACACACCTTGTTGATGTCAGAGGAGACTGACCAGACTGGTATAAAGTGAGATTAAAACACTCAGTCAATGCACTGATGCTGTTCTAAGAAATAAACAAATAAATCCATGTTTAGAATATATTTTAAAAAGTGAAGGAAGAGCCGCACACAAACAGCATTTCTCATGTCAACATTATAGCTAGAGTGATTGGCAAGAAGGCCGGTTGTGATGGCGCTGAAACAGCCCAGCTTCACTTTACATCCAAGCGTTCATGTGCCCATCAAACCTCTTCATCAAAAATTAATCAATCTCTCTCACAAATAGATGCACACTAGAATCAAACAAGGTGGACCTCATTAAAATGTGAGGCGTGGAGAGGAGCAATAAGCCAGTGACACGACGAAGACCTGAGAGAGGCAGCATGTGCGCATGGAGCAGATCCCATGTCCGTCTCATTGACCCCACTGGACGATGGCTGAGGAGACTGAGGAGGACGTGGCGGCAGCAGCTGTGCAGCCTGTCATTCACGTGAGGTGTTCTGCATATTCACTCACCTCCACAACGACAAATGTTCCTTTGTAGCACAAACGTCATTGTTTTTGTTTGTGGAAAAAACTGCACTGAAGTTATTGTTGAGATCCAGGATTCAAATGTAGACACAAATGGACAAAGACTCTGCAAAGTCAAACCAATGCAGAAGTGTCTGAACCCTGCATTCTCTTAAATGGCCATTAGGGGCGTCACTGACATATGTAAGTGTAAATTAACTTCTCACTTTATCTGCAACATCAGCAAACATTTTGTTTTGATTATATGATTAGATCATGTCTCAATCATTAATTTCAGGTGTTCTTTAATACAGCATGACATCCATTTTGAGGCCATAAAACATTCTAAGATTTAAATGTTAACGATGCCAGTATCAAATATCGAGTCCGACGCTGCTCTCATGTATTTGTATTTGCATTCGTAAAACTACTCGGATTCTGCTGCACCTGATTCCACTTTATGTATCTTCAAGTGAGCTGAGCAGGTGTGCGGCAATAAGCGGATGTGTCACGATGACTCAGCACTTTAGAAATGGTGACAAAACTAGAGCTGAAACCCTAACCCTAAAGAACCAACGTCAAAATATTACGTATAATTCATTTAAATCTCCCCTAAAAGTGTGGTGCTCCATTCAAAAAGCAGGCTTTCTTCTAAGTTGTTTAACATATCTGGACGTAAATACCTGGAAATAAAAGCTGTAATAAAATACTGATCTCTTGTCTTATATTTATGTTTTTATGCAAAAACAAAAACAAAAACCTCTTCCAATACTAAGACACTGTAAATGTTCTAGTTTTGTATTTTGTTCACAGTCAAAGTGAGGCAAATAATAAAGTTTTTCTGTAATTAAAAAGTATATATAAATATACTAAGTATAAGTTATAAGTATATATACATATATATATAAAGTTCTCAGTATTCTCCAGAGCCTCCCTTGGGTCAGGCTGGGAACATTTGTAGAGCAAACCTTTGCATTCCCTTGTAATACAGCCTATTTCATTACAGGGGCGTTGAGTAGCCATAGATAACCGAGAATTGATTAAATGTTACTGGGCCTCACATGCAATAACATCCTGGATGGAGTTCTGTCATTTAAAAGGGTTGTTTGAATGTCGTCTACTGATGTAAGGACCCAGCTCAGGACTACTCAGTGCTTTTATAATGTAGAACAATCACCACATCGGGGGAATGGAGTGATAAAGTTGGTGCTCAGAAACTCAGAGGCTCGAGCTCCCTGAAAACATGGCTGACAGCTGGGACATGAGGACATTTTCTAAAATATTTGCTTAATAAAATCCAGGTCTGCGTCGGCTACTCTTCACCTTGAATCATTAAAAATGTTTCCAAGTCTTTAAGTCAGGTTTCAAAGTTGCGTACAATTCAGTAACATTCCTACAAGTACGTGTAGATACAGTGAGTCAACGTCCTTGTTTCAAGTTGGTTCTTGGTACAAAGGGCGAGCACAACATAGTCAGTACTGCATGATCAGTATCTCATACAACCACATTTCATGAAACCTAAAAAACTGTCCATTTATTGACTGTTTTTGTATCATTTAGAAGCCTTTCTTACATTTCAATGTCATAAAAGATACATTCCTGATCACGAGTACAATCTATAGCCCACGTGTTTTAGCGTTAGCAGTAGTGATGCCAGGGATTTCTCTGACATGTGCAGTCAGCCTCTTTGATTTAATTGCAAGGCTGTGCATTTTTGTCATGAAACAACCATTCTGGCTTAATTACAGCAGGGTTTTGTGTTTCTCTGCCTTTATTCCAGAGCACGTGGCGCAGCATGCTAATGAGCTAATGCACTCCCACTGTTTCTGCAATTAGGAGTGTGTGCGGCGGCTAATGTGGGGACGTGGTCGCTAACATTAAGGGCTAATAGGAACAGGTGTCTGCTGTGTGTTACTCTCCATGTGAGGCTGGGAGGCATTGAAACATCTCAAACATGAGTCTAATCAAAAAGAAACTGGAATGAGCCTTATTGTGGGGCATATCCCAGAATGCATTGCACATACAGTATATGATAGAGGGCATGCTTGTCAGTCTTTGTGGTTGTGTTATCGTCCTCTCCTCTCTTCGTTCTCCATCTTCTTTTGCCAACATATTCCTGACACACACACACACACTCATATTTGCTGCTGTTGCACACCAGTCTATCACAGCAAATGGCTGTTTTTATTTCAATTTCACAAAATTGGATTTTAATGAATTCCACAATGAATAACCAAGCAAGAAATTATTTTCCAATATCCTCCCATGATATTCCGCCATCCCTTTGTATTAGTGGAATTAATACTTGGAGCGTGCTGGAGATGCTGCATCAGGTGATGCAGGATTTGATTAGGAGTCTAAAGTTTTTAGCAAATCAGGTGTGGGGGCACAATCATGGTTTCTTTTTATTTTTTAATCTAGGACAGAAATCCCTCTAGCAGCAGCAGCAGCAAGGAATACTAAATTGTTGGAATTTGATTAGCATACCATGTAAGGGGCTTTGCCACGTCTTCTCGTGTGTTGTGGAGGACATATAACACTTGCAGTGTGTGCGTTGGACTCAAACGGAGGTCGAGGTCTTTTGTAGTGTGGTTGTGTGAGGTATTGTCTCATAGTCGTGGCTGCCAGTGAAGACACAAAGGAAAAAGACTTTAGCCACTTATAGAACATGGTGAGAATATGTCTGCTGCTTTATATTAATGTTATGTTACTGTTACATTACTGTTATGTTACTGTTACATTACTGTTATATTACTGTTACATTACTGTTACATTAATGTTACATTACTGTTACATTAATGTTACGTTACTGTTACATTACTGTTACATTACTGTTACGCTACTGTTACGTTACTGTTACGTTACTGTTACGTTATTGTTACGTTATGTTACGTTACACTGTTACATTACTGTTACATTATGTTTGCAACATGTTACTGTTACATTACTGTTACATTACTGTTAAGCTATCGTTACTGTTACATTACTGTTACATTGTTATTTACTGTTACATTACTGTTACTGTTACATTACTGCTTTCACGTTACTGTTACATTACTGTTATGTTACTGTTACATTACTGTTATATTACTGTTACATTACTGTTACATTAATGTTACATTACTGTTACATTAATGTTCGTTACTGTTACATTACTGTTACATTACTGTTGCGCTACTGTTACGTACTGTTTACGCTACTGCGTTACTGTTTGCGTTACTGTTACTACTGTTGCGTTACTGTTACATTAATGTTTTGTTACTGTTACGTTACTGTTACGTTACTGTTACGTTACTGTTACATTACTGCTACGTTACTGTTACATTACGGTTACATTAATGTTATGTTACTGTTACATTAATGTTATGTTACTGTTACATTACTGTTACATTACTGTTACGTTACTGTTACGTTACTGTTACGTTACAGCCTTTTGAGACTGGAAAATGAAGTTTGTGTCACATGATGATCCTTTAATCCCTGCAATCCCTTTCTGTGACTTTGATGCTTGATATACTTCAGTCAGATTCATCCAACAGACAACAATGACCTCCTCTCTGGGCTTTGGAGCAGGCGAGTGAGCAGTAAGCAGCAAGTTCAGTTTTCCCACAGACTGAAAATAGAATTCTGGTTTGCACTGTGAAGCATGTAATGACGAGCCACCAGGAGGTGATTCTGATAAAATGAGCTTCTACTTCGTACTTCATTTATAACAGTAATCATTTTCCTGACGAGTTAATAGTCTCAATCACTATGTTTGAATTCTTCTTCAGTAGAACACAATGAGGGAAAACAGATGATGAAGCATGGCATGCAATATGTGGACACCAGTGTGATTGACAGCTGGTATCATCCAATAGCATCCTGGTCTGTGAACTTCAATATAACGCAAAACAGGAATTCAGGTGCTCATGGGTGATGTCGCGACCAGTTTCCAGTTTTTCGACTGAGAGCTAAATCACATGAATGAAGAGATAGAACACAAACTTGTGTGTTTGAATGAAAAAATGCAGAACAAATTGAATGGAGAAATAAGTTGTTAACTTTAAAACATGTGATGTCAGTTTAGTTTGAATTATTTATCTATTAGAATTAATATCTTCATGTGCTGACTGAATGTCTCAGAGAATGTTTGACATTAAAAACAGGGCTGACAACTTTTCCAAAAGTCTTGAAAGAGTGAGCCCGGCTCATTGTGTTTACGGTTGTGTCATAAGCATGGGTTAAATGCAGAGGTCACTATCACTAATTGGTGTAAGTGCTAAAGAAAACGTATTATTATTTAGTTTTATCCTACTTTTAGTTTCCCAGTTCCTGTCTTTTGATTGAGCTGAATGGTTTTGTGGTTTCTTTTCAGCTCGCTCCGTTTTACCTCGTGTTTCTTCGCTTCTCGTGTGTCTGTTTTGTTTGTTTTTTCCAATGACACCTGCCCTTCATCTGTCCTGTTAACGTCTCAGACACGTGTCTGTTTGCCTGCTGTCCTTGAAGACATTAGTTTGGAATAATTGCCTTATTTGAAATTGACCCCCCTGCTCTGAATCCCCTGTATTTGGTTCTAACACTCTACTAATTTATATTTTATTTTGAAATATTTCAATTATAAATGTCATGACTTGAATCACTGCTTTTTAATTTGTCACTAATGTGAAGTAAACATGTTTTTGGAAAGATATGGAAATGTCCTATTTTTTCAGTGGACTTTCAAGGTCCTCTGTGTAGCATTTACGAGGTTTTATTGATTAAAACTGAATATACAGTGTTTTCCAATTCATTTTTTTTTGCGGTACTGAAATCATTTGGGTTTGATATCAAAAGTTGAATCTAAGATATGTTAAACAACAATTTTTCAAGTCAGTAAAAATAATTGGAACTCATTTACCTTTGGTGTGTACCAAAGGTGTGTATTATTACACTGATTAAAATAATAAAACAATAAATAGCACTGGATGTGTACTTGCAGTTTCAGCATTGGGGGGTTTGCCCCATTGTATAGACTATATAGGTGTCACCAACATGGAAGGGACTGTACCACCCAGAAGTATGTTTGTGTTTAATGTCCTTAAAATAAAAACTTGTTTGAAGCCTTTGAATAAGCATTTTATATCGGCCATGTTTCTTCAGCGCACACACCGTGGGCATTTGAACCCAAAGTTTACTACACAGACAAAGAAGAATGGTTCCTTTTTCTTATGAACGATAAGTGATGAGTTGATGGTGTAGAAAGAATCCCTCTGACACAGGACTCGTACCGAACAAAAGGGAATTTATTTGGTTACAAGTCAGGCATCAGACCAAGCTCTGCAGCAGCTCGGTCTGAACGTTCCTGCAGAATCTCTGAACAATTCTGGCCCCCGTAAGCTGGACCACACCTTTTAAAGGTTATCTCTTATCTACTATAGGAAGTATCTGTGTTTCTTCAACAAGTCTTATCCAGGACTGGCCCAGGACTGGCCCATAAACGTGTTGTAAAACTGTCTGTGGTAATGCTCGTGACCCCAATCAGGAGTTTCCTGCTTGCTTTTCAATGCAATGAAATGCTCATCTTAACAAGTCAGATACTACAGTTCTACATGGGTAAACATAATGCATAAACCATTAGTGAGAAGTTGTTTTCGGGTTCTTAGATGCCAGTGTGTTGCCATCAGTGTCAAGTTAAGAGAGTGATGCGACCATAGAATGGATTAAAAGAAAAATAGACGACAAGACGGCTTCCCAAAGTAAAATCATATCTTTATTACCCCCTGATGGCTGAGTTCTGTATACTTCAGGTTGCTTTGCAGCATAGGCAGTTATTAGCAATGCTGTAATAGTACCAAAGGGACATGTACACACAGCTGATTAATGTCCAATAGAAGCACCGCCTCTTCCTAAACTGCCCTCTGACTGGTCAAAGACCAGATATCTCCAAGGCTGGAAACAGATGGTGTTTCTCAAAGAGCAGATCCTTCCAGGATACTACGATCTGATCATCACAGCAGGCACATTTCATATGGTCACATCACTGAGTAGGTTCCACCATAGACGCAAAATGAAGAGTCCTGCACCGGTGTGTGGATCTGTTGATGTAACATTCTTAAAATTCAGCAGTTTGAAGACTCTTAATTGACTAGTTCTCTCCGATCGCTGTATTAACATTAAAATAAAAGATTATTGTCTCTCTCTCTCTCCTTCTCTCTGTCTCTCCATCATCTTCATCGCAGTGAACAAAGAGGCGGAAGGTTGGGGGTTACCTCCTCCCTCTTTCACTGAGGGCTCTAATTCTTTCATTGCTTCTGCTCCTAATCAAGGACGTAATTAGTGTTTGCCACACAAGTGGTTTCTTCTTGAGCAGAAACAATTGTTAACAGTGACATGAGTGGACACTGTGAATGCGTCGCTCATCATGCATGCAGAGGCACAGAGCAGAGGTCACTGTGACGCCCAGTGAATGAATATGAAGGTCAATACAGTACATTTATAGGCCCGAGTGTAGGAGGTACATTATACATACATACATATATATATATAAATGATGATGTCAAAGTATTTATTGACAAAATGTTACTGTAATATTTGAGGCCACTCAATTACACAGAAACTAGGACTTCTCTGACCAAAGGTGTTAAATGCTGAAAGGTCTGTATTTATATAGCTGTAAGGACGTTGGGAATCTAACACAAACCTTTCATTTGAAAGATAACTCACTCTACCACTGATCCACCGTCACTGCCTTAATGTTTTCACAGTCAACGATATTCCAGATCTTTATTCATGAATTAATATTTTTGAATGAATGAATGAATCATTTTTATTTATTAATTTTCAAATAGTTTTACACACGTTTCATAATTAGCAACAGAAAAAAAACAGAACAACACTACGCTAAAATCCTTCATTTACATTGTTATCATTTATGTGATAATTCATACATATTTTATCTGTGAAACTTTACACAGAGCTGCACGTTTTCAACTCATCTCTGAATGTGTTTATCTTTCAAAAACAAACGACTCAGAAGAATCAAATACAAAACCCTAAAGCTTGAAAAGAAGGGTTTTTTCCACATGACGGAGGTCAAACATGATTTAAGAGAAATATAATTTGTGAAAAGAAAAAAAGTGAAAGAAGTAAAAGTATGAATGAGTTTAAACAGCTCTTTAAAACATCCCTTTGAACAGATATAGAAAGGGTTGATTGTAATCATATAATTTGGTTCAGTGTGACTTTATTTTTCTAATTATTTATTCTCTTTTGAATATTTCTCTGAAAAATATTTCTGAAAATGTGATTTGACTTAAACAAAAGTCTCGATATTAAATTAAAACAAAAGACCCATTTTTGCTGTCCCTGCTGTGAAGAGATAAACTGCCATGACCCCAGGACTTGTTTCATGTTCCTGGATGATAATGATCATTTTTGTGAATTTCTCTGTCTAATGTTCTGTTGATTCATGTTTGTGTTTGCGCACAGACACTGGGTTTTGGTTTCTGTGCTTTTTACCCCTGGATTGCTGGACAAGAGACTTGTTAATTAACGTTAATTTCCGTTTTATTTTGTAGTTATTCCTAGTGTGTGTGTGTGTACCTTGTCTAGTTTTACTTCCTGTGTTTGTCCTGTTGTCCTCTATTTTTTGTTTGTCTTTGTTGTTTTTTTTGTCAACGTTAAAATAAGAGAATTAAAACGACATGTTCTCTATGAAAGTCTGTTCTACACGTGAGGGAAATTCTTAACCCTCAGTCAGTCTTGAGTCAGCCTCAAAAAGCCATTAGAGGTGACAGTGAAAATGTTCCGTCATTGAGAGGCAGCAGCACCTTTAAAAACTGCAATTCACAAAGTGCTTTCACATACATAAATAAAAAATACACACACATATATATGCACAGTATAAACAAAACAAATAATAATAATAACGGTCATAAAAGGATAATAAGATAAAAAAGATAAAAGACGGCCCCTCTCTCAGGACCACAGATGGAAATTAGCCTGTGGCTACAATAATAAATAAATATGTAAATGGTTAAATGAATGAATACATAGTGTGTTAAACGCCCTGTGCTGAGAACACATTCATTACAATACAGTCAAACATACATTAAATGAAACAAAAGCTTTCATTCAAAGAAAAAATGTTTTCCGCAGAATTATTTCCAAATGACTCAAGCAACGATTGATATATGAGAAAATACAGGCTTGTGAAATAGTGGGTGGAAATTAATTGAAATAATTAAGTGGTGTTTTTAATACAAACAGCGACTTAAATGTCCTTAGAATTCAGTATTTGGATTTAAAATTGGACAGTGTCATAATTGCTTTATGCCATATACTGCATGATTAACAATGATGGTGTCAAGTTGTTCTGTAATATCGTTTATATATACATTAAAAAAAAACAAATCAAACTGTCCAAAAGCCCTTTCTTATCTCCAGCATATTGTAGATTATGTTCCTTCGTTCCTCCGTCATTGACGGCAGTATCAAGTGAGATGAAGTGACTTTGTAAGTCATCACAGTCATGTGTGCTAATATTGATCTGGTGCACAGGGTGAAACGAGGTGATCATTGGAGAAGTAATTAGAAAAGGCCTCGCTCCTGCTCTTCTTCCGGGCTGTTTATCAGTGCGCTCATTAAAAGACATTGGCAGGCAGGCGGGACCTATGTCTCCATTTGCCAGTCGACCACACCATAAAAGTCTGTGGGTCATAGCTCCCGGTGGTGCGATAAGCGGCGAGCGCCAAATTGGAGCAGGACTGATTACATCCCCGAGGAGATGTGTGATGAAGCTCTCTGCTCCGTCTGAGCTGTCCACTTCTATTTCATCCAGCACTCCATCTTTTTCAGGCTCCTGTGTCTCTGCCTGCTGCTGGGTTCTGATTCTCTTTCATTCATCTTTCAGTCTGAGGCTGAATGTGTTCACTATGATCCATGAGATCTTACCCTCATTAATATACCCTCATGTATTACCGCTCATCATTTCTAATTCAGAAGAAAGTTCATGTAACATGTGTACCATGAGACATGGACGCTGTAACATGTTTCATGCTTTGCAGAAAAATAATAAAAGTAATGTATTATTGTATTATAATAAATAATAAAGAGTCAGAGTTGTGTCCATTGCATTGTCTGAGAAAAAGTGGCAGAGCGCTGCGGAGCTCCTCCTCAAGAAAGCCTGGGTTTTGTTTCTATGACAACACATCACAGCCATCAGTGGATGATGAAGTTTGCTTGTGTGTGTGTGTGTGTGTGTGGATGACGAGCAGTGCTGCCGCGTTACGTTGACAAGCGCTAACAACAAGCTACAAACATGTACACTGATAAAAGCACTCAATAGTAACAACTCGACTGTGTCCCTCACAGCTCACAGCTCAGTGTAGACTGACACCGTTGTTTATGTAACCTTGGTTACCAGGGAGACAACAGCAGCACTGTCTGACTGTTTGTCTGAGAAGGAGCCAAAGTGGTGACCAGGGCCTCTACATGAAAATGTAAAGAACGACCGTTCTGATAATGGACGCCAACGTCACAGTGATTCAACCATGTGAGGCACTGAAGCATCAGCTTTAACACAAGGGACTGTGACAAAGTAAAATGCCCTAAAACAAAGAGAGGCGTACTGGATCCATGTCCTTAAAGGGACCACATCAAGGTCTCAACGGAGATTTGGACTTCTCATCATTTTTGTAAATATATGAATTTGTCTTTTCTTGTATATTGTTATCTGAGTTGTTTTACAGATAGTTATAGATTTGTTAAGCTTTTAAACACGAGGCTGGACGACGACGACACAACGTCAGTGTAAAGTTTAACAAGAGTTTACTTAGTTAGAATATAAACAAGAGTTTACTTAGTTAGAATATAAACAAGAGTTTACTTAGTTAGAATATAAACAAGAGTTTACTTAGTTAGAATATAAACAAGAGTTTACTCATCAGGAGGATCAAACAAATCTCAACACCAGGGAAACATGAACAACTTGCTATGAAAGAACTTGACGACGTAACTCATGGACCAAACAATGCGAACTGGCCACATGACGGGGAAGACCAGGACTATTTATACAGGAAGTAACAGGTGAAAGCAATCAGGGGCGGGGCAGACAATCACAGTGGCGGGAAATCACACAAGGGGAGGAAGTCAGGGTCTGAAATGAGAGGTGAATACAAAATAAAACAGGAAGTGCATATGAAAACAAGACATGAGGCTGAATTCCACAGTTCACACTGTTGTTCCTTTTGACTGATTGATCCTCACAGGGTGTAAGGTGTGGGTGGGAAGTCCACTACTGAGACTTGGTTCCGGTTTGTCCTCATGGATGAGGTTCTGGGTCAGAAGGCCTTCATTTAAGCCCCAGTGCTAATTGCTTCCATCCCTGAGGACACACCAGGGCCATGTCTGGCAGTGGATGGACGGAGGATGAAGATGAGGATGAGGATGAGGGGTAGCAGCAGTGTGGGAGGAGAAGAAGACGGACTGGGGGACGACAAACTCCATGACCCCTGGACATGTGGCTCCAGAGGAGAGAAGAACCCGAGGGTTTGGCAACCACATTGGACAGGTTCTGATCTTTGTTGGAGAGCGAGAGGATTTCTATATTTCTATATTCTATATTGTATTTATATAAATGTTCTTCGTAGGATCAACACTGGGCAGATGTTTTCAGAGTTTAAAGTTCCTGGACCTTCACAAGCTCCACCCTGGTGTGTTCTGTCATCATCCAGAGTCATCCGTGTGAAGGGGTGAGTTGTGTGGGTAGGACAGGTGTTTTGAATGTTTGTAGTCCTGTAAATGAAAGGATTATTTCATTATTCCAGGAGCACTCTTTGATACTAGCTGTTGTAAAGTAGTAGTTTCATTTTCCTTTGTCAGGCATGAGGAAGCTTCAATGACATGAAGGTATGATCTGTCGACATTTGTTTTTCAACTCAACCAAACATTCAAATTCAAGTTGTCTCTCCTGGTTAATCACCTGCTGCCTGTGTGGTGTGCTTTATAGCGCCCTCTAGCAACAGAACTATACATTAAACAAATACATGCAAGAAGTAAATAAACACTGATAATCAACTCATCAAATGTGGTTTCTAGAAGTATGATCAGAAAGTTCATCAGAGAGACAGGATTTTTATTGTGTTTCTGAAGACTGTCACACTGAGTTCATGGATCTCGATCAAAGAGAAGACACAAGCTTTTGCAGCATCAGAGCTGACGGAGTCTCCTCCTCCTCCTCCTCCTCCTCCTCCGCCTCCTCCTCTGCCTCTCTCCCAGCAGCTCCTGCTGTCAAATCCAGCTGCTCCTTAATAATGTACCTGCAGCACCTGCAGCACTTCTACAGTGCTGTGTGTGTGTGTGTGTGTGTGTGTGGTCACAGAGCACGGTGCCTCAGGCCACTTCAGGAGAAAGCATCAATTAAACAAGGACAACTCCTCTTGTGGCAACGCTTTAATACAGTACTGTTTACTTTCATGGCAAATCATGGCCACGGGGCATGAAGCTGCAGGAGGGTGAGGTGCTGGAGGAGGTCGGTGCAGGGGGACACCATGCAGCCTTCAAACAACTTCAGCCAACAACCAAGAATGCTACAACGTGTGTACAACATCGCTTGTAATTGTTTGCTGAAGAAAACTCATCACAACTGTGACTAATTAAAAAAACTGACAAGGTCTTTCCTCTGTGGAGAACCAATTAACGCTTCCTCTGAGCTCACTGTATTCCAGGGAGGAGTGGTTTCCCACTGAGCTGTTACCGCTCACACCTCCCTCCAATTCACTTAATGAGCAAAAGACCAGACCATAATGAACAGGGTTCACCGATCCATTCAAATCCATTATTAAAATAGTTGGCAACTAATTTAATAATCGAATATAAAGTTGGATCTACGTTATTTCACGTACAGTTGCCATAATGTGGGGCAGTTAGTCAACCGAAGCTGGATGCTGACCGCCGTAAAAGAAGAAGAAGAGGAGGAGGAGGAGGAGGACGACCAATGCCACGCCTTGTGTAGCTCACGTGACGTGATTCTGGAAGAAGCGTTTGAAAAAGCATGAGAGCACTTTACATGAAAGCCTTCACAGAACAACATCGCTGCATGAGCACATGAAGACCAAGCATGTTGCAGTAGAGCCCGAGATACTTCACTCGGGGCAAAGACCGATGCACCGCCGGTGAGTTTGAGAAATGAAGACACTTGAAGAGAGTGTGGATCATTTTCTCTTTAACAGAGAAGTAATAAAGCCGGGGGAGACTGGGCTCTTCTTCTTCTGACACTTCTGTCCAGACTCTGTCCAGACTCTGTCCAGACTCTGTCCAGACTCTGTCCACATCGCGACACTCGCAGTAAACCTGCAAGAATGACTATGAAGATGTGGTAATCCTCATAGAATAACGCCTCCTTACTAATAATGTACCACTGAGGTTTTTCCACACTGTGTCCCAGCAAATCTCTCTATCAATGACTCCATTTCAATCTCTATTCCAGATACTGGTGAAGGTTTGTTGGGTCCAGAAATGAATTTATAAAGTTTAGAAACCAACCCCAGCGTAGGTCCTTCTGTCGAGGGTGTAGCGTGGGGTGTGGCTCTGTGTTTCCATGTTGTGGTCGCTGTTGTACATACTTTGAAGAATTATTAGAAAGTATTATATTTTCACAGCACACTGCACTGATTCCCCAGATTTGTCATTGTAAATGAAGCTAATATGATGTCAGACGCACTTTTTTGTTTTTGTTTGTTTATCCATTTGCACTACAGGCATGTTTTACAGTCTATTTAAATTCTGTAAGCCATTTAAAAATGAATGTGAAAGTGAAAAATAGACAAATTAAATTCATGAATTCCATTACACCGAGGCACTTGATAGTGACACGACTTCAGGGACATTTAGATGAACACATTACTATGTATGATTATTCATTTATGTCACAAATAGATGCAAAACACATCAGGTCACAATCAGGTCCAGTAAATAAATGATAATTATTATACCTACAATCATAACTATGTATGGAATATGGAAAGCATACTCTGTCCTTTCTTTAATTTTTACCTAAAAGAAAAAGTGAAGCAAGTGTTTCAAAAACAGATTCTGTGTTAAGCTCTCAGCTTTAACTGATCTCTTCACTGTGTACGTTATCGTTATTACTTCGAGGTAAAGTCGATTATTTCATATTTGATGGGATTGAAAAGTCATTTCTCCTCCTTTTGTCAGACAGATATTTACTCATCTGTATTCTGATGAATCCATTATTCACCACAGCAGAGAAAGAAAACCAGACTGTACAACTGTAATATTACACTGAAGTGTGAAATTTTGGATTTTTGCAACAGGTGGCTTCTATGTTACACCTAAAATGGGCAAATGTGAGGTATGATGATGTCAGAGAACTTTTAAAAGCATGTTCCTGCTGGTCTGATGCCTTTTGTTCGCTCTGAGTCAGCGAGATTCTTTCTACACCATCAACTCATCACCCATCGTTCGTAAGAAGGAGGAAACCTGACTAAAAAACGACATCGGGGTGTCAGGAGGTATTTTGGTTTATTCATGACTATGCTAACTTTTTTTTTTCTTTAAAATTCTCATTATGTTGCACTGCATTGATCTCTTTCTGTTTGAAGTGTATAGGAAGGTGGTACAATGTGGTATATTGTGTTATTCCACCAAACTAAAGCAACCCAGTGTTAACGTTCCTGTTCCCTGATCCAGGGCAGATGTTACTTCCAGGTCCAGAACTAACTGACAGATACTACTATGAACATAATTCTGTAAACAGAAAACATTCTTTGTGTTGTTATGAATTCAATGGCACTTAAATTTGATGGTGTAATGTACAGTTCTAAAGAGTTTATCTAAATAAAACACGCTTCAGTAGATGTTGCCTTTGGGAAGTTTGGTGACCACGGTTCTGGAGGTTTGGGTCCAGCCACAGGTTTTAAGTGGTTCCCTGATGTGTTTCTGTTCCTTCTCCTTTCCCTTCTTTGTTGTGTGTGTGTGTTTGTGGCCAGAGGCGATCGCTCTATGACAGCAAGAGAAGCTCGGCTTCCTCGAAAATGTCATAAATGTACTGTTATGTTTCATTACTACAAGTGTTCTACAACGTGATCGTGATATGACGACTTTGTTTGGAATCTGCTGTCTATAAATATGTAATAATGTTTCACAGATGGTGCAAAGTTCTGATGACACAGAGTTCCCAGACTTGATGCAATCTGCAGTCTCACCAGTAGATGTCACTACTCCTGATAAAATCTCTCAATGTTTGGTAAATCGCTCACTCTCGCCATGTTCATAAATGCAATGATCCTTGAGTTGAGTCAGGGCGAGGATGTTTATCACCGTATAAACACGACGTCAAACCCCTTTGACTATGCATTTCAAATGAAGGTGATTCAGTTCAGAGATCAATGAAAGACATCACAGTCTGTCCTGTTGTCACTGATTCATTACATTTACATATTCAATTATTTTATAAATGATAGCTGCTGTGGTGCCTCACTGTGTTTGTATTTAAACACATCGCACTCGTAATAACTGGCATTAACCTGAAAGCAAATGTAGGACTCTTCATTACAGCCCACTCACACACACACACACACACCCACACACAAAGACTTCTGAATAATTGCATGTTCAAACTGATTGGCTGATAACCAGTGAACACACACACACACACACACACACACTGTGTTGATGTAAACCAGCAGCTGATAACATGACGATCACCTGCCTCCATCTTGTCCTCCATCTTGTCCTCATGTCCTCCTTCACAACATTCATGAGCGTCCTCTGTGGTTTTCTCACAAACATACAGTAACAACGTCACATGGGTGCTGTGGTGTAGTGGGAGCCAGACGAGCTCAGCGATGGAACCCCAACATAAAGAGTGTTTATGTGTGAGGGCAGAATGGATTTCATTCATTCATTCATTCATTCATTCACTCATTGTCTACCACTTCCCTCGATGAGGGTCGCGAGGGCTGCTCAAGCCAATCACAGCTGACACAGGGCCAAAGGCGGGGTCACAGACTGCCTGTCCGTCACAGAGACAAAAAACCCAACCACACCTACAGTCAAGTGCAGTTCACCTCTGCATGACTTTGGTCTGTGGAAGGAAACTGAAGAACCCACTGATTACATTGTACTTGCTACATTCTTGCTAATATTTAAACGTGTGGGTCTTGAACTCTGGACGACTAATAAGCTGAAAGGAGCCACATCGCCACCTAGTGTAAGGAGATAGACACACTTGATTCAATCGATTCCCTGCCAGTGTTTGTAAACCGTTGACCGATTACGTGGCTCAGTCGAGCTTCACTGTGCGTGGACACGTCGTAAGTGATGGTGAAGTGGTGGACATGTGGTTAGAGCTGGGTAATACTGTGTGTGTGTGTGTGTGTGTGTGTGTGTGTGGGGGGTCCTTTGGTATGTTAATGTGGACTGCAGAGAGCAGATATGATAAAATATCTGACTCTCACAAAGAATGCCAGAGGCTGTTTGGACATCTGCTGCGTGGCTCTCTGGCCTCTGTCAAACACATGGGAAATCAACATGCACACGTTATTTCAGGCAGCACAGGCATGGCTCCACGGTCGACCCACACACCCCACGGTCGACCCACACACTCCGCGGTCGAGCCACCACCAATGTGAGATGCATTCAGGATCCCGTTCCCGTGGACGACTGGCCAATTACGGCCGATGAGACGTCACGCAGAGACGTCCTGTTGTCTTCAACGCAGACTGTAAATGTCAGGTGTCAGCTCCACTTACATTTAAAAACAGATGTTTTCCTCCTTCACTGATGTTCAACAATCATATACAAGCCAGAGCCTGTCACTCAGGGGGCCGGGAAAAATAAACATCGACCACAATGCAATGCAGCAGCCACAAGACATGTTGTAATTCATCGCCCTCACTGCGCTTCAAGCTCTTGCTCTTTCCACCTACATGAATAACCCACAGCCATGTGAGCATAAGAGAACATGTCTCATGTTGTCTAAAGGCCTTTGAGGACAGCTGAGGTAAATCCATGGCCTGAAGTCGGAAGAGAGCGTTAAGTTATTTTAAATAAGAGAAAAACTTCCCATCAACCAAGAGTAGAACGTGATAGTCTGTGTTTTCAGCCTCTGCAGACGTTTGTAAACCACTCACTCTCCTGCACCAAACTCTATTGAGAAGATGTACGACTTTAGCACACAGAGCCTTGACGAGGCCCGAGCCCGAAAAGTACATTTTGATTGACAGCTTTTTAACATTATTCAAAGCTCATCGGAATAATAATAATAATTACATCTGAGGACCAGGGCTGGGAAACACTGTGAAACAGTAACAGGGTCTTAAACTGGTTCTCATATTAGACAAAGACAAACCAAGGAAGAAAGAAAGAATTGTTTTCTATTGTTTTTATTAGTTTTATCATGATTATTACTATTCATTTGTTATTAAACAGGACAAGACATAATTGTGATTGTCGGGCATCAGCTACACAACAGCTTTGACCATCGTCAAAGACGACAGACGCAAAAACAGTGAAGTAAAGTGTTGAGATGAATCAGTGAAAGGAAAGAGACAATAAGGTGATTTATTTATTGTTCAGGTCTTTCAGGCGCATCACGAGCGCCACATGTGGTGAAACACCTCCCTCCTGTGTTCACATTTAAAACTGCACTGCTCAAAACTCTTCCTCTGATCATTTGGAATAAAAAATCACAATCCACAGTTTCATGACATCACAACTCCTGCACCGTCTGCAGCAGCACTGTCCAGGAGGAACAGGTTGTGAGGTCGTTAGTTATTAAACGAGTGACAGATGTGCAGTGATGATCAGTGATGATCTATCAGGCGTCTCTGAAACTCGTCACCGCAGAGATTTCTGGGAGCTCATTTTTCCTTCTGATATAACAAAACACTGAAATGGCCACACTTCATCAAACTTCAGTTTAACTTGTTTATATTGCAATATTACTTGTGTCCAGCAGATGGTGGTGAAATATTTGTATTCACACTGAGGTATGAAAACATTTCAGCTGTGCTGTTGAAACAAAAGCAACTGTTATGTGTTTGTACTTAATTCATTGTTAATGATTTTATTCATGTCACATTGTAACATTTTATTTACTCCCCGTGTTCCTGTGGTGTTATGATCTGTGGAGCATGTTGTTTTTTCATTCTTTTATACAGACATATATTTTTCATTTCACCTTTTTTCTATTGAACAATAATGTCTTTGATGTTTGTTAAATCTGTAAATCTGTATCATCTGCTGGGACGTCTACAGATGCTGGATTTTAAACACCAGTGTCATGTTCCAGCAGGAAAAGTCTGATCGTAAGAAAACGTCCCTAAAATATCTTGAGATTTAAAATGACAGATTACATCGGTCAGTGCTTAAGACCAGATGTCAAAAAACAGCAGTCGCATCAAATGTGTTCAATGAACATTTAAAGTCCTGACTTTATCTCCTTATTTCATAATGTCTGGGACTCCGGACAGTTTACGCACCTTAAGCCACGTACAGCATCCACATATTTCACATTCTAAGACAATGACAATATAACAATAACAATAATAATGATAATAATTATAATAACAGAGGCAAAACAGGAGCAGCTTTATTGACCGGCAGAGTTTAAATCATTTCAACATACACTAACATTTTCTGTGAACAGAACCATGATTCTCGCTCATCAACCAATAAATAAAACTACAAATAACAGCACAAGAAAATGAGCAGGGCCGTGTTCCCTGAGGACCAGGTTTGAGAAACACTGCTTCATAAAGACGTGGAAGTTCCGACAGCGGTGGAGAATTTACAGATGAAATGTTGTGCTCACATTGACGTGTAACTCCAGAGTTGGCTCGTACTTTTACAAATGAAATAATTGATGGCTGAGTTCCATTTAGCTTACTCAGTTTCAGGCTGCACTCTCCATCACTGATGCCATCAGTAAACCCTGTGCTTTTCCACTGATGTATTGTTACAATGGCTCCTATGAATAAGGCCAGTTGTGTTGCAGAGGCAGGAACACGAGAGATAACATTGTTACTCTGATCTGAATCGACTGCAGAAAGTTCATGTGGATGCACATCACTCACCACGCCACATAATCCAAGAGAATAATCCTGTTTAACTGAGCTACTTTTTAAAGATACAGTATATAACGGCCACTTTGCTTTTGAGTTCAAACATCATGTTTTTGTTTTCAGATTTGGAAACAGTTAAAGGGCTATTTCAAATGTCATTCATCTAGAATTTACTTTTGAAGGAAAACATAGTTGACAATAATGTCACAGACAGATGTGATCTTTACTTTGATCTTAAATGGATTTCTGACAGGCTGTACACAGAGGTGTAATGCTGCCCCCCACAGTTCCATGTTTAAATCACAGTTCAAAGCTCTTTATCACAGCTTGAAGTTATTTAATACAATTTAGCTCAAAGCTTCCTCTTCTTCCGCAAATAATTTCTGGCAGGCTGCACACTGAGAGGCACAATAAGCCCCCACATCCCCCCCAACCACTGCCTGAAGCCCTCCACCACAGATCTTCTTATCCTCTCATCTACAGTCGCCTCTTATTCTCATTTCTCTTCATCGGGTTACGAAGTTATCTAACGCGGTGGTTTGTCATCACCTTCCTTCAACACAGCTAAAACTTCTCCACCTTCATGAACCACCCCAAACTACAGAGGTCATTTCAGTGAACAACATTTAAATACTATAAGTCAAAAATAAGATTACAGGTCAAACTTGACAGGTTTATCTATGTGAACCCTTCTAATTTAATCCTTTCAACATAAACAATATGTGATGGAAGTCTGCAGAAAATCTTTAAGAAAAAAAAACAGTCAATCACAACAACAGAGGGCAAAACGTCCCGACTTTGTCACCATTTGAGATCTAACAGTCATCAGCATGCACACATCTGTGATGAAACACTAACCCGGCGCCCTAAACCTAATCCTGCCTAATACATGTCCCACAACCAGCGATGGTACCAAACTTGGTGTTGACCAAATGATGTCATTACGACATTTACAGTGAGAGAAAGTGACAGAACACATTCAGCAGCCGGTTCATTCTTATGGTCTAAATTCATGTTTGGACTGTGTTTGCTATGAGAGAAAGTTAACGGTGTATTTCCACTGGCTAGGTACTAAATATAGTACCTGGCAGCAGGTACTATATTTAGTACCTGGTAGCAGGTACTATGCTAGTGGAAACGCTACTTAAACCGTGGCGAGGCAAGTAGAGCCGGTGGTAATGCACCATAAGTACTAAAAAATAAAAAGATATGAATTCAAATGAGAACTGTACCAAACTACACCTGCAGTGTGGATGGTCAGAACATGCCGACGCCTACAACAGCTGTGATGGCATCACAAGCACATCATCCTGTTAAAACTGAAGTCTGAGAGAAAAACGTCAGTAATGTGAGTCGAGTCTGAGAGGAAGTTACAGACACCATGTGACCTTTGACAGACATGCGGTTCGTAAATAAAAGTGTGAATTGTATAATTATAGTTTCCACTTGAATCAATATGATTAACAGATAAAGCTTCAGACTGACTGAGGGTCTGTTAAAAACCATCAGAGCCATTTTATTTTCTTCACACGCTGAAATGAGCAACATCATATTCGTAGTCCTTTCATGTGTGTGACGTTTAAACGTTGACCTATGTTTGCTGTCGAGAGGGTTTTAGGAGGTCCAGCGCCACCAGGACACCTTCATGCGGTCCCACACTGCTCCCAAAGAGTCAAAGGCGGGACGGACGTCCAGGATTGAGAACTGGTACGTGTCTTTGTTGATTTCTCCGTCGTAGTAGTCGATGACGTAGCGCACCTCCTTCCCACAGCGGTCAATAATCCAGTCATGGCGGTCAAAAGGCAGCTCGTAGCTGTGGGTGAGAGAGACAGGGTTCCCACCAGGGATGTAATCAACTGAAGACTTTCTTGGTCGACTGAAGGCCTGAAATTTCGACTCAAAATTAACTAGTCTGGTTTTTTTTTTTTTATCACCATCTATTTTTGTAAAACGTTGCCACACTGACGTCTTTGACATGGATGTTAGTGGACGACTGACTGTAGCTCAACATTTAATAAAACCACCGGACGTTCTGGAGTCTTTCTGTGTCCTGTGGGTTGGGCCGATGCAAAATACTCAAAACAAGGGGGTGTTCTGAAGACACACTGTTACCATTAGCACTTGGTACATTCCTCCAGATGAACCAAAGAAAAAATGAACAGGGCAAAAAGTCGACTTATCAGAATTTGACTCAAATGGAACAGTAGACCGGGACGTTACAGCCCTCACATTTTTACTGATCACTTTTCAAAACTTCCATGACTCAATTTAAGCAGTTTAACAAAGGTAATGACCACAGACATGATGTAGCCCTATCACAGGCTATGTAGCATAATTATCTCAGTCAACATCCACAGTAGATTTCATCTGTCATTCACGTCTTATAGTCGTCATTCAAAGCCACACGTTTTTAAAAAAGCAGTTGACATTTCTGCAGATAAGCCAACTTCACTCACAAGTGAACATCATGCACGATACATGTATCACATGACGTGTATCAGACAAAAGGGAGTGATGTTCATGTAGCTTGGAGAATAATATCCAATATATTTGATACTGGACTGAAGCATCCTGAAGTAGAAACCCTTTCATAAACATTTGCAGGCCTGGGAAAATAATTCTAAATTTCAAAACGTTTCCACTGGGAACGCTGGACAGAGGAATCAGAGAAAGTCTCAGGTTAAAAATGTTTCTTACACATGTAACTGAAGAGAAGAGTTCCTCAGTATAAAAGAATACAATGGCCACTTTCTTTGTTCAGCATTTAAGCAGCTACAGGAAAATGTAGTGTTATTAAAACTCTTAATAATAGTTACAGACATATAGCTTGCTAACAAAAGGCTGCCGCCTGGCTTGCTGCTGCTGCTGCCGCCGCCTGGCTTGCTGCTGCTGCTGCTGCCGCCTGGCTAGCTGCTGCTGCTGCTGCCGCCGCCGCCTGGCTAGCTGCTGCTGCTGCTGCCGCCGCCGCCTGGCTAGCTGCCGCTGCTGCTGCCTGGCTAGCTGCTGCTTGGCTAGCTGCTGCTGCCGCCGCCTGGCTAGCTGCTGCTGCTGCTGCCGCCGCCTGGCTAGCTGCTGCTGCTGCTGCCGCCGCCTGGCTAGCTGCTGCTGCTGCTGCCGCCGCCTGGCTAGCTGCTGCTGCTGCTGCCGCCGCCTGGCTAGCTGCTGCTGCTGCTGCCGCCGCCTGGCTAGCTGCTGCTGCTGCTGCTGCTGCTGCTGCTGCCGCCTGGCTAGCTGCTGCTGCTGCTGCTGCCGCCTGGCTAGCTGCTGCTGCTGCTGCTGCCGCCGCCTGGCTAGCTGCTGCTGCTGCTGCCGCCGCCTGGCTTGCTGCTGCTGCTGCTGCCGCCGCCTGGCTTGCTGCTGCTGCTGCTGCTGCCACCGCCTGGCTTGCTGCTGCTGCCACCTGGCTTGCTGCTGCTGCTGCTGCTGCCGCCTGACTTGCCACCCCAGTGACACAGACTGATCACAGGAGGCAGCAGTAGACCAGAAGCTCCTGTGTCCCAATCTGAGGACTTTGTTCGGGAAGAGAGTGAAAGTGTTGCGAGATGAGGTGGTAAACATATTCTTAAGATGTTGTCGACTTAATCAGCCACAGATTTTCTTCTGTGAAAATTTTGCTTAAATGGGTAAAATCTGATTTTTCTAGTGTTTCTGGTGGAAACCATGTTTTAATTTGAACTATCCCTTAAAGAAAGTGGGATCAAAGAATAATAAGAAAAAAAACATTCAGTGTAAAACGCATTTTTGAAAACTAAGTTGTTAATAACAGTTGAGGTAGATAAACTGTGGCAGAACTCACCCCATCCAGTGACGGAAGCGAGCTCTGGGCGAGTACTCCTTGGCTTTACCGCCAAACCTCTTCAAGGCTGGTCCACATGGACATTCACTGACGGCAGAGAAAAGACAAAATACTCTTCAAATAACTGCGGCATGAAGTGTGCTGCTCTATATGCTGCTGCTGTTGTTGCTGCTGCTGCTGCTGCTTCCTGACTCACCGTGCATGTAGCGCCTCCCATTTCAGGATCTCCTGCCAGGCCTGCTCATTGTTCTTGTTGTGGATTTTAATGATGTTGGTCATATCTTGAGCACCAAGGTCATCCTCACGCCAGCGCCACCTGCAGTACAGTGCCACACACACATGCAGGATTTAGAGTCCAAAATTAGCCAACCTTTAAGATGTTCTCTGCAAGACTTCCTCTCATCTAAATAAGGATAACATTTAAATCCAAGCAATCCAGCACGCTAAACTGTTAACAGTAGGATTGGCCTCATTTGTCTAATTTATTGTTCGACTTCAACTTCATTTACTTCAGTATCTGTGAATAAGCAGGTTATTAAATATGCTCTGATGACAAAAAAAAATCCCTGGTCTTTTATCTTGATAATTGCAGCGCTTAAAAGGTCTTCATATATAATTAAACATCAAGGCTGCAAATGTAAGTTTTCTCCCTTTGAAGTTTGTTTTTAAAATTGCATTTTAAAGAAACTGACCCCTTCCTCAGCATGGCGTTCCAGAACATCTGTTCAGACGGGTAAACCCATTTTTTCTCTGCACCATGACGAGGAATGTTGGACTCCTCTCTGGAGACTGAGAGAGAGAAGGGCTGGTCTGGAGCTGGTGTTTGGTTGGGAGGAGGCATCTGTATGCAAACATAAATCCTTTATATTTAACAATGTGACAACGGTGTGAATTTGTGACTTAAATGACATTGTAAGAAAACATTTATTTAGATTACTGTAAGTGAAACACGCGTACAGTAAAAGTTATGAAGTGTGGTTGTATGAGACAATGACAAATGGCTGCACTGATAATATTGATTGTGATGACACGAAAAACTGTCTGCCTTTCTCCATCCTAGAATTAAGTGTCCTGTTACCATATTTGTTGGATCGATGTCACTCTTGTTTTTTGCAGCTTTCATTGGACACCCCACAAACTCGTAGGCACGGTCCTGGTGGGCTGGGCCTGCTTCCGCTTTGTGCATTGGACACCCCGACGGAGGAGACGCTATAGGAGACATGGACACCTGGGTGAAGCATGGTAGGCACAGTGCGTTCCTGATGCTTAAATTAACTTCAACAGTGCCACATTTAAAAATGCAGAAAGATGAGAAACAACGCAGTCAGGACAGTAACACGCCGTAAACCTGTGACATTAGCAACAACCACTGTATCAAACCAAATACAAGGGAAGATGGTAGATTTATATGAATTATGTTTTCAATGTCTTGAGCCACCAACCATCAGAGACAAATTTCAGAATATGTTCTCCTCCAAAAATTAGCACCAAAACCCAGAGTTTGCACATACGATGAACGCAGCGGGAAAGGGTTAGTGTCTGTCTGAATGCAGCTTTTCAAATTGGGGTTAGATTAATTGGAGAATCTGATTTGACCATAGGTGTGAATGTGGTTGTTTGCCTCTGTATGTTGGTCCTGTGATACACAGTGAAGCTCTGGACTAGTGGCGTTCAACAAAACCCACAAGAAGGAACAGTTTGGAGCATGTGAACTAACAAGATATAGTTAGTTTGCACCAGAATATATACACAGGTTTTCAATAAAAGAAAGAAAGAACACACAAGAAAAAAAATAAATAAATAAAACAAATGAAAATCCTGATCACATGAAATCCATAAGCACGCATTAATAAAAGAAAGCATGTCCGGCCACAGAGACAGCTACCATCGTCATGGGAAGGTGCAAAATAAAAATAATACACCTACGTTTTTCAGGCTGTGCTTGATGCATGGGGCACTCTGAGGGAGGAGACACTGAAATACAAATACAGAGAAAGCACAGTGAACATAAAAACAACCATTTGAGCACAAAAATGTGCGGCTTATATTTGTATTACTCAAGATAAACTATACAAATGTCACATGATAATTCTAACAAATAAAAATCTAGACAATATGAACTATAAATACCTGCATTAAAGCATATAACACATGTGTAGGGACTTGACTGTACCTGCTTCTTAAAAATGACTGACATCATCACTTCATGCCTTTCTTGCTTTACTGAATTAATGACGAACACATCACATCAACATCACAATTAACCTGCATATTCATTAACATTACCTACTGTAGCTATGAATTCAAGATACAACATCCTAAAAAGCTGCATAATTAACTTAAAAACAGCCATAAGCTTGTGCCACAAAATGATACACCTACCTTTCTCAGGCTGAGCTTGATGCATGGGGCACTCTGAGGGCGGAGCCACTGTGGAATACATATAAAGCCTATTACAACCTGATAACACATCACTTATTAAACATGACTGGTATGAAACAACGCAGCACTACCTGCCACAGGCTTGGCTTCATGGTGCATGGGGCAGCCCTGAGGAGGGGTAGCCATCATGGCATCTGCCTGGACTGTAGGAGCCGTGGGTGTGGACGTGGATGCTCCCATCCTTCCAATCTGATCTGGAGACAAGACAACAACACACAAGCATCCCAAACATCAATACACTTTGTGTTACAACACTCTGATATCTCTTTAAATAGTGACATTTAGTGTTAAGCACAGAGTCCACTGGTGAAACAAAGCTATCATGAATGTTTATTAAGATACAGTTTTGACCATCAACACTGACATGCAAGAGACACAAGAGCAGCCTTGTGGTTAGTACCGCTTACATTTCTGAACAATGCTCTGATATCGGGCTGCATAGATTTATTAATAATACATCATATAATCACATTTAAATAATCAATAAGTACTTAGGAGGAAATAATCAACATATGTATCGAGTAAGAAAACAATTTTCAGTTGCAGCCCGTCTATAATAAGTCAATGTATATTCATTTGACCGAGATTAAAAATAACTTTAACTAAAAGCCTATGTTTATTTAAACGCTGAATAAAGTGTCAAATAAAGCACAACAACATTCACAAATCCAGGTTTAAGTGGTAAAGCTGTATGATGGTAACCAGCATATTTTAATAAACAATGAATGTATAAATAAAGTTAATGTCTTAGATGATTTTCTATGGAGGAGATGGAGAAGCTGACGCTGTATCCTTGAATAACCCCACGGCTAACGTTAGCATACTGTGCCTAGTTCCGGTCTGCAGACTGACTTTTATCTACAACACACTCGGCGATAACTTCATATTAAATGAACAATATTAAATGAAACGAGGTTACACATGAACCAGCAACGTTAACTCTGTGGCTTTTAAAGAACATTAGCCAGGCTAACTAGCAGCTATGCTAGCGTTAGCAGAAAGCCTGGCGGTCTGTTGTAGTCTGTGATTCAAATGTCACGTTTACAAAAGAAAACACCGCAGTCACGTGTCGTTCATTTGATGTCTAACCTTTAAAGTACACGCGAGACAAGAACGTCAGTGACAGGACAAATAACTCACATGTGATGGAAACCAGCAGAGAAGTAAACACAACTCAGGTCAACACTCCAATGTCAGCGTGCAGGACGTCGCCGGTGTCTTGTACCGCCCACAAGTAGTTGCACAACTGACGTCTACCACGTGCCCTACATTGACGTCATTACGTGGGTCTTATGAAAATGGAAGTTACGTCATTAGGTTCGTATTAAAAAGGTATTCAAACTCGTTTTGGTTCCTTTTAAAACATGTATATTGTGTTGTAGTAGTAATAATAAAAATAATAAAAATAATAATATACAGAAAAAAATTACATTCTTGAATCAGGCAAAAGGGTTTATTTTCGTTGCAGCAATTTTTTTCCAGTGGCCACTCCTGGTACTGAAAAAAACAAACCACCAAACACACAGACGATCAAACCATTGACAATCACACCAACAAACTATTTTCAGACTCTACCTCGACTAAGATAAACGTATACATAGCACTTAGTATACATAGTTTGATCTACTTGAAGCTTACTTCTAGCTCTTATTTGTACCCAAATGTTTAAATGCACTTATTGTAAGTCGCTTTGGATAAAAGCGTCTGCTAAATGACATGTAATGTAACTACAATGGTAAAAGACATGTCTGTAAAACTGTTCAAATGACACCTCAAGACATGGACATTTATATTCTATATTTTTCATTCATGGAGTTTCGTATAAGAATGTTTTTGGAGTTCTTATAGTTGAGTGTTTCCCAACCCTGGTCCTCAGAGAACACTGCCCTGTATGTTTTAGATGTTGTCCTGCTCCAACACACCTGATTCAGATGAACAGCTCGTTACCAGGCTTCTGCAGAGCTTGTTGACGAGCTGAATGTATTCATTATATAATTAATTTCAGGTTGCCCTTATCCAGCAAACCAGGAGACCATCTCCTTTTTTTATTTACAGTTTATGCTTGAACACATAGAAGAACAAATTATAGCCACTCAAAGGTTCACCTAAAAAAAACAGTGTGAACTTATTTTACAATATCTTTACAGCCTTTTCACACACACAAATTACACCTTAACCATAACCAGTTAATCCCTTAACCCAACCACAATTCAATTTTAGTCCTAAACTGAACCAGTTCCTCAGAAAGGAGGTTCTGACTCATTTGGACCAATAGAAGAGGTGACAAATACAAGACAACACACACACATTTCTATTTTCATAGACAAGCTATACATTTTCCACAGTAATTCAGAAAGGGATGCTCAAAAGAATCACTCACTGAACTTATCATCACATTCATTGACTTTTCTCCAAGAGTGTTTGCAACTCTGTTTTGTGCATTTGCATCAATTATCCCCAAAGCATCACACTGTTCTAAGTGTTTTGCATTTGTGTGCTTGTGGGTGTTGACAAAAGATTTAATATTGTGAAATCACTTTAGACGCCAAATGATATTGCTCTGGGTTTGGCTCTGCGAGTTGTTTGTGTGTGTAATTAGTGGGAGCCATAGCTGTGTCTGGAATGAGATCACAAAAAGTCTCTCCACCAAGACCAATGGTAGACAGCGGTCATAGTGTTTACTTATTTACATGAGTACAGACGTGCATATCAACGTGATAGTGTTTTAACCACTTCTGATGCCTTTGGTAAAATACGAGGGTGATAATAACTGAAATTAACTCTTTTTTATTTTTAACTTGTCGACTGATATCAGCAATAATAATAAGCAGTGTGATAGTATTGGACTATTGGTGTTGGATTTGCTTCATGCCATTGCAACATTCCCTCCATAAAACTTATCAAACATCAAACATGCCATAATGTCCTCATACCAATGTGAGAAGTATGAATGACCAGATGTTCCACAGCAATCCTTCATCATCCTGGTGATAACTTTGCCTTAAACACTTGAGGAATATGGAACTTTTCACATGACACATATTGAACGACTTGGCAACACTGAAACATGCTTACATGCTTACGTCTCCACATAGAGTTTGCATGTTCTCCCCATGTGCATGTGGGTTTTGTCCAGGTGCTCTTTCCTCCCAAACATGCATAGGTTAATTGGATGAATGTGTGAATGGTTGTTCGGGTCTGTGTGTGTGAGGGACCTAACCTTAACTCACCTGTGGAGGAGAAAGCAGTAGACAATGAATGAATGAAGATGATATATTCCTTTCTTAGTCCCACAAGGGAGAAATGTGTGACGTAAAGCAGCACAGATGGTTTAAAAAAAAAAAAGGAATAGTGTCCATTCATTAAGAAGACCAGGAAGTATAAAAACAACCATTCATCCATCCTCTACCACAGTGTTTCGCAGCCCTGGTCCTGCATGTTATAGATGTTGCCCTGCTCCGACACACCTGAAGCCTGGTAACGAGCTGTTCATCTGAATCAGGTGTGTTGGAGCAGGGCAACATCTATAACATGCAGGACCAGGGCTGGGAAACACTGAACTACACCAACTGTGTGGCCTACATAAAAAAATACATATTAAATATTACAATTAATTAAAAACAATATATAATTACAAGAGCAATTAAAGGTTCTGCTGAGTCTTTGGGGAAATGCTTGTGTTGAAAATATTTACATTTATCATTGCCAATTGTTTGCAGAAAAGTAAAAAAGCATTTTAGATTGCAGATTGCAATGAATGTAAACGATGTGAAACCAAACATTAAATCCTGACTGTTCACACAGGTTTGTTCACGTTAAACAAACTGAAGCAGAAGTTTCCTAATTTCTTCCGGAACTCTAGAACATACACAACGCACACAGAGCATGTGTTGCTGCTGCCAGGTACCAGGTCTCAGACTGTCATCTAATGCTGCCATGTTGCCCTCGAGGCCTGTGTGAGATCAGAGGGAAGTTTAATGTGCACGTGTCTGAGGGATGTAGAGGTGCAGGTATCGCTCATTCATTCTATTTGTGTGTGTGTGTGTATTCAAGTGGTTCCTGCATTTACCCACAGCTGATATGTATTACTGTGATACTATCATGGTAAAAGTTTTATAATTACCCCTCAACCCCAACCTCCACCCAGTGCTCGCTCACACATACATCTGCTTATGTGTTACTACATTTGCTTTCATTCAGAGTATTTTGAGACACGCGACCAGATTTTATACACATGGAAAGCAAATGGACCAAGAAGAGTGAATTACAGTTCAACACCATACGTTATCACTGTATATTTGAAAATAACAAGCAGAGGTATTTAAAATGCAGAAAGTAAAAATTGTATAAGTGTTTACTTCAAAGTCAAAGTTGTTTGTATTTCATCCACTTAGAATGATCCTATTAGATTATTCAACCAGATTATCCTGAATCTCCTTTACTGGACTGCTTATCCATGTACTGACCTTAAGATTAAGGACCAGGTAGTTGCATATATCAGGATTTCAGACCTGGCCTTTGGGTGGAGCTGTTCATCCACTTTGAAGCACACTCAAAGAACGCTCAGTTGGCCTTAGAAAAAAATAAATAAATTTATCATTGACAAGCAACAACATAATATAATATAACAGTTTGCCTGACTGTCAGACTCCCAGAAAACAAAAGTGTTTTATTGCTTTACGTTGTTAATTTGGTGAAGACCTTGAACTTGTTGTGTTTTCAACGAAAATCAAGCCGGGACAAAGTGAAGGATCAGCTGCTCTCATGATAAATGAAGAGCGAGGGTGATGTTCAGTTCAAGTCAACTTTATTTCTAAAGCACAGTTAAAAACAACCAGGGTTTTACAAACTACTATAGAAGTGAAAGGTAAAACAAAACTTAAACAATTAACTAAAAAAAGTAAAATAATAGAATGCTAAAAGTTAGATTTGTCCAGGTGGAATATCAGCATCCTTAAGTGAGGTGGGTGAGTTAAAATGTTCAATAGTGGGGTGAGATTTCATTTCATTTGGGTAATCTGTTCTGACGCCAGGCAGGACTGGAGCCCAAACAGCAGACCAACAGGCAGGGTCAAAGGTCAAAGGTCAAATGAATCAAAAATATACACTCAGGAAGAACAGTCCACTAACTATGGTAAAAAAAAGAGACTGACAACAAGGCTGAGGCAAAACCAGGGGAAATAAAGGTGCAGCGCTGACGGCTGGTGATGCAGCTGAGGCTTTTAAGCAGCAAGTAGAGGGTGGTGGTAATCAAGTAAATCAGCAGCAGGTGAGATGGAGGTAGAGACGGGAAACAGGCAAAGGAAACTCTCCGCCAAGCCTGCAGGGGAAAAGACAACAGACACACCCACAGACAGGAAACAAGACAGACAGCCATAGAACGGAAAAGGGAAAGAGAAAACAGGAGGAAGACAAGGTTTCTCTGCAGATCCTCACAAAATCATTCCATCGTCTAGAAAAGAGAAATCACGATGAGTCTTTTAGGGACATTTAAGGTCAACCAGCGATGTGACCTCAGGGCTCAGGATGTGTGTGTGAAGACGGAGGATCTGAGACAAGTCAACTGGATTTTTGGGCCTTGAGGGTCCAACTCACCCACATCCACTCGATCCGGGTGACCAAACACTAGAACTTTTGTTTTATTCTCGTTGAGGTTAAGGAAGTTTAACGTCATCCATGTTGTAATTTCATTAATATAATCAAATAAGGGCTGGAGAGAGTTCCTGTTTCCCCGTTCTAGTGGCAGATAAGTTGGCACATGATCAGCAAAACAATGGAACGATGCTCCATCACACAGGTGTGTTTGGGTCACGTCAGTGTCGTATGTAAACACAGTAAGTCTTTGGCCTTCATCGCAGGCTTTGTTCTTCGTTGATTATTTCCAGGGCGATCACAGCTGGGACTGAAATGGTGATGAATCTGTTTTTGAGATGTCTGTCTTTTATTTTCTTTTAAATCTGTCTTTATTTTTGTCCTGTTCTCTGACTTTGATCAGACACATGCGAGGACACACACGTCTGGTTTTTTTTTCTAGAGGAACACAAGTGGAGGTTGTTTTTACGCAGACTGGCCCTTTAGAGGAAAACATTTTGTACATTTAAGGCCAGGTGAAAGTCAAAGAGGCCCCATTAACATCAATGAGGATTTTTCCACACAAGAAATGTTACGTAAAAAAGGTATTTTATCGTAATTATAGTCAAACAATATATATATATGATGGAAGAGATGGAAGCTGATCCACTATACTCTGAGATTTAAGATGCAAGATACTCTCTATTCAGCCATGTAGCCTTACAGGGATAATTCATGTCTTTGGAAGGTACTGAAGCATAAGGTTATCACTTTATATTCTCACTGATGATGTCACAAAGAAGGATCACATTTTCAAAGTTTCCCATCTGGACTTTACACGAGACAAGAGTTAGAGCACTTTTGAATAGAAGAGTCCATAACTCCAAAGATAGGTGAGAACATATGATCATCTGCTTTCTAACAAGCTCAACTGGAACTGTGTTTACCAATCATGTGCTTGCTCTCACACACGTGTGCAGTCCAGGTTCATGATGGAAGCAAAGAGACAATATTACATCAGTGTATTTGTTCAACTTCTTATGAACTTAAAACAAATACACAAAATGGCTGTGATGAGATTCATTCCAACGGTCGGTCGAGTTTCCGCTCTGAGACTGACATGATATCCCAACTTTATTCTTGAAGTTTAATCTCAACAAGTCAAGTTTAATGTCGACATGTCGAGATTAATCTCGTGAAGCCAAAATGACTTTCCAGGACCAATTCCCTCAAATTCAACGACCAAATGTGCTGACACAGCTGAAGACGGAAGGGCAACAGGCAAGAGCTGCTTCGGCCATGGTGTCCACTTCTGCTGCATCTGGACTGAAGTGACTGTCCTTGGGATTTTGGGCGAGCCACACTGTAATTGTTGTCGGTGAGCAAGAGATCTCGTCATTTGCTCTCATCGGAATCGTGAGTCTGCATGGACTCAATGACCACAGCAGCACTCGTGACTACGAATCGACGTTTGTCCTGCATAGGCCTAAAGACAAACAAGGGTACATTGGCAGAGGGAGACATTTACATCAACCATCAACTTCCTGATTTAAAAAAAAGAAAAAGAAATCCAATTCATGAACTTTCAGGGACCCGTGGGAACCCTGGTGTCTGCATCTGGATTCAAATTCTGTTCTGCATACTGAAGAGTCCTGGTAATTATTTGAGTACAGAGGAGAATATTCTAACTGGAAGATTTCAATAGTTTTCAAATGCAAACTCTATGTAAAACATAGCAGAAGCTCCACAAAAAACACTAGAAAATAACAGAAACTTAAATAAGAATAAGAATAACCGACCAGCACCACTGCCAGCACACATTGCACTCACATCCACTATGAAACCACCTGTACTAAATGCACTGAACACTTCCCCTTAGAGAATCAGCATGTGATAAGAAGTCTCAGTCAGAAATATGTGATATTTCATGTGTCCATTTGACAGAGGCACAAAAAAAAACCATATTCTGCCCACCTCCCACTGACCTTTCATTCACTGCTTACAAACAAGAGAGAACAGCAGGAAAAAAAGAGAGAAAATGAAAAAACTGTTTGTCTTTGTGTTATTTCTGGGTTAAAGTGGTCTGGAAACAGCTCCGTGCCACAGACTGAGTGCAGCCTTTTTATTTCTCTCTCGTCTCTGGTGAAATCATTCCACTTTTAGCCTGAAATTACAGCTTGTGTGCTGCTGCTGTCAGTGAAGAGCAGTCCAGAGAACCAGGGTTTGGCTGAGAATGGACGATGTAGCATCACAGACACGGTGTGACAACACGGGCACCACTAATTGTTCATTTTATGGAACATTAAAGAGGAGGAGAAGACAGTCACTTTGATTATGTTGAGATTCTCCTGACTTTCTTTGATGTTAAAATTGTATCTTCACTTCACGACCATGTTTGTGTGCCAACGTCCAGAGAGAAAATCTGAGATTTTACATCACAACACAGGAGTTGTCCATCCATCGCTGCCTCCATCAGTAAGTCCAAATGTGTCAGTGTGACACAACATGACCACACGAGGCAGCAGTAGATCAGCAGCTCCTGCATCTGTTCATGTGTCATTCTTCACGTGACCAGCCCCCTACACTGACCAGACTAGAAGTTCACAGGTCATTTTGACTTTGGTTTAAATGTGACGCACATTTGTTTACTTTTAAAGTTACGCACCACAGCTTTAATATAAACAATGATACACATGTGACCGCACTTGGACACATGGAATTTAGCACTAAATCAATATGAGCATGTGTGTGTGTGTGTGTTCATGGTTGCAGAAGAACACGCGTGTCCCTGCGTGTACGTTATCTAGGAGACTAATGTGGGCTGAAGCTCTGATCTCATCTTGTAGCGTCCATAATCTACACACTGCATGTTGTGTATGACATGCAGCCAGCTGTATCCTCCCTATTTATACAGTGGTGCGATATATATAGCCACACACACACACACACACACACACACACACACAGAGGACTAGTAATTGTGGCCTTAAACGTTTCTTTTTATACATGTTTTTCAAACAGAGCAACGATTCTGTGGTGTGTATAGATTTAGCAGACGGGCTGCTGATGTCATGTGTTACGAGTGAAGCTCACTCGCACTATCATGAATGATGCATGATCGATACAACCTGTCAGCTTTTCAGAATAAAAGCTCTCATTACGTCGAAATGAAGCATCGCTGCAAACAACTAAGAACTGTTATGTATTAACATTGTAAAGTAAACTGTTACAGAGGAAGTGATTTATGTGGAAAATGAATAAATAAATATCAAATTATCACCATTTGATGCACAGAGTTCATCCTGCTTTACGGTCTATTTCCTTTTAAATGGGACCATCATTTACTAAATGGACACCATGTTCTATTGAAGAAAACCTGAAACTAGTGATTAGTCATTTTTCGCCTGAGGCACGGAGAGAGCCAGAGAGCACCGGGGAGAAAGGGAACACAAAAGTTATTGTGAGGAAATCTAAAACTAGTGCAAGGAACTCAAAGATTTGCTCTAAAAATGTTCCCACCCTGACCCTAAGGGGACGCCTTATGACGTAACACCAGTTCTGAGAAAAAGTTCTACTGTGGCATCTTTAAAATATCTTTAAGTCTCTGTGGATGTAAGAAATTACATCTGAAAATAACATCACAGATCGTTCAAGCTGACGCAGATCACGTGACAGGAATGATGTCATCACGAAGTAAGAAAATAACATTGACTTTTGAAAAGATAACAGAAACACAAATGTGCAACACTGTTTTTCCTCCTGGTGTTTCACCGCCAGCTTTTCTGGGCCAAACCTTAGGAAATGGCCGCAGCTATTATGGGCTAAGCTCTAATCCAGAGCCAGGAGATGGTCAGCACTGCTGCTCCTGGAGTTTGGTCAGTCTGAAATATGAAAATGGGATTAGTCCATTTTAAAAATACACACCCACATTACAGGCAACAGTCTGAGTTACACAGAAGAAGCGACTGCAGCATTTTCTTTAATATCAGGATAGTTTCTGATGGTTTCAGTGAGGTTTATCTACATGACACAATCTTACCAACCAAGGCCAGAGTCGATCAGACGCTCCTGTGTCCCTGCAAGCTAAACATCATGATTGTCTCCAGTGGCTTGGGTGTGAGAGGTTGAGCGTTTCACAAACATCAGTATCCAGCTGGAAAGAGTTGCATCAAATGCATCGCTAAGAACATTGTCAACATTGGTTGGTCGGTGAGTCTTCTCTTCAGAGGCTGCTGGTTCTCGGCACAGGGGACCAGCTGGGCGTCAGTACCTCAGATATCTGCACTTTAAAAAAGCTGAACTATTCCTTCAAAGCTTGTTACATGAGTGGCTTTTTCTGGCCTCTGGTTTCCTGATGGAGAGTGAAGGGTGCCCCCTCAAAAACGCAGTAAACCAGTCACAGCTGGCTCGCTGCCGACTCATACGTCTTGATTTAATATACCACTGCAAACTGAAAGGTAAGCTCTCTGACCTGAACAAGTGATGCCTGACCAGGGAAAATACTCTTACAGCTCCGTTTGCAAACCTGTGGAAATATGTGTCTGCACAACTACACACAAACTGCTCCTCATACCTTAAGTCTCATCCCGGCTGATCATGTATTTATTTAGTGCTTTTCTAGTTTTCATCACGACTCAGAGCTGCTTTAAACGACACTTTTTTCATTCACGTGCAGCACACATGTCTTTCAGACCCCTTCACATGATGTTGGCACAGCTGTCAGCTGTCATAAGTGTCTTGCCCAAGGACATATCGGCATGTAGGAGAGCCGGGAATTGAACCCACAACATTGAATTTAAAAGAGAACTCGCTCTACCACTGACCCACCATCATTCCAGTAAGACCTGAAGTCCTTCACTCCTCGTACTGTTTTTGCTATGTTCATCAACTTCATGCAGTCAAATTAAACATGCAGTACAAGGAAGTACATGTACACAAAGACAGTACATGTACACAAAGACAGTACATGTACACAAAGACAGTACATGTACACAAAGACGCTGATAAAATACATGAATACAAATACATAATGCACAAGTCAAAAGAGGCTATAATAATTTATTTGGGGAGGGAATTGTAATGATTTGAAATAATAAGCTGGACTTTTACTTTTCGTGTGGAATGTTCTTCTCTGGTCTCTTACTGTTTGTTCCGCCCCTGCAGCTGATGCTGTTGTTGTTAACAATAACAGAAACCAAAGCAAATCTTTAATAAGTGTGCAATCAGCAGGAGTTCAGCAGCAGAGCTGGTCGCCTGAGGAGAGAGGAGGCCTGAGACATGATGAAGAAATGTGTTAAACGATCACTTTCTCTCTTTCACACACACACACACACACACAGGAGTGTGTGAGTTTATATTATGCACAAAGACACTAGAAAGTGAACTGTGATGCTATGTTACAGCTAACTGTAACTGCAACACGGCTGTACTGTGATACACACAAACAGTCACACCCACTTTCATCTTCCTCGTTGATTAACTATGTTCTGACATAACTGAACAGGGTTTACCGGGCCCGGGACCAGGGGCCCGACTTTTGCTAGTCCCTCTTGTTTTTGTTTGTGTGGTCATACTGAACTTGAATTGAAAGATAACAAAATACAACAGAGAGTCTCTGAGATTCCTTAAACGACAACCTAAATATTCTCTATGTTTTTTTTGTGGGCTTTGTGTGTGAGTGCAGGGGTGAGGGGATTGCTAGTCTCTGCCCAGGGGCCCACGGGCTCTTAATCTGTCCCAGATGACATGTCTGTGCAGGTTCGTTCTGTGCATTCAGTTCAGTTGATCACGTGACACTGCTCATCCAATAGGCTTCCTCACTTTAGGGTTAATAAAGTCAAAATCAATGAGCCGATGCTTTCGTTGATGTATCTGAAGATACTGCGACACTCAAGTGTGTCTCTGCCTCTAATCTTGTTCAAGTGTTTGGATTTCAGTGTGCAGTGTGCAACACTCTATCAAAATAAAGTCATCCTACCAAAATAAGAGTCCATCATTGATTTTATACAAATCAACGTGATAATATGTGAATACATATTCATACACAATTTTTCTTGACCATTTGCACAACAACATAAATGCACTTTTTTTTCATTTAAAGCTGTTTTGGTTGAAATGGTTTGAATGTAATGGACACGTTTACATTTCAAGTGAAAACAGGGAGAAGCACAACTCTCACACAAACACAAACTACATCATGAACTGAAACTCAGAAATAGAAAGTGAGTATGTCATCAGTCAGAGTTCATGGTCAATAAGAGTCTTTGTAAACAGTTTTCAGAGTTACTGAACCTTAACCCAACCACTGCCTCCACGTCTTATTTTCATTATCCTGTTGTTACATAACAATAGAGAATTATATGCAGTTTGTTCTGTAAGTAGAAGAAAGCAGTGGACGCCTCTGATCCCTCAGTATGAATAAATGCCATGTGTACATACATATGTGCTGCCTTCAATGCTTTTCGGAATGTTGCGCGCACATATAAGAATGTATTTAATAAATGTGCATACCCACACACACACACACACACACACACACACGCAGATTTGAAGCTCAGAACTTTCCTCAACTGATGTTCAGGATGCTCGGGAGCTTCCTGAGGCTGAAACAATACACGAATAAAAGTAGTCAAACGTAAACGTAAACCCTGAAAAATGAATTCATTCACTTATTGAAGCCTTTTCAGCAACGTGTAGTTACAAGGTTGAATCATTAGCTCCATGCTTATTCTCTGGGATCGTTCGAGGCACACACAGAGGGCGAGGAACTCTGTGTTCCTGTCCTCAGTAAATATAAAATGTGGGATGAATTTCTACATGGTTTTTATGAGCCTGTGGTGTTTTTCACCCAGGCTGGAAAAAAGGAATGAAGACAGGATGGAGGAGAGGAAGAAATGAACACAAAAAGCAGGTCTGGTACAAAAATATGCCTTTGAAGCATAAAAATAGTCCAAAGTGAGGAACAGAATTAGTGTTTGTCAGTCTGCTCACCAGCTTTGATAATGCAACACTTATAGCTTCTCGCTATTATAAGACGAGACAAGACAATATAAGATAAGATAAGATCAGATAACTCATTTAGATTAAGTGTGTGAGCTCACCTCCAGTGATGTCACAGCAGGTGTTTTCCATTAACTTAACACCTGCTGTGACATCACTGATTGACATGTTGCCAGACATACAGCCTGCTGGGTTTCCTGTTCACAGCAGCAGCAGCAGCAGCAGCAGCAGCGTTGTGCCCCTTGTGATTCAGCTGTGATCAAAGTGAAGCTCCCATGTGGGACCTGAGGGACCTTATTAGAGGGGAGAGGATCAGAGATGTAGGCGTTTGGTTTTAACCTTTACTTCCTTAGCTGCATTGTTCATTCACTGTGTCTTTTGCTGAAGTGTAAAAGGTGACACTTGGGTGTTGAGATGTTTGCCTCAGTACTTCTCGATGATCAGTCACAGAAAACTCGAGCTGCACTTTTGAACTTTTGTCTATTTTCACCACCAAAGTAAAAGTAAAGAGTTCTGTCTGAAATCCAAACAAACATCTTATCATGTGTAGTAGCTTTTCCACCAGGTTGCAATAGTTTCTTCAACAAAAATAGAAAGAATTGCACACAGTGGCACGTCCTAATGGACAAAAAGGCAAAATAGAAATAAAAGAGGAAAGTGATGCAGTGCTCTATATGATGCCCTTCATACTGAAGTTCCCTGCATGACAGTGTCCCAAAAGGTGCCGGCACTCTGCAGAAGCAGCATTGTGGACTAGCAGAGCCGGGCATCAAACCCTCAACCTTCCACTTGACGACTGACTGACTCTGTCAGCTGTGAGGGTCTGTCTGTCTGTCTGTTAATAACATAACTCTGCCTCAGAGTCGGCAGATGACACACTCAGATCACCAGAGATTTCACCATCAGAGATATTCAGTTCATTCATGAGTGAATCCAGAAGTTCACTGAAAAAAAACACAGTGAACTGGTCCTGCACTAGTTTCAGATTATAAATGAAACAAAATCATGTTAAAAATAATTATGCAGAATGCTAATTAAAAACATTATCAGGCAGAGGAGAAAGGAAAGATGGGAGGAACCTACACTTCTCTCGGTTTTACTTTCAGAGACAGCAGGGTGGCGTCTGCAATGGCTAACGTCTTTGCAAGAGTTGCCAGTGTTATAAAAGTGATGTAGGATTGTTGAGTATTACACAGGACATCCTGTATTTAAGCTAAAAAACAAATACTTTTATTCTGTCTTAGTGAAAACTCAAAGTGCTTTGCGTCACAGTCGACATTCACACGTTTACCCAACATTCACGTCGCTCCTCTACATCTTGCCCATCACTCACATTCATACACCATCAGGGGCAATTTTGGGTTCTCGCCCAGAGACACTTCCACATGTGACTGAATGAACTTCATCACACAGTCACATGACTCTGGGCCGACCAACAGTTTACTTGACATTTGCGATGTTTATGTTTTTAAGGCCCCACTTTTGCGGTGCAGCCAAAAAACAGAGACTCATTCAAAGGCTCAAATTAGCGCAGGAAGAGGAAGCTGGAGCACATGTGAGTAGACCTCAATTCAATCTGGTGTCAGATGAAATGCGACTCAATCACAGAGTTCTGGCTCATTTATTGGCATCCTGTTAAAGTACAGAGGCCATGTTACAGCCCTGTAGGCAGCTTCACCTATGTTTGTGTGGTTTGTCTCTAACTCAGTGGTGTTCCTGAGAACATGTGGTTCACATGTGGCCTCCAGGTGCACTTCATTCTGACCCCCTTCACACACACACACACACACACACACACACACACACACACTTAAATATGAGGATACAAAACGGACCAGGGACAGGATGATATACAAGTTTAATAAGGTGACCGTGGTGACTTGTTATTATCGTATAAATGGGTCTAATTGTTAATATTTCACATGAGTGACTTAAAAACTCTGCCTATTTCTCACACATACAGTCCTAGTGATTTATTATGAAGTGCCACAAGAGGGAGCATGTTCCAGTGGGCTTCTGCATGATGATCGGAGGAACTGCCTGAAAGGCAGAACCACAGCGTTGTGGAGACCTCATAAAAACACTCTTATCCTTCGTTGTTCTCGTTGTTCATTTGCAGAATTGAAGTAAGAAATGTATAAACGACTGGGCCTGAAATGAGCTTCCTCTTGTTCAAAGACCAACAACCTCCACTGTATGTATCTTATCTGCAATGCAACAAAGTAGAGTGATGTGATTTTAGTTCAAGTCAGTTTGCAACGTGAACAGAAAAACAACAGCCAAATTCAACAAAAGCCAAAAACAACATGACCAAAAGCTGAGCAGAGCTCACAGACAGCGATGCTTCAGTGAAACATAAGTGAACAACCTGAGGATATGAAACCAAGTCAATTTAAACCTGGTTTTATGCATCATGAAACTGTAATTCTGTTATCTGACATCGTGCTCAGCTGAGGAAGAGCTGAATTTAGACCATGAACTCTTTCAGAAGATATTTACTGACATAAAAAATAAAGTGAGAATTGGAAACAGAGTCACCCCCTGGTGGCTAACTGCTACATGCATGCAACTTACATTGAAGAAGCTAACACTTGTTTTTGTTTTTGCAAAATCAAATCACAAAGAGGTAAATCTTTTCTTAACCAAGTTTACCTTTAAGGTAAAGAAATATTTATTGGTGAAGTCGTATGTAGCAACTGAATATCTCTCACCTCAGCTTTTCCTTCCAAGAGTGTCCATGAACCTATGCAGCCTTCAGTTAGCATCAAAACTCAAAAGGTGTTTAGTTTGTCCACCATGGTCCAAAACAGTGGCTTCCATAGATTCTGGGGTCATGAAATACAAAAGAATGAATAACATTTCACCTAAATTTGACACACTACGCATTTAAGTAAATGTATTATTGGTTAATTGCTTAAAATAGAGGTAGAGAGAAGAAGAGAGAGGAGTAGGGGAAATTTGGTCTAAATGTTCACACCTGTGTCTGACGATGTCACAGCTGTGTGTGTGTGTGACCTCAGAGTTAATTTACTCCCTCTCTTTACTTCATACATGATATCATGCTAGAATTACCGTCACAAATTTACCTGTCTGTCACATTGTTTTCCTTTCTCTACGTGCGTGTCCTCGTGTGGTTTCACCCAGTGCTGCCTGTTAGAGCGGCGGTCACACATTCTGGAGGAAGGAAGCAATCTGTTATTGTTAAGTCGCTCTTGTCGCATAACCCAATATACAACAGCTCCCACTTAGGAAAACACAAATCCACCCGTCCCTCGCTCTTATTAGCTTCAGCCGTTCAGCAAAGTTCAATGAAAACAGGAAAACTATGTAGAGGTTGGAGAGTAGAAAGTTCCTGACATCATTCTTGTGGATTGGACTATTGTCCTGCTCAGATTTAAGAGACGGGTTTATGTGTTGAACTTGTATTTGTCACCACTTTTCTGACCTTTTCTGGCACAAGCACTGAGCGTGTCAGCACCAGTAGTCCTCATGGAGACCAAAACATGGTTCCAATGAGGCAGAATCTAAAGAACTAGTTACGTTTAGCTAAGATTTGTAGTTGTGGTTAGGTTAGGCCGTAACTGTCCATTTGAATGGAATTCAATGCAGTGTCCTAGAAGAGCAGCTGCACAAACCTGTGTCTTTTAGCAGTTAAAGCCAGTGTTTGCTGTCTGTCTTCACAAGCAGACACAAACGTTTTGTCTTCACACACCTGTAAAGACGTGTGTGTTTTTGTTGCAGACCATGTTTTATCTGCATGCGTGTTTGCATATCTGTGTTTCTTTAAAGAGAAGCAGTTACACCCGGTTTGCTGTCTCACATCACATATTAAGTAGGACAGAGGCAGCAGTTAACCCCCAGGGAGCGACTCTGCAGGTTGCAAAATGAGCCGTTTCATAGATATTATTGATATGCTTTTGACTTGTTATGAAGATTTTTGTTAGATCCATATGTTTTTTATTGAATGTGCATATCATTGTTCTATTTTCTTAATGTTACAGTTAAATGCTAAAAACTGTCATTTTCTTGAGTAGCTTCAGGCAAGGGGAACCAATGACCTGTAGTTGTGTGCTGTGTTGTTTTTGTCATCACACACCTGTTGTTGTTGTAGACCACATTTTATCTGCACTCATGTTTGTATTTCTGTGTCGTTCTTAAACCCAGTGTTTGCTGTCTGGGAAGTAGGACGGAGATAGCAGGTAGCCAGCAGGGGGCGACTTTTTGGTTGCATGAACTCTTTGAAATAGAATTTTATGGGAAATAACGTCAGTAAACGTTTTCCTGAGGAGTTAATGGGTCTCAATCACAAGATTCAACATCTATATATGTTTATTTTGTAAATATGCTCCCATTTAGATGGAATTCTGCACTTGTTTGCATCTGTGTGTGTATGTTTGTGTTTCCTGGTTCAGTCTTCAGCTCCCAGGCCCTTTACTGTGCAAACTGTGGTCCCATGTCAAAGGTCACGGCTGTCCTGTCCGGCATGTTTCCATAGTAATAGGCAATTCCTCCTATACAGAGAGAATGTGACCTGAGGAGGTGAAGCAGTTGCTGCTGAACTCGAATGATGACACATTCATTTATTTGGCAGAGTGGAGTCTTCTGCCCAAAGCCAACAGATTAGGCCGTCACTGTGTTCTTAGCTGTTTCCTGAGCTTCGCATTTGTGTGTTGTAGTTTATGTTTGACTTGTCAGTGAAAGGGTCTGGCTGCTCTCAAGATGGACTCCAGCTCCGACACAGTTTGCAAAGATTGTGCAGCTTCTGGAAGCACTTATTAAACACTGCTGCTGCTGCCAAAGTACATCTGGAGCAGTTTTTTAACGGTCCAATGTGAAGAATTAGTGACATCTAATGGTGAGACTACAGATTGTAACATCCCCCCCTGAACCCCCCCACCCCAAGTGTGTTGGGAAACTGTAGTAGCCTTTGCATACCTGCAAGGATTTTGTTTTTGTTTGAGTGGTAAACTTCTGCTTCAGAATGGGGAAAAACACGCTCAGGCTGGTTTTTGTCGGTTGAGGATATTGTAGAAACATTGCAGCGCAAAATGGTAGCCTACATAAAGCAAGGCCCCTGCCTTTAGTTACCTATTCTAAGGGTACAGAAACCACTTATACAAACAGATTAATGGGTATAAAATTTCTGCCCATTTCTGCCAATAAACTTGGACAATATACAGTACATCTGATACTCTGATTCACTGCTGTTCTGTTCAAATCTCAACCCTCTCTTTTGATCTCATAAATGTCTTGCAGATGTTTTGTTTATTTTATCTCAAAGACTGCAATTGAATCGTTCTATTTTTGATTTTTCTATGCCAGCAAAAAATCTCCTGTCAAATAAATGTTAGACATTGCCATATCTTTCACTTCTTAGCCTTACCGTAATATTTCTGCTTGTTGTTTTAATACTATAACACTCTATCCAAAAATATCCAGGTGAGGCTTGTCATACACGTATCTTTAGTTACATACCTTCTGGTTCATGATTTATGATGTAGATATTTGTGTGCGTGTGTGTTTGCAGAAAATGTGGAGGTCTGACTCAGTCATGTATGTGTCTGTCCTCTTTCTCTCTCCAGCGGCTCTGCCCTCGGCCATTCTGACGCTGATGTTCAGTCCTTACCAGAGAGGAATCTACTGTGATGACAAGAGCATCAAATATCCGTACCGGAGAGACACCATTTCCCATGGGGCCATGGCTGCATCCACCATCACCTGCTCCATCGTCATTGTGAGTCCATGACACCTGAATGGACAGGGAATAAATAAATAAACGGGTATCTGTGGGTTTGAGGACTTCTTAGCAGGTTGTCAGCAGCAGAGCAGTCGATACGAAGGGGTGACTGTGCTTTCAAGCCTTAAACCATGATTTGAGAGCTGTTAAAATATAATAAAATGAAGAGTGACTGCAGTGAAACATGTGCGGCCATCTGCCTCGACAGGTTGGGGTGAAAGGAAAAATGGGGACAGAGGGAGGCAAGTTAAAGAGACATGAGAGAGAGACCAGGTTTTAAAAGTGACCCAGCACTAAACATTTTATATTACATCTTCCGCTCTCACAGATCACCACAGGAGAGGCTTATCTGGTTCACACCAAACGTCTCCATTCCAACTCCAAGTTCAACCAGTACATGTCTGCTCTCTACAAAGTGGTAGGCACCTACCTGTTCGGAGCAGCCGTTAGCCAATCGTTGACTGACCTGGCAAAGTTCACCATAGGTCGCCCCCGTCCAAACTTCATGGCAGTGTGCGCCCCCATCCACTGCGAGGGATATATGCTGCATATCAACTGCACAGGCAGCATCCGGAACGTGACGGAATCTCGGTGAGCTCAAACTCGCACGCGGTCTGCTCACCCCAATAAGTTCTACCTCTGCTTAAGTTTACAATATCTAACAAGTTTTCTGCTTTATCTTGTCATTAGACTTCCTTTTCTGGCTGGAAACTAGTTTGTAAACTGCTCAATCCACTCCACACCAAAGTCAATAGAGAAAATTAGCATTTTTAGCTCATGGGGACACAGAGGGCTGTTGGTCTACTGCTGCCTTTTTAGTAAATGTGTGTCACATGGGTCAATCCAAATGAAGGATTTCTAACTCAAAAGTCCACAAAATAACACATTTAAAGTATGAAGAAGGCAGCAGTGGAATCAACAACTCCTGTGTGCTGTGATGTAGAATCGCTGACTTTCTCCATGGACCTTGGTGCAGGGAGTGACTGGTTTACAAAGCCACACACACCAGCTGTTTCTGATTAATGGGACAATCATGAATGACTTGACAAAACTATTTAAGCCAACATTCAGTCCTAGTGATGTATTTCTCATAGTTATTGCAATAATGACACGTTTAAAGCATGTTTCTTTACAACTATTGGAAGATGAATAGTTCAAATGAATAAAATAGCAAAATTATAGTGAAAAATATGCTTCAAACTTTGATCATGGCAATAATTGTGAAGAAAAATAATCTTTAGGAACCCACTGTATAGTCGCTCCTTAACTATGACCTGGATTAATGAGAATTGCATCTAAAAGTAAAGGATATTGCAATTATTGGCACACTTTATTGATTTTTCATAAATGAAAAATATGCAAATGTTGTATATTAATATTGTTCTGTTTCTCGGCAGGTTATCGTTCTATTCTGGCCACTCTGCCTTTGGGATGTACTGCATGCTCTTTCTGTCGGTGAGTTGTTTTGTTTTTTTGCCTGTGAACTTTGTGTTAACCCGGAAAACACCCATAAAAAGGTGGTCATCACTGACACTGACACACAGTTTTAAAAACATCATTGTTGTAACACACTGGACAATAGTAGGAAGATGACGAGCTCTGTCAGGAGTTTGTCAAACGTTATTATAATATCTTCATCACATTCTGACAATTATGAGATTTAAGTCAGAATTCTGAGATTAAAGAAAAAGTCAGAATTCTGAGGAAAAAGTCAGAATTCTGACTAGAAATAACATGATATTACTGTAATATATTACAAAGTTTAAAGTTACATTCGAAAAGAGATGGTAATATTATAATATTACCAACTTAAGACCATGTTAAAAGTTTTACCACATGTTGTGTTTTGTGCGTGCAGCTCTATGTTCAGGCCCGAATGCAGGGGAAGTGGACGCGGCTGGTCAGACCGACGATCCAGTTCTTCCTGGTGATGTTTGCGCTGTACGTGGGATACACACGCGTGTCCGACAACAAACATCACTGGAGCGACGTCCTGGTCGGGCTGCTGCAGGGAGCGCTAGTCGCTTCCCTCAATGTGAGTGCAACCTTACCTGTGTTTTCTCTACAACATGGTATTGTTTTTTGAATGGTACTTAAGCCACTTTAACACTAAGCAGCAAAACTACAATGAACAGTTGAGTTTAACACTGTTTCAGGGTGTCGTTTAGTGTCAAAGAAATATGAACATGGTTTACTTTTATTGGACCATTAAAGTTGAACACTATTTCACTGTGTTTTTAAACTGGACTTATGTTACACATTTTGCCGACTTGTGTATTTAAATTATCCTTAACATTTCCAACAATTGTTCTTTATTTATTATGCTGTCCTCCTGGACACGAATGTGGTCCGTGAATACAACTAAACATTAGTGAAAAATGATAGTATCAGCTCACTTCACACACGACGTGTGTTTAACATTAAAACAACAAAATATTGCACTAATTCAATGTTTATTTAGCTTTTTTTGTGAAATATCATGATGAATATCTTAATTTGCGGTAACACAATGGAATATTGTATGATCAGTTTAAGCTCAAACCTAAAAAAAAAACAAAAAAAAGTTAAATATACATTGAATTGGTGCAATATTTTGTTGTTTTCATGTTAAACACATGTCGTGTTTGAAGTGACATCAAGATCCATTTACCATATCATGTCACTTTACACACACTCTAACTCTCTGACTTCTGTCTCCTCCTCGTTTAGGTTCGATACGTGTCGGACTTCTTTAAGCAGCGACCGGCCCCCCGCAACCAGCCAGAGGCACCAGAGGTCCGACAACTCGAACGCAAGCCAGGCGTCTCGCAGTATGACCACGTTACCACTGAATACACAAACACTACTTACTAACCTGGGCCTTCGCTCACTTTGGCAGCAGCAGCAGCAGCAGCAGCAGCAGCAGCAGCTTTATCACCAAAGGACCATGTGACCAACATTTTAAATTAGAAAACAAAACACTGCAGTAACCACTAGCTGGACATTCAAACACTTTCTCCCACTTCGGGAACGCTGGGACTTCCCACTGATTTCACAGCGAGGAAATTCCTGAAACCACGTGTGCCTCTCTCAGTTTGGGTGTGTGTGACATGATTTATGGTGTGTTTTTTGTTGTTTGTGTATATGTACTTTGGCAACACGACTTTGTGATGCCATAGTGTGCAATGATGACCCGTGAATATAGGTATTTTTTATTTTAGCCTTAGTTATTTTTTAAATTAAAAGTTGAAATTGTCAATGTAGGAGAGGAACGTTTCAGATTTAGCGAGGGACATTTTATAGATTTATGCTGCATGCATGGTAATGAAATAGAGCAAAAAGACTTTCAAGGAAATATGTGGAGACTGAATGTTTAAGATTTTTGTTATTTTACTTACACTGGAGCTTTAAATATAGTGTATATACATGGACACATGTGGCTGTCCCTCACACTTTTGTCTACATTTGAATGTTGTCAAACATGTTCATAGGTTTTATAGGTTTATATATGGACTGGTCCAACCATCATATTAATACAAAATGTATAGTAAACTATAGCAACATTTTTTTTTATATATCTTGTTTATAACTAGTCTAATGAATTATGTAGCTTTTTAAGAATGTATTGCCACGATGTTATGGTGATGTTACAGTAAAACTTTAAGCTGGTAACTGTTATGGACAGTGTTTTTCTTCAGACACGGATCAAACACAACCTCCATAACCACATAGGTTATCAAGAAGGGGGGGTGGTTTTGTGTCGCTTCTCCTTAAATATCAGCCAGATCTTTTATCTGCAGGTTTCCCCCAAACAGAAAAACTGAAAAATACAAATGATGGCGAGTGTGAGAGAAGGGTTTTCTTTTGTTTGCGAATGTGTTTTGTCACCTGCATTGGTGAAAACAATGCACAACACACTGACGCGTTAGTTCATGTCTGGACCTGCTGTTTGACAGTTGAGGGATTCCTTACAGCAAGCGGAATGAAGCCACGTCAAGTTGGTGTACGCCAAGACCTGCTTCCAAAGGGACAGCTTATCTAAGTCGATATCAGCTCTATTGGCAATGCAGATAGTTTTGGTTTAATGTGCTCCACCTCTTGAGAGATCAGCTTTCTCCTCAAATAGGTAAGTTAAAGAAAGGTAAAGGTAAAGAAAATCACTGAGCCACGATGGACTGGGTTTGTTGTTTTTTTTCCACAGAAAGTGTCCATTTACTCCTCATCAGAAAGTTCAATAAATGAGCCATTTTGATATTTGTTAAAAATGGCATTACACTGTATCAGTACCAGAGGTTTTCATGTACTGAAGATTTCTGGGCAGGTCTCTTTTGTTACACATTGTAGTTTTTGAGTCGATCAGACAACGTCCTGTTTCTAGAACAAACGGACGTGTCTTTGATGTTGTAGGACAAGTTTGTTCATTTATGGAACGTGAAAAATCGCCAAGATGGACACCAAATTTCAAAATGGCAGCTTTCCTGTCGAGTTGAGGTCATGGTCCCGATGTAGTTTTTTGTTCGTCTTGGGTTGTGGTACATGTTTCTACAAACTTAGTTCAACTCCTTTGTCCTACTGGGTTTCACCTTTGAGGGCGCTACTGAGCCCATTTTGCACCACCATGTATTCACCTTATTTTGTAAAAACAAACAATTAGCCAGTTCTGATTTGCGTGCCCATTTTCATCCATTTCCCCCACGACCCTCTTGTGGAGGATGAAATTATTAATTTGGTTGCTATTTGAAATGAGAGGAAATAAAAATAATGCATTCCCATCAAGAATGCCGAGTTTTGAGAAGTTGGACAGAGTGTCAGCAGACCTATGGCCTGACGAGTGTAAGTTTACATTCTCCCATCTTTATATAATTATTTTTATTGTTTAGTACGGAAGCATATTGCATTCACCTAAAATCATTTTTAAAAAGGCTGTTTTTCCAGATCCAGAAAGTAGCAATAATTGTACAGTTTTCTTTTTGTTCATAAAAACGAGCCAAGTGAACTTCAAACTGATGTATTTCACAAATTTCACAAATTCAATCCAATTTAAACATTTGGAGTACTTTTTGCTCAGGTTTTTTTATATAGTTGGTGAAAATTTTATTTTTTTGTCATCAGATTGTCTAGGTTGTGCTGAGAAAAAGGATATAAGTTTAAACATGGTAATGGAAGAAAGCAGCTGAAATGCTCTGTGTTCTAAGGGTTAAATTGGCACTGTTTCCTTCAGAAAGAACTGATTTATTAGCTGAAAATACTAATTACTGACCTCCAATATCTCGTGGTCGTCTGGTTCACTTTGTTTCCACTAAATGCGACGTGACAACCTCTCCGTGATCTTGTGTCCAGAGTAACAAGGTCACTGAAAAATGGAGATGTCATCAGTTTCTAATTTAACGACTCCATGCGGTCAACACCTCAAACAAAAAATGTTATACTGTTTATGGCGTTTGTTGCGACAAAGTCTTTTGAAATTGTGGTGATACAATGATTTGGAGCAGCCTCAAATGTTGCTTTTTCCTTTATTGCAACAAGCTGTAAACGCAACAGTGACGTACACGAGTAAACTCATTTGTCCCCTTAATGAATATCAGGCCAAAAAATCACTTTGTTTACCACGTGTGTGCCTTTTTTTTGCAGAGTGTTTTTTTTTCTTCCTGGAAACTAGGAGAGGAGAGAAACAAAGCAAAACAAAACTTTTAAAAGTTCATGGTAATGTGGTGACTCATCCCGAGCACTGTTAATAATCTGATGGGAATTCTTTATTGTTTTTGTAATGTCATCGTAACACATGATCAGAAATGAGAAAAAAAACACTCTTCCAAACAAAAACAAATGGGAGAACTGAACCTCACCATCCGTCCACCCACTTTCTACCACTTTCTCCTCCACAGGAGTGTCGTGGGGGGTGCTGTGCCACTCTAAGCTGACATAGGGCGACAGGCAGGGTCACACCATAGACCAAGGGTCTCCAAACTTTTTTCTTCTGAGAGCTACTTTTGGTTTTCTTAAACATTTATACTCATCGCTTATTTCAACTGTTGCATGATCATTGACAAAATATAGGTGTCCAACTCACATTTTATAGTATCTAATTCACCTCCCTGTGCATTTTGTATTTCGGTTTCTTTCTAGTACATCTAACACACAATTGAATTCAAATATTAATGCTATCAAAACAGAACAATGCATTCACAAATACTTATTTGTAAATTGTTATTTACTTTTCATTTTGTATTATCTGCCCACATGTCACTTCATAAGAGTACCCACATGTACAGCTGTACGTATATATGATGTATACTGGGTATTTTCCATTTAGTGAGATGACTGGCAATGTCCATCTAACAGCTTGAACTTTGACTTCACACACACTCATCAAGCTGACAACAGCGCAACTGTTTGACAACTAATTGGCAAATAATAATTTAGTGTCAGAAGGGGCAGAACACCTGAGTTTGATCCTTTAAACATGCAAGCTTCTCTTGTTTGTTCGTGTTTTTTTGCCCTTTCAGATAAAAGTCTGTAATACCTGTCTGAATCCAGGCTTGTTCGGTGTCCGGCGTCTGCCATGTTTTATTTCCCTTGCCTCCTTTCACTGGTCTGAGGGTAAACAGTTCTTCTCATACCAGCTCCTGGAGAGACAACAAGTGGAATTCCTCCCTCTGTTTTTCGTTTGCTGCTTTATGGCGACGTTCGGCTGGTCGGCCAAAGCTTTTCTTCTATGAAACGGCTTATTTTGCAGCGAGAGAAAGGTGTCTGGTGGTTCCTTTTCCATGACGAAACCGGCAATTAAGCGCTGGTAAAGCTAGCACAACGTACATAGAAGCGAGCAGAGGCATTTCCGTTTCCGCCGGCATCAGGCCCAAACTTGTGCGCCCGAAAACCGGAAATGTCGCTGCAAACGAGTGATATAAGTTAACGTTTTAAAACTACATTTGAATACAGATAACACATGGTAGTCAAGGATTTATTTAAATTCCCCACGTTTTTATAAACTATTTTAGATAATTCCTATCTTCTTTTCACGTGAGAATGGTGTCCGAATCATATATTATAAATCACGGATTCTTCACACACAAAGACAAATGAGCACTCTCAATCACATCTTTTATTTGTAAGGCACCAGAGAAGCTTCCTTACTGCTAAAAGGTTGATTCATTCTCATTAGAATACACAGTTGCTTGTTTACATTTTTTTTTTTGCCCCCACCCCCCCAAAATTGTTTTCTTCTTAAATTGAGATCGTGTTCATAAACACATTAAACTGGTTTCTGTTTGCACCAAAAACAAAAGAAAAAAGAAAAGGAATAAAACATTTACAAACCTAGAAAAACAATCATAAGTGTTACTGCCTACTGAGAGAATGGGAGAGGAAAAAAGAGGAAAATAACAACATGGTATACAACATTGTGCCTCACTTACTGTAGGCTCGTAATGCACACATACAACACTTAAAGTCTTCCATGATACACACACGTTAAAAAGCAGCTTTGAAACATACAAAAATGCTTTAAAAAATATGTATATTGATATATTCATATGTATACAAATTGGCCCTTCACAGCAAAAACAAACACACATACCATTCATATGTTTGAGTTTTGCCCTAAGGAGGTTGTTTTTTTGTTTTCTTTTTTTTTGTTTTTGTTTTCTAACAGAGAGCGACGTTGGTATATCGAGTGCAACTGATCTGTTCTCACACCCGAGTACGTCAACGTGAGATCTCCGGGGTGGGGTGGGGGAAGAGGGGAAACCTGACTACAAGCTCCCCCGACACTAGCACAGACGGCAAAGAGGAAAACAGGAGAAAGAGCACCGAGCCAAAACATAAGTGCTTTTCAAAATAAGATAAACACACACTCACAGAGAGAGAGAGAAAGGTTTTCAAGCGTCTTGGACATTAAGAGGTGGTGATGGTGCAGCTATCTCACATACGGGGAATTATGTCAAACACCCGCAGTGAAACGCAGTCACTAATCAAAGCTGTGATGATGACGATGATGATGTGAAGACAAGACTTTAAGGAGGATTTCAGGCTTGTGAGTTAACCAGCAACGGGAGAGCACTGCTGCCCTCTGCTGTCCTATTCTCAGACTTCAACTGTGTCCCAACTTCATACTCCAGAACACCAAGAATGACGACTTTTTTCTGAATCAACAAAAAACAGGAAATCTGAAGTCTAGTGAGCAGTTTCATACTCACTGAATGTAAATGAAATTGTGATTTTTAGAAAAAACACTTGATTTTCTCACTTCCTTACTTACTGCTTTTACTTCCTCGTCTATTTACTTTGTGCTTGGCTTCGAGACGAGAGCGTCTATCAGCAGTACGATCACAAATCAACTCCATTGTGAACAAACTCAAACCCTGCTCAGAATAACAGTCGAGTATGTTGTTAAAATGTTTGTATAGTCGGTGCCAACAATAGGTGCAAAACAGATAATGATTATTACCGTCTTATCTTTTTTTTTATATCAGAGTGGAGTCGCCAAATAACATCTGCAGAATTGTTTTTCCACCCTATAATGTGTATAATATATTTTACATGACAGAGTGACTGTGATCCATTTATCATCAGAAAGTACAGTACATCTCTTGGAAATGTAAAAATAATATTAAGCATCAGAGAAACAGCAGTTAAGTCTAATTTATCAGGTTCTGGTCTCTTTAAAACCGTAAACTCCTGCCCACACATGGAAAAATGCGCTAAATTATTATAACAAAATCAATGTGGGTACTGGGTACATAATCAAACTTATATTTTATGTACAACAAAAGAGATTTTCAGGAACAAATTGCGACCAAACTAAATTTGGCAACATATCAGCAACGAGACGCTTCACTGCCATAGTAAAGGGATAGTTCATGTTCCTTAGAACTGGTTCATATTTTTGTATGACGTTGGGACACAGCTTTGATTGAAAATGCTCTGAAAATAATACATTTTGCTCACCGGCACAAACTCTTGCTTGTGATAACTTTGTTTTTTCTTCTGAGATAACATGTGTTTGCACAGAGCTCAAACCACTCAGGGACACATTCTTCATCAAAAACAATGGGAAAGTTAGAAAAATAATAAGAGAATAGTAAGATCAACCCCCCACTTGAAGTCACACATGATAGAAAAAAACAGGTGCTTGATATAATCTCAGTATAATCTGAAGTGCTCTGCTAATTTTACAGAAGTACGGTACTCGTGCATTGGTTAGCGACGCCTGGTTCTGAAGTTTTGATCCCGTTTGTTTTGCTTTGAAAGGTGAACAAAGGGCTAACGCAGGGTGAGAGGAAATTGTCTCATTAAACATTTTCTTATTTCCAATCACACTCACTCGTGCACAAGACAATTATAGACTAAGTAGAGCCCATCTTTAACTTCACAAAAACATGTCAAAATAAAATCCTGGGGTTAGTTTGTGTGTTTTTTTTTTTTAAAGAATGTAGATAGTTGTCATTTAAAGACCAGTCATGGTCCGTTACATGAAGCGGGTGTCCCCAAAAAGTTGATTATACCGTCTCACCATTTGTAGGAAAATCTCATTAATTGTGGGACTGAGGTACACAGCTAATGCGATAAATGGATTCAGTGGTTGTTATAAAAAAATAAATGGTTTGGATTTCGAGGGGTTTGAATGCACACGAGTGAGAGTGAGCGTGAAATGTCCCTTTCAAAAATATCTCATTTAACATCCGGCAAAGATTTTCAATTTGGCTCCGACGCACAATATCACAGTCCAAACAGGAAATGGGTGATACTGAAGCTGTGGTGCGTCGCGTGGGGAGGGAAAAGTAAAGAGTGGCGAGGGAGCAGAGGTGTCTGTGACTGACAGACGGACCAGTGAGAAACAATCAGAGGGACTTGAAACAAAAACAAAAAACACGGAATACAGATCTGATAACAACAAAAAAAAAAAACCCTGTGAGAGGCAGATCCATGTATGGGAGACTGACTGACTACTCAGCTCTCTCCCCACTTGGAAAAACATTTTATCATATACACTGTTAAAACAGTAAAGCAGTAAATGACGTCGTATCATATACACTGTTGAAACAGTAAAGCAGTACATGACGTCGTATCATATACACTGTTAAAACAGTAAAGCAGTACATGACGTCGTAGCATATACACTGCTAAAACAGTAAAGCAGTACATGACGTCGTATCATATACACTGTTAAAACAGTAAAGCAGTACATTACAAGGAGACACACGTGGATTCTGGACGGAGCACATGTTTAACATGAATCGCTCTTACATTCCACAGCATTTGGTCACAGACGTTCACACAACCACACAAAACAGAAACTAATACATGGAAATGTGAATAATAATCCCTTTGTAAAACTGCCTCAGTCTATTTTTGACTATTAAATGACTATTAGACATAAGTCGGGGAACCTTTTAGCATAGTGTAAATCTCACTCACACTCTCTCTCTCTCTCCCACACACACACGCACACACACGCACACGCACACACACGCTTGTTACTGCAGTGATATCGATCCAGACACATTGTCAAGGCTACAGCTGAATTGCATTGTGATGCTCTATGTGTGTGTGTGTGTGTGTGTGTGTCCCTCCCCATAAAAGACTCCACTTGTAACCGATAGTATGAAACCGTGTCGAGAGTGCAGCACGCGTGTCATGTGACAGAAGAGTAAACGTGTCATCAGTAAATGACTGTATGAATGTAAACACAGAATCAGACGAGCGTCACGGTTGTGATCAGGTGTTTGGAATAACGTGTTTTCATGCTGGATGGATTGTCTTGTCGCCATCAATACAAAGTTTCATAAATCAATCAAAACTCAAATGTGTGACTTGTTTCCATTTCCTGCTCACACTGCACTGATGTGGTTCATGGATTTTTATTGGCAGAGCGGCTCTTCCTCAAACTATCGATGAATACAGAGTCACCGTCTCACACACAGCTGCATCTAATGATTATTTTGACAGTCAACTAATCAGCCAATCGTTTTTTCCAATTGCTCATGATCAGTTCTGTTTATTCGGAATGAACACGAGCAGCAATTTGAAGAAGAACAAAAGAAGGGGTGAACAGCTGCTCCTGTAACTGTCTGCACTTTAGCACACAGCTCAGTCAAATACTTGTTGACTGTAATTGTGTTGTTCAGTGTTAATAGACTGATCACACGTCCGGTTACTTTACAACAGAATAGTTCTCTAATGTGGAGAGGACGACTCCACATCCAGACTGAAGTGATGTAAAACATCAGGGTTTGCTTTTCCTCGTTAGCTGTATGTAGCTTTAGCGTTACGGCTCCAGTATTTCTCAAACTTATTCAGACCAACGACCACTTACCCATAAAAACACTCAGGGACCACCTAACTCAAATTAGCCAACTTCAACAGTTCACAGAGTACAACCTCCTAAAATGAACGTTGATAACAAGGCAGGCAGTTTGAGAAACACTGACCTTTACGTTTTAAAACATGATACTTGCTTGTCACCTCGCGGACCACTAGGGGTCGCTCACGGACCACCAGTGGTCCAGGGACCACACTTTGAGAAAGGTTGCTGTAGTGCATTATAGTTATCGAGCATGTTGATGAAAATTCCACCTCGAGGAAATTTAACAAATCAAAGTAGTTGCTTACGTGTGATTAATTGTTACACAACACATACACAACAGTCAAAGAGAATGTAGTAGGACGTATGAATGAAAATGCACAAGAGTTATAAAACACACACAGAAATGATCGAAAGTTCAAATGTTGTTTTGAACAGTTTATGAAATAAACTTGATGATATTTCCTGGGATTAAAGCTGTGATTAAAGGTGGAACTGCAGAATGTATTTTAGGCTGCAGCATTCTTGGGAATTGCTGCTCTTGATAATAGTGGAATAACAGAGTTTGTTGACACAACACTGCCTCCTCCTGGTTGTGATGTGTAATAACACAACTTTCACTTTGACTCACATCAAAGCTCAGTATTTTCTTTTTTACAAAGGTCAAATAAATGTTTCAGAACAAAGGGATTTGATTCTCTGCTTTGAGAAGTTCACCTTTTTAATAATAGTGGACGGTAACGTTCAACTCATACCTCACACACATTTGTAATTCATATCTCATGTGTCGGTAATCCATTGATGAAATTATAATTATTATTATAATAAATATTATTATTATTACAAGAAAAAAAGCTTTTAAGATCCTTAAAACACACACACACACACACACAGATTTACTGCATGACAAATGATTGTCTTATTTCAGTGTCATACGTTTTATCTGAAATCTGGTTTTGTTATTTAATGAATGAATGAATGAATGAATGAATGAATGCATTTCTCTTGATTGTGGATACTTTGACCTGGACTCATTGTCATTGACAGTTTTGTCTCTTTGTCAGGTCTGGTCTGGTCAGGCTTTGTGTCCTGGTCTCAGACCTGGTGTCCTCATCAACCCTGAAAGATTGCAACAGCTAGTATTTAAATGATGTCCTGAATGCACATCATGTGACCATTTATGATGATCTCACTTCATCCGCACTGTATGCATTTGTGTTTGCCAAGGTGTTTTTAAGCAGACGGACTGTACAGAGACATCAGTGTCAGAGTCTGTGGGTAGAGAGAAGATCAAAGAACTATGTCCACAGCTGATTTCATGACTACTTTGATATGATGTAATATTTTTGGCATCATCCCTGATAAATAAACTATTGAAACAATCACTAAACATAAGACAACCAAACTTCAAAACACTTCTATCTAATCAATGAGGTCCATGTGTGTTCCATCTTCCATAAAGAAGAAATAAACAGAACATGACTTTTCTTTACATCTTTACAGTCTGTGCATCGTGAAGCATGTGATATATATATATATATATGTACAGTATGTGTATATATATGTATACACATACTGTACATATAGGATATTAGTATTGTATTGTGTGTGTGCGTGAGAATGTTGCTGAATTTAATGTCCCTTTACTTTAAGAGATAGAATAACACGCTGTAAAGAGGTGCCATAAACATGGATCAATATTTAAGAATTATATTCATTACATTATTATATTAAACATTCATTTCATTGTAAAGGGGTTTTAGATTGGGAATATGCTTTGCACTTGACAGAAGGTAATAAATACGTCGATAAATCATATATCAGTACGATATGATCATGATCTATCATGATATGATATCATGATAATATCATGATATCATATCATGAAGCCTGTGGTAAATCCCATTTCTGCATCTTTTTATACTTTTTCGTCTTCTTCTCCTCTCCTCCTTTGTTTTTGCTGATCGTGTTAAGGCTCTCGATGACCAGAGATTAAATAATTAATAAAATCAAACACACACTCGTACACAATATTAACAAGGTGCATTAAAAATAGCTGTGTCCTTTCCTCGCCTTATTTCCCGTCTCCTGACATTTTGAAGCGAGTCCTCTTCTAAAAGGGATCTGGGATTTTTCATTACTCCATTATTAGCTGCAGGGATTACAGTGTAAATTATATCGACAGCTCTTACTCCCACTGAGCTGAGGACTGACAAGCCTGGGTATTTAGATAATCCTACCCAGGAAGCCCCATGCCCAATATGAGCAGAGGGCGGCCCTGTGGGAACAGGCATCGCTTCATGATTCACTTTATTGCACCTAATCTTTAGGAAAATGCCTGAGGACACACAGACACATGGGCTGGCAGAGCGGGAGGATGGGAGTCATACTCACTGATTCTTGGTCAGTTTTCCTGGACACCAGAGCCTCGTTTTTGGCTTCGAACTCGGCCTGGAGGTTGTCTCGACGTCTCATCACACCCTAGGACAGAGGAGTACATTTTATTCTATTAAACGGTTTATTCATATTTAATTCAATAAATAAAAAGATTCTTAGCACCTCCCCACGACCGATGTATGAGTCTTGTTTTTCATAAACAGCTGTTTATGAAACCACGTATTCTGATGGTGGAAGAGGGACGGAATTTTACAGCTCATTATTATTATTATTATTATTGTTATTATTGTTGATATTTTTTAGCCTGTATTCAGTCAATGCACCTTTCACATCACCCACTGAATTCAGTGATCTTGCTGCTTTCATTCTTTTTTAGATCAAGGTCAAGGTTCAAAATTTCACGGACCAGTTCACATCTCCTCACAATCAGAATCAGAAAGAGTGCAGTTGACATTTAAATAATTCAATTGTGTGTTAACAGTCAAACCTTCAACACATGGTCTCAGTGTCTGACAGACATTCTAAAATCTGACTCTACTAGCCATGGTTATGTTCGTGTAACCCCCAAAACGACTCTGTAGAACATGTACGAGGCCTGAAGGTGGCGCTGTAACGTGACACCGAAAACAGAGAAGAAGACGTTATACACATTACAGATACAGATTATAATCCCAGACGCTGTCACAGAATAAACTGTCGGAAAGAAGGAAATAAAGACAGAAAATAGAAGTTATCATAAAGCAAACTTGGTGACTTAAAACAAATCTAGTGTCTTTCTGGCAAAAACCAAAAACGACTTTCCGAGAAGGAAATTGTGACTTCTGCTTTTACTGCGGACGGAGAGTTCCCAACGTAACAAGTTCATTGAGATTTTCCCACTCTGAGACAAAAAAGTCATGACGACAGGAGGTGACGGAGTGAATGATTATTTGTTTCTGGCGACCTGAGATCGAGAGGAAGTGACTTCCCTCACACCTGCTTCATTTTCCACAAGGAAATGACATGTCATGTGTCTCTGTATGTAAATGAGCAAGTAAACAGACAAACATTCATCTTGTTGTCCAACTCACCCTCAGCGTCTCAGCACAGAGGACGTACTCATGCAGGACAGGGACCAGGACTTCAGACAGATGTTGGGTCTGCTCTTCTGTCTCCTTACCACAATGCTCCACACAGCTGGCCACACCCTTCAGGGGCTCGGCCAGATCCCCCTCTGACCCCGCCCATTGGGTGTATGTGGGGCCGTACTGCTTCAGCTCATCCAGATACTCTGAAAACACATGGATGCATCATGGAAAAGTGTGAACGTCACATTAATGAATGCAGTTTAATTGTTTTTTTATGTCATACATTGTTAAGATGTCGACATAAACACCAATAACTACACTTGTTTTCAGTTCATCTCCAGCTGCTACATTTCGACACTCTTAAGTACATAAATAAAAGCAGCACATCTGTATGTTCTGCGTGGTCGAGGCTGTCGTGAGCCACTGAGCAGCTGTTTCATGTCGGGCAGTCGTACCTTTCTGTTCCCTGATGATCCTCTGCGTGACCTTGTCCAGAGAGCAGATCTTGTTGCTGAAGTCCTCCACATACTCCTGCATGTGAGTGAACTCATCTGGTCGACTCTTTAAACCTCTCACCGAGTTAGCCAACCCCCTCACCGTGTCTCCCATCCGACTCAGGAAACCTGGACCCTGCTTCTTGTAAGACGTGAGCTCCTGCAGGAGGTCGAACCACATCAACATCTACACGTTACATTACATTACGTTACGTTACATCATGTACGCTCATTTGTGTATATTAATTATTTCTGATTTATAGAAAACAGTATCTAAAAGATTTATATTATACTGTATGACCTCGTCTGACCCTCGACCTGGACCCAGTTTTTAATTCCAGCCCCCTCTGAAACTGATTGGTTTGACATGAATGAATGAATGAATGAATGAATGAATGAATGTTTCAACTGTCTATGGTTCATACTGCAGAGCATCAGAGAGCTTAGCTTAGCATGTAGTACAGGAAGCAGGTCACATGACTGAGCCGTCAGTCTCACGCTCACTAACACATGACTGCCGACAGCGACACAAGGAAAAACACATTTTATCCACTTAACAAAAGGCTCATATAATGATATATATATATATATATATATATATATACTGTGTATATATATATATATATCTACGTTATCTAATATGTTTGCAGCTTGGTAATAAACCACCGACTCTCCAGACAATGTGAGAGATGCTGATCTCATGCCGCAGCAGTCGACCAGCAGCTGGAACAGTGAGATAAAGCTGCATTCATCAGGTGTCGTAGAAGAAGTCTAGAGTTTATTCTTTGAGCCTTTTGTTAAGTAGCTAAAAACTGCTATTCCTGTGTGTGTGTGTGTGTGTTGAAGACGTACAGGTTCAGTGAGGAAGACTTGCAGGTGCTCGCTGAAGGACAGGACGGGATGTTCCGAGATCTTTTTGAGGAAGCGGTCCAGAGCGTTCCTCCTGGTCTCAATGAAGTCGTCGTTGAAGCGTTCCACCATGCTTTTCATCACAAACTTCTCTGGTAACGGCTGAGCAAAGACCACAACATAGTACCTCAGTCACAGAACCCAATGATGCTGTCGTGCAACAGGAAAGTGAGGAAATCTAAAATTGTGTGACTGGCGATGAGTGAGTTGGTTCTGGTTGTGGTTTGTGGTGGACAAAGACATACGTGGACAATGAGTGTTGGGTGGTTTTCTTCCAGTCTGCTCCTGAGCCACAGGAAGTCCTGGTATCGTCGACGTACCTCGTACTCACTGCAGTCAAATTCACTCCGTGTGGTCTGGAGAGAGAGGAGATTAACACCATACAACGTTCAAGTGAGACTTTAGCTGTTTTCAAATGTCAAAGTTCTGACACAGTCAGTGTTAACTGCACCCTCCAGTCCCTCCAGTCCCTCCAGTCCCTAAAGTCTCAGCACTGAGACGTGGAGGCTCAGAACAAACCAAAGAACACAAATAACGATTAAAGCCAACATCACAAGTGTCTGTGACATGTTAGCTCACAGGGACACATGAGCTGCCGGTCTACTCGTTTGGTAACTTTTGTGTCACTTTGGCAAATTTGAAGAAAGGACCTCAAACATTGAAGTCACTAAATAACATATTTGAACTTGGTGATGGAAGCAGAAGTGGATCAACAAGTCCTTTGTATGGATCGGGGAGTGAGCCGTTTAGAACTCAAACTTCACTCTCCAGCTGTTAAAAGAACGGCTTTCAGCCAGATGAAGTCGTAAAGACATTCTTGAAACATTGTAGACTTAAGCTACAGTAGATTGTAGCCACTTCACAAATGTGTCCGTACCTTAAATGGTGAATGGTTTGTATTTCTATTATTCTTCATACAAATCACAGTCATTCATTCACATTTTCATACACTCATATTTCACACCCATTCACACGCTTCCGGCGCGGTCCTTGCCAAAGGACACATCGGCACGGCATGTAGACTAGAGGAGCCGGGAATCAAACACGTTGAAAGACGACTCGCTCTACCACTGAGCTACCGTCGCCTTATTCAACCACATTTAAAAAAGCCCTGAAATGACCCTTTAATGTCTGTCCGTCTGTCCATCAGCACACGCGCGCACACACACACACACACACACACACACAGGACTGAGGACTGACCTTGGTCAGGACTCTGTACATGATGAAGGTCTCGATGGCAGTGACATGGCTCTCTGGGTTGTCCACGGTGATGAAGAGGTCAATGGTGTTAGCGTGCTGCTCCTCCTCCTCCTCCTCCTCCTCGTCCAGTCTGTACTGGTTGACCAAGGAGCTGGGAGAGTTGGGCACAAGGTTTCCATCTCCATCGAGAGTGGATGTTTTCTGCACCAATTAAACAACAACCGTGTTAAAGCAAATCCTTTGTGTAGTCCACTGAGCCTCCACTGAGGTTTAGAGCAAACGTTTGCATTCTTTATTGTGAAGCATGAACACAGGTTAGTGACGTTTGTGCCACTCTGTAAAACACTCATCGCCTCCACACCAGCTGTGGATCCACTGCTGAGTCCTGTGACCTGGTGTGGTCTCTCTCTCTATTCATTCACAGAACAACATTTGAAGCATGATTATGCTGAAGGATGATGAACAAAAGCCCCTCACTCTAATTCCCAAAGGAACAAAATGTCACAGTATTTCAAGAAAATATGCAAAAATAAAACTTCATAAAAATATTAAAAAGACACAAAGACAGTTTGTTTTTGGAACTCAATGTCATCCAGCATTTCATTTATGAACATCTCGGCACAGTGTTGACATAACTCACCTCCCTGTTGATTATATATCATTATAAGGACAATGATGAAAAGACAACCTTTAAAACATTAACATTGGGGTGAATGTGAATCTCTGATGAAGAAAATAGAAAATGTGTTGGAACAGTGTGATGTTTGTAAAGTTCAAAAAACTGTAGATCAACAGTGTTCCCTTCATTTAGAAAATGATGATTTCAGATTGACTGAGATTGTCCTGACATGTTCACTGAGGTCACTCTGTGCTCGCTGACGCAGCAACAAACACAAAAATGTGGTGAAGCAGCTTTTTCCAGTTACACAGCAAAGACGTCAGCACATCAAGAAAAGCAACAGTTATTTATTTATTATTAGTTATGTTCTGTTTTTGTCGGGATAGTTCTTGTGATTATTTATATGGTGATTTTCTTTTAGGCTACATTATATACAGATTATATACAGTATACGAGGATATAAAGCTGCACACAGGACTCATGACAATACACTGTAAATACACTAGTGCAATACAGTTCACCTTTCATTATGGTTAATACCTGGTTTATTTCTTTGGCTTTCTAATGTTACATGAAGGATATTTATTTATGAAACAATGCAATTGACCATAACTATGGACTTAAAATAGTGTTATTGAGTGACTTTTTTTTACCTATATTATGTCAATTTCATGTATTTTTTAAATTAACACACACACATATATATATATATATATATATATATGTATATAATATTTCACAAATGTATTCAACATAATAAATGATGATTATCAATGCAACAGCCTTTAAAACCAGGAAAAGTCATCACAGACAATCACAATATGCGACGTCTGAAATCTAAGACCATATTGTCTCATGTCACCATATACAGTCGATATAACATCAGTGTACAGTATTGCCCAGCCCTAACCCCACATTTATAACAATAGAGAATTTCAAATACAAAACAACAGGCCTATCCTGAAGTGACAAAGTACTGACCCATACGGTACATGCAGCTTGTTGAGTTGAGCTCACTCCCTGCACCAAAGTCCAGAGAGAACATCAGTGATTCCACATCGCGGCACACAGGAGCCTGTGCTGCCTCCAGCACTACATTCAAAGGGGCCGTTTGTGACTCTGGGGTTTGAAACCCTCTGTTCGGATTAACCCAAATAACACAAACTTACTGTAGAAACTGAGGCAGCGACAGTCAGTGACAGCTCTGACGTCACATCACTCAGCACATGCTCACAAACTTAGCCAAACTTTAAAACTTAGCCAAACTTTACTAAAATAAACACTTGGTGTTCTTAGTCTTCTTCTTGCAGAACACAAACACAGTAAGTACACGTTTCATTTCATGTTGCCACATTCAAATGTTGCATGCAAACAGCAGTGAGTGTGTGTGTGTGTGTGTGTGTGTGTGTGTGTGTGTGTGTGTGTGTGTGTGTGTGTGTGTGTGTGTGAGCTGCCTGCAGGCCTGTTTCCTGTTAAAAAACTGCTGATGTCTGCAGAAGACTCAAGGCCCTGCACCACAGCCTCCACAACACAGCACAATGACCTTTCTGTGACTGATCATTAGGTGATTATTATGGCTGTACACTCTTCTCTTCCTCCTACAAACACAAACACAACGTTTGTCGTCCTGTGCTGAAAAAGACAAACATATAGACAAAGAGTGACGACATCTTCTCATTGTTCTCATTATTAGTGATTGTAATGTTAACAATCAGTCAGTTCATTGCCGTTGACAGTTTATTCAATGAACTGACAAAGTCCATTTTTGTGGCTGCACGGTTGTTGCAGTGGTTAGCACTGTCGCTATGTCGCTATGTCGCTATGAAGTGAAAACAACCAGGTTTGTGACCCGGTCGGAACAAGGGCCCTTCTGCATAGAGTTTGCATGTTCTGTGTGTGTGTGTGTGTGTGTGTGTGTGTGTGGGGGTTCTCCAGGTTCTCTGGTTTTCCCACAGTCCAAAACATGCAATATGGGCTTTAGGTAAAGCGGACACTCTAAATTGACCGTGGTGTGAGATGGACTGCTGACCTGTGACCCTATGTCAGCTGAGACCGCCCCACGGCCCTCATGTGGAGGATAAAGCGGTAGAAGGTAGATGGATGGATGAATGGATGGATGGTTTGTGGCTGTGACTGCAGACGTCGAAGAGAAAGTGATCGGAAGAAAGATCTGGTAAAAGTAAATCTCTTCTACAGCTACAGACTTCTGTTTTTCATGTTTGCATTCTGATATTTTTATTCGTTCTGTACAGCCGTGGTTTATTTGTGCTGACTCTTTTATTGTTATGGTTCTGTCATGTGAGTGAAATTGTGCTATTGTGACACAAAAATATTAGTTTTGGGATCAGTAAAGTATGTTGCAGATATAATCTGATTGTGGTCTCTTTTTCTATAAGATTATAATGGAACACTGGTATAATGAACACATGACTGAGGTCTACAACACGTGGACCACACTGAACGCATGCAAAGTGTTTGACAAAAGTGATGAATCCTTGTTCCCTGTTGTTCACACAGAGCGTGTGTCTGCTGCAGATCTGATGCTGTGTTTTTCAAACCTCTGAAAACTGTCATTAACACAATAGTTTTCACTAATAACAAGAATAATTATAATAATAAGTCACTGAAGTGCTTTTCATTTGATATGTGAAAGAAAAAGCATGTGTTGTAATATTTGAGTAGAGCTGAAACAATTCATCGATTATTAAATGGACAGATATTTGATAGGTAATATGGTGCAACACATTTCAAAAGAAAGTGAATTACATGGCTGAAGGTAAATGCACCTAGTGACCATTTACTAATAAAAGGTCAACAATGTCATCTTACATGTTTTAGTGCTCAAATATATGAAACCGGAGGAGCCTGGAGCTTAAAAATGAACCATTCACACCTACAGTCAACTTAGAGACACCAACTTTACCTTTTTCGACTGTGGGAGGAACCCGGAGAAAACCCACGCACACACGGGACAACATGCAAAGTCCATGCAGAAAGACCCGTGTTCCAACCGGGGTCCGAACCCGGGTCTAACGCCACTGACTGGACTCATGTGTAATTCAAGTTCATTCATTTTGGATGAAACTGACGTGAAACTCCTCATGTGCTGATAATGACTTTGAAGTCGCTCCAGATTTCATTCGTTCAGTGACTGGGTTTGAAAAGTTCGTCTTGTGACGTCATCACCAGTTAAACGCCTCAAACGTCAGAACTCTGACCGGAGTTCGGTGTTCGCTCGTCCTTACAGCACAGTCGCGTCCGAAGGTCAGTTCATCAGCTGATCCAGGACCTTCCCGTGCCGCGTGTGACGGAATGTGTCGCTACATTCAGAACCCACGGGACGTCACAACGTTAGATCAGCTCTGATCCACGCAGCAAGAAAACCACTGAACGTATTTTGCCGTTGTTTTCGCAGTTTCGTCAGTTTCGTTTGGTTTTATTTACCTTGCTGAAAACCTCCAGGTCTTCGTCCTCGTCCAGGTCCAGCATGTGTCCTGAGAAGTCCGCGGGGACCGTGTGTCCACTCATGTCACCGTGAAAACAACAGTCAACGAAGAGACTTCATGTGAAACAAGTGAAGGAACAAGAAACTTCAGAGCAGCGGAAAGACACCGACACCGAGGCTGAACACCACTTCCTGTCAAGTATTTCAAAATAAAATCCAGTGGGCCGCATGTACACTTTCAATATTTAAAACGTAGCTATTCATTTGCCTTTTTTGACGCTTACTTTGACGAAACAACAAACAGATCAATTAATTAGAAAACATTAGTTTGGCTCAAACATTGTGTTGTATTTTCTGACCTCCTTTTCTTTAGAGTTAAGAGTTAATCGTCTTTAAACTAGCAACTAGCAAATCAACAACGGAAATCCCTAAAATGGTCACACAGTGTAAACACGACTGCCTCTCAACAATGTTGTGCGAGAACTTCACACACAAACATGAGCTGGTTTAGTCGTGAACGGATTGTTTGTGAAGCACAGACACACTGAGCCTCTCGCGGTTGTGTAATGTGAGTGTTGCTTTCTGGGACTTTCTTCACTGCTTTTATTGTGGCGGGTTTTTTAAGTACGTCCGGTGTAATTGCTAGTCACGTTGCTCTTGACGCAGCTGGGATCAGAGGGCGCAGACGCGGAAGAAGCGGATTCAGCTGAAGACCCGAGTTTCACGCGTCCTTTTAATCCGCTTCAGGCCTTTGTTTGACTGTCAGGACTGAACCGGCCACTTTATTAGGTACAGAGGACACTGAGTAAAGACTCAGGAGCAGGAGTTTGAATTACTGGGCTTATTTTTGTGTCACAGATTAAAGACTTTGACTTTCTGTACAATGAGGTTCCTGAAATAAATAATCCAATAATAGTGAAATATATCAATATGTGTTTATTCACTCATTACTAGTTGTCAACGTCTCCACTAACAAACCTAATGCTGCTCTCAAATCCCCGACATTGTCCTCGATTGTCCTCAACAGGTCTGTCTTGAAATCGAGACCCTGTGTCTCAATGGGACAATCTGTATTAATAAAGGCTTTTTAATGACTGTTGCCATTCTAGCATCTCATTGTTGTCTTCTGACCTCTGTGATCAATCAAACATTCTCTCACAGTGAACTGCTGCTTTATTCCTCTTTTTAAGACCATTCTCTACTGTATTAACGCTAAAGACAGTCGACATCACGAACAACAATCATGCCACGCCCATGCTCACTTAAATCATCATTCTGATGCTGAAGTAAAAAATTATACTTCATAGAGCTAATATTTACCGTCCGTCCTTGAGGACAAAGACTACTTTGGTATTAAATATGTGCCCAGCCTTGAAAAAAAGCAGGAACAAGTCTCCCAAGGATCATTTGAGTTAGTCACAGATTTCCAACAATGTCTAACATATGAAAATATCTGAAGAAGATGGAGACACAATCAGAAAGACACAATCATCACATCAACTATTATAGTAGTTGATTCACATTGAACAATGGTGATCAATAACAGGTCTAGGAAGCTCATATATTATACTTAAAGACTGAGTAGTAAAACTATAAGTTACTTTGAATTATGAAGTTTAATCACCACCTTAAACATGATCTAGTACTGTAAAATACTGACTCTTCTTCATATTCAATATACTAACAACTACTATCAACCTCTAACATTATGTTAGAGGTTAAGAAAGCATTTGACACACACACACACACACACAGTTCTAAATCAGTTCTAGCAACATATCACAGGACGTCATCAGCATAGAGGCTGATTTCATGATGATTGAATCTCAGAGCCGCTGACGGATTTCCAGTAAACTAAATTCACAGACAGTATATTTGGTTTTATGAAGTTGAATAAACTGACTGACGTGTCGGAGTTTCTCCATCTCTGTGTCCTTTCAAACAAAAACATCCTGGCTGCTTCTACAGGTGATGGTGGCACAGCCTCCCACAACAGATGTCACTGTTCCACCGGCCTCTGGACTCTGAGGACAGATGCAGAGACATACAGAAGCATCATGGTCAGAGACACAGTTGCTGACAGGACAGAGTTGACTTTACCTGTGAGGCGGCGGCAGCAGCAGCAGAGGAGAGTCCAGGTGAGGACAGAGGTCAAAGTCATGTTTGTTTTTGTGTCTTCTGTCAGTCCTGCAGTCTTCATCTCTGAGGACTCTAAAGTGTCCCAGATCACTGGAGCATGATGCTGTGATTGACTGAGTCCAGCAGGGACTTGGATCGCTCTGTTTATTCATTTTTATTATTACATTATTACATCATTTACTCTTCTGTCTCTACATCATTTACATCATCGTGGTTCACATTTGGTGGAGGAACCAACTGGAAGTTAACTGTGTTGATTCTGTTTTATTGAACATTATTATAATAATTCAGCTAATCTCGTGAAAACCTTTAGTCAGA